>NC_141696.1:1329108831-1329503831 GCF_964263255.1 Lissotriton vulgaris | reverse complement strand
CAACGATTGCAGGTGGTCCAGAACAAGGCCGCGCGGGCCATTTTTGGCCTGTATAGGCGAGCCAGAGTTTCAGGCCTTTTGCAGTCGCTTCACTGGCTGCCTATCCGGAAGCGGATAGTTTTTAAGGCCTTGACCTTGGCCCACTAGGCTCTCCACGCCTCGGGAGCAAAATATCTCCAAAGGAGGCTTGCCTTCTACCATCCGGCCCGATCTCTGAGATCTGAATCATTGTTCCTTGCGGTGGTCCCTCGAGTAAAAAGGGCCCGCATTGGTGATCGCTCTTTTAGGCTGCTGGCGCCACAGCTTTGGAATACTTTGCCTCTGGCATTACGCAGCACCTCTAATTTGCTGAATTTTAGCAAGGGCCTCAAAACTTGGCTCTTTGCCCCTTAGTTTGCTCTTCTTTATCTCTGCTGGTCCGTTTTATTTTACTGTGTTGTGTTATTCTGCTACAGGCTTTCAATAAAAGCGCCGGGACACTCTATGGAGTAGCCATGCGCTATAAAAGACAAAACTAACATAACATAACATAACATGTGGCTGACTAACCTAGTTACAAGTTTACAACACCTGCATAATTTGGAACTCGTTCATGCACTAGGTCCTCCAGTGAGGACTGGAGAAAACGTCAAAGGTGGGAAAGCTTGTAGAAGTGATATGTGCTCTCAGCTGCTGTCACTCTCTCCTCTCATTATGATTTCTGGCCGAGGGGATAGGGACTAACAGCCTGATTCATCAAGCCGAAATCGGCTCGCAAAGGGCCAGATTCTGAGAATCTGGCCTTTTGCGAGCGCTATTTTTGCATTTGGGATTCATCATCCCAAATGCAAAAATCGGTAATAGCGATTTCGCAATTTAGCGAGGAATTACTAAATTCCTTAAATGCAATTCATCATCCATTTAAAAATTGCGAATTCGCTATTTCGGCCCGCTATTTACCGTAAGGTCAAACCTCGTGGTAAATAGCGAAAACTTAGAAAAATGCTTTTAAAAGCATTTTTCTAAGTTGCATTTTGCACACACACATGTCCTTTGGACATGTGTGTGCACAACACCAGTTTCAATTTGCATTTAAGGGGTGCTACAGGGTGTCCTTTGGACACCCCTGGCACCCTTAAAATCGCTATCTTATTTGCGATTAGCTAATTGCTAATCGCAAATAAGGAATACTCCCCATTCATTCCTATGGGCCTTTTGGCCCATAGGAATGAATGGGGAGTTATTCCTTATTTGCGATTAGCAATTTGCTAATCGCAAATAAGGATTGTGTAGGAATGGCAATTCTTTTTGCGATTCCTACATGAATCCCGTTTTGCGAGTCTGTAATAGCGATTCCTTATGAATCGCTATTATAGACTCGCAAAACGGGTCTTTGATGAATCAGGCTGTATGCCCCTTCCATCATCATTTCTATCTCCTCTCCCACCCCAGAAAGAAATCCCTTGGCTAGAGGCTGGAGGTGGGAATGGAAAGTTACTGGCAGTATTCTGTCACTTTACTTGCAGATCCACCTCCAAGACTTTGGTTTTGCATTTTAGAATTATCAATACATGCACACACACATATACACTCATAACATACGCAACCATACATACATACATGGAAGAAGATACATCAAATGTTTTAATTTAAAAAACCTTTATTGTCAAAGAATAAGCATTTTCTATGTCACAGCATGGATAACAAGTCTAGACAATTTGGGTTACCCGTCCCAGTTCACAAGTTAAGAATTAGCCCTTACACCCTTGAGGTACTGTTGTGTTTTTGTTCCATATGCACATAAAAAGAAAACCACTCTGCTGACATCTTGCAGGTGGCTTCAAATCTTCTCAGGAACACGCTGTATTAACTTGCACAAGAGTTACTGGACCTCAAAATGCTGCCAGCTTTCATCTGAGTGGCCAAGAATATTTAGTGCAGTACAGTACTAAGAGAAGATATATTTGCACTGTGAAAGTTCAGCTGTGTGTGGAATAAGTAAGCACTTGTGCTGCAGAATTCTACCACTCACTCAAGTCTCAACAGTAATTTAAATAACTGGGCTTTTTGCAATGCACTTCTTACCTGTGCCCCAGATTCTAAACCTCCCTGTAGATATCTAGCTAGCTAAAACCCTATTTATCTAATTAAACAAGGCGAAGGCCTGAAAAATAAAGATAAACAACTATTTTTTCCTAGATCAAAATAGAGCCCGTTGCACGTTTTACAAATAATGCATGGCATTCAGCTAGTGGTTATAGATATGGCATCACATTCTGTATGGAAGCGAGGTGCTCTGATCAGAGCACGTTCCAATTCGAATCTAGAGGTTGCATTCCTGCTAACGAATATATATATGAAACATCCTTAATGCTGCCCTACAGGCACATTATAGTGATGCAAACATATAGGTCTGTTTGCAAATGTAGAGATTTTGAGCAATAGAAGTAAGGCTGGCATTATTGCATATCTGATACTAACAGAGGAATGTGTGAGTCTGAAGGATAGCCAAGTCAGAGAATATTAGTCTAACAAAGCCAGGCTCATGAAACTCCCATCTGACTAAAAGTAGAGTTGACGTATGATGACTTGATGGAACTAACCGTGGGCGGAGAACTCTGCTCCGCCCACGGAGTATGCGGTGATTTGTCTACTCTGCGTTCCACGGAGAACGCGGAGTAGGCAAATCTCTGCACACTCCGCGGCGGAGCGGAGTTCACCAGCTCCGCCCCCAACCACCCCAAGTAAGAATTAAATAAATATAAATTATAAGTGAAATAATAAACACTTACCTTGCCTGCAGCGTCCCCGGGCTGCCGTCCTCATCTTCCTCGGCGTTTCACAGTGATCTGCGCAAACGCCTGCGCCCGCGCATGCGCATGAAACATCTTGAAACGCCGAGGAAGAGGAGGACCGCAGCCCGGGGACGCCGCAGGCAAGGTAAGTGTTTAATATTTTGCTTATAATTTGTATCCATTTATTTCTTACTGAGGGGGTGGAGGAGGACGGAGGAGCGGAGCTCCATGGAGTTGGTCCCAACTCCATGGACCTCCGAGTAGTGCCGCTCCGCCCAGGGTTAGATGGAACTCAATATATTGGTGAAAGACATGACTACAGTACAGATGTATGAATCCTGGATCAAGAAACAAAATTGAAACTAAATAAAATGCATGAGAAGAAATAAAGGTTTTAGTTATAAAAAAGAGAGAAAAATAGGAGTAGGAATACAGAGGTGTAAAGGAGTAACCAAGGGAATAGCACAAGAACAAATGTATCTTTTCCTTAAAAAAATAAAATAAAGCCACAGAGCCGGAGGCCAGGTTGAGACTACTTCAATGAGTGGGTGGCAGTGTGATGAGGGAATTAGGTGAGTCGCCAGATGAAGAGGAACAGATCATTAAGAAGAGGAGAGGATAGGGGTCAATCAAAGAGGACGAATGGCAAGAGAAAGCGATGTGGGTGTTTAAGGCTCTCCCCTTGAGAAAAAGAGAACAATTTAGCGAATAAGGCATTTAACAGTTGGAATTTGTAACCTTGAAAATGCACTTTTAAAAGTGAAATCCAATGAAAAAGTTCCTCAGGGGGTTATTCGTCAGCTTTTTTCATCAGATTCATTTAAAACCAATGAAATAATAAAATTTGGGCTGAGTGATTAAGGGGTAACATTGTAAAGTAAAGGTTATTAAACAGTCAGCATTCTGTTTTCTTGTTCTTTATAGAACTGATTAGCCTTATCCGTATCTCTAAGGGTCATGGAGTGTGTGCAAAACAGGTAAAGGTCAAAGTCTGGGTACAAAAGATTTACGGGCCAAAGGCTGTGGGTGAAACAGTTAAGGGTCAAAGATTTTGTGTGACACACTTCTTATGGATTAGTGGATTGCTGCAGAGGCCACTGGTGACGTTTTTAATATCCAAAGAAGTGTATCCCTGCTCATTATGGAGCAAGCGAAATAAAGCATTGCTTCGAAATAAAAGCTGAAGTCAGAATCTTAACATTTAAACTGCTCAAATTCATAACAAGATACATTTCCATGACACCTACCCACTGAAGAAATAAAGCATTGCTTTGAAAATAAAAGCTGAAGTCATAATCTTAAAATTTAAACTGCTCAAATTCATAACAAAAATACATTCCATTACACCTACCCACAGAAAGCCCAATCAAAAATATATAAATTAATACAGTTCTGCTCTTTGGTTTGACAGTTTGTAAACCGCGTTGAATTCGTTGTTCACCTTGTCTCTGTCGTTCAATTAAATAACATCAGTTCCAGACTGATAGAAATGAAAAAAATTGAAAATATTTACACACTGATGTCATGATGGCTAACCTGAGCCTCCCTTATATGCACCGACCCCGGCCTGTCTCTGATGGAGCTCTGTGCCCGAAGCAGTACTCACTGCATACCACAGACTGCTCCACACCTTGAAAAGGACGACATACAAAAGCACGTGGTGTTCAGCACCATAATATTGAGTTTGTTTTCAAAACACGAATGACTTTGTTACTCCAGGTGCTGTATTCAAACTGCAACGATCCGCTGAAAAAGTAGATATAACCTATGGAAAACACAAATGACAGGAGTCAGGCTTTAAGCTCATATGCAACGTGAATTCAGAATCAATAACAAATTGTCTTTGAATGGGTTTTAAAGGAAAAAACAATGATGGATGCATAGGGGATAAGTGGTTCTCAACCATTTGACTACTGTGGAGCCCCATGAACAAAATTACTGAAATCTCGTATACGGAATGAATCATCATTCTAATCTGGGTAACCCCACGGATACAGAAACAAGCATTCATCAAAGAAATACACAAATAATAAAATATTTTATTTCATTCACAAACAAATATAAAAAGAAATCACATTTTTAATTTTAATGGGAAAGTTAGAGGTTTTCTAAAATCAATTGAATTCACTCATGTTCCATATCAGAGTTCTCCAACCTTTCCTATATATAGTGAGAGCTACTACTGATCTTTAAAAACTGTCATGAGCTACTGCCTGATATAAGGAATGGATAAATATACATAGAGGCCAAATACCACCACTACTAATAAGGTACCCCAATCCTGCCAAAGGAAGTATACAGTATTAATGGTAAAGGAATTGCATTGCAAAAGGTTTACATTTGAGGTCCCTGAGGATCAGTATTGTTCATTTGCCCATTTAGACAGCAAACAGGAGAAATAGAAAGAAAGAGAAACAAAAACAGAGAACGTAAGAGAAAAAACGAGCGGCAGAAAAGAGACAGAAAGGAAAAAAATGAGAGAAAAAGAATGGAACATAAAAAAGAAAGAAGCAGAAAAATACCAGAACATAAATAACAAAAGGATAAGGATATGCATGAAGAGAGAAATGAGCAAAAGAAAGAAAAGAAATAAGAAAAGAGAAATTAAAAATAAAATGAAAGAGAAAGAACAATGAAAGGAACAGGGAAATGTATGAATGAAAGGAAAGGAAAAAAGATGGAATGACAAACTAAGAAGTAGAAAAAGAAAGAAGGAAGAGCATGACAAAAGAAAAAGAAAAAGAGAACAAGAAAATGTTGAAAGTAAGGAAATATAAAATGAGAGAAGGAAAAGTTAAGAAAGTAGAAGAAAAAATAAATATGAAAGGAACAGATAAGAAAGATGTGGAGGAAAGAACATCAAATAAGAAAGAATGGATAAAAAGAAAGGAAAACGTGCAATAAGTAAATAAAAAAGAGAGAAAGATAGAAAGAATAACAGAGGACGAAAGATGAAGACAGAGAAAGAAGATGAGACTGAAAGAAAAGATGGAAAGAAGAAGACGAAAATGCACAGATAGAAAGAAAGATAGAATGGAATGAAATCTAGAAAGAGGGGAGGAAAAATTAAAGGAGAAAGTAGAATGAAAGGAAGGGATGGATACAAGAAAGAATGAAAGAACCAAATAAAGAATTATTGAGAGAAAGAAAGGTGAAGAAAAAAGAATTAGTGAGAAACAGAACAAAGCAGAGAAAAGGGGGTGAAATTAATATAATTAAAGAAGAGATAAAAGAAAAACATAAGAAAGAAACAAAGTAAGGGAAAACAGAGGAAATTAGAGAAAAAGAGGTAGAAATGAAAAAACTGAAAAAAATAAAGAAAAATAGCAAGAAGAAAATAAACACAAGAAAAAAGAAAGAAAGAAACAGAGCAAATGCACAACAAAGAAGGAGACATAAAACCCAAAGAAAAAAGGAAAGAGATGCAAGAAAAAAGGAAGAAAAAGAAGAAAGGATTGAATTGTTCACAACAAGGTAAGCTGCATCATCCTGCCATCTTGCACTTGCGGATGTTGAGCTCTCACAGAAACAGGAACAGTGTTTTAAATAGCTTTATCAGTTTGGCAGCTGCATATTCTCAAGTCCACTGGCAATTGTTATGTGCGAGCTACTCTGTGGCAGTCTGCAAGCTCCTGGTAGCTCACAATTGAGTTATTGAAGCCCTCTGGTCCATACTATGTTCTGTTTGATACACCGGATGACCATGAGGCCTATCCATGTCTATTGCCTATTTTATTCATTTGCAATTGACAAAGACAATAGGTCAAGATTTAAGCTCCACACTAGGTTGTTTGTGCTTTTTACTCAAAATTTATTTTCATAAAAATTCATATATAGGAATTTGTTATTAAATACACATTACAATTCTTACACTGTGGTGCTCTGGTACAAAAGTATATCTACTGGCTAACAATTCCGTATTACGGTTTCTATCACAGAGTCGCCACTTTATCATATGCATTCAATGTTAAAATACACCAATGTAATAAATCAATAAAAAAACATTTTGTACATTAAAACAATCCAAAAGTCGACGCGTTTCGGTGCGTTTATTATGCTTGATGCACCTTCATCAGGACAAGAGTAGATTAAAAGCAGGTATACTTCTTCTTTCTGAAAAAGTAGATAGAATGCATATAGTTAGTGCTAAATTCCTATTTTGAGTATGTCCTAGTCGTGGGCATTAATTTCAAGAAAGTTTTGCTCTATTCTTACTTTTAATTAGAAGAAAAGACGTCCTTCTAGTAATTTCTATGGACGTTTTGGTCTCAATTGGTCTGGTGGCACGTTCTTTATCAATTCGCGGCCGTCAAAAACCTGGAATCATAATTTCATTTAGGTTCCAATTGCCATTGTATGTACTTTAAAAGGCTGAAAGTGATCACAATATACTTGACTGCACTTACTTATGTCAAGTGTTGATTGCACATCCTCAATGGTGCACTATTAATGGTGTCATCTCCCAGTGGCTTTGTTAAATATGCGCTCCAGATAGTTCTCGTGACAGTGACCTTAAGAATGGAGCAATAGGCTATCATTAAAGAGATATACTATATTTGTTAGATATTGTTCTCCAAAGGCCCTGTTCATACATACCGAGCACGTAAGGTATGTTGGATTTAACCGCTTTTTCTCAGTTCTTGGTTAATCCTGACATCTATTTTAAAATGTTGTCGCTAGTCTTGTTAGCCTGGGATCGTCCCCGCTCTTCTCTTTGCTTTCAGAGCTATTTGTGAGGTATAAAAGGGACATCAGAAGTTTATTTTAAAAGGTGCTTTCTATGGTAAATTCTGTCACTATTAGAGTTTAAAAAGGACATATATTCTTGTGGTGAACAGTTTACTTTAAAACCAAGTAGGGTTGTATTTATCATTTTATATTTGATAAACACAGAGAATGACCGTTTTTACTTAAAGTCACCATATTTTGACTCTAGGATTCCTCTTAGTCTATTTGGCATATTAAAAAATCACCCTAGTTCTGCTTCGTTCAGAAAAACGAGAATTCACACACTCTCACTCCTGGGTTTTAAAACAGAGACATAGATTATTCTGGCAAGAGGTTTACTTTAAAGCCATTTGGAGACATGTTTTGCCATTTTCTATGTGGTAAGACACAAAAGGATGTCCGTTTTTGACCACAAAACACCATATTTTCACTCGAGATTTCTTTTCTACCTATTTGGGGTGTTTAAGTCTCCCAAGTTCTGCTTTTAACTAAAGCGGAATTTTCGCACTCTCACCCGTGGTTCTCTGGCGATTCCTCCGTGTGGCTGGCTGCGGCTGCACTGGAACTGACAACCACACGAGTGCCGCTGGGTACTATTTATACTCGTGCTGATTGAATAATTGCACTCTATCGAGACTTAATTACGTATTTCACAGACATTGACATTTTTAGGCTCGCCATTTTGGTAGTTTTTTAACGTTTCTTTTGTTGCTGCACCGGATGTTGTTTGCGTGACACGGAAGGTGTCTAATGTCGTGTCTCAATTACCATCTTTGTAGTTTGTTATTATGATCACAACAAAAACTACACCAAACAATAGTGTTAGAAGGAACCGGATCGTCTTTAGTATTGTTGGCATTTATATTTCCTTAACACTTGCTCGGAGTAAGCAGCTGTGCATGTTGTGGTTATCTGCACTTTGTGCTTTAAACAGATTTGTTTTAACTCGGCCGGTTTTGATCAATTGTTATTTATATACTAGCCTCATTAGTCTGAAATCCTTAGCGCTTTGTTTATTTTAAGTTACATTATGGCACAATGCGCTACCTATATTACTAAAGTGGGCTAAAGCCGATCTAGAGAAAAGGGGTTTTGTATCCGCCATCTTAGTAGTTTTTTATATAACGATTATTTTGCGCACATCAGGTCGTGAGGAGCGTCTAGCTTTCCAATTCTTTAAAAACATCAATTCATCATTGCATTAAACAAAAACAACACAGTATTGATACCATGCATATAAGAGAGATGCTAGATGGTTGCACAGTACGCTGGGTTTACTGTGATACTGAGCTTTAGTAGTTTCCATGCACATATTAAACTGGGTTTACTATAATACTATTCTTTGATGGTTTCAATGCACATGTTAAACAAATGTGGTCTCTATCCCCCGACCTATCTGGATACACAATGATGCAATTCTTCATTAATTTCGCCGCATATAATGAGCAATTGTGTTTTAAATCCACCAAATGTGCTTTGATACAATCTGTCTTCAATATTTATACATATATTGCAAAGACATTTTCATACATCAAGAGAAATGTAAAGCCCACCTTTATCAAATCATAAACATTTATTAGGCAGTTTTTTAATGCTATGCAATTGTCCTTTTATTCACTTGGTTTATAAGTAGATCAGGCGGGATTTTTTCATATACAGTACTCCATTGTCTCATTTGCCTTTTATATGTTCTCAGTATTTGCGGTATCTTTTACAGCATCAAATTTAACAAGGGCTATCTGATTATTTTATCCCACTCTTCACGATTATTAAGTCCCTGATAATATGATTTAAATTTAGACATATAAAACTGTTCTCTTAGTTTGCGCTTTTTGTTGGCATCCCCACCTCTTACAGAGATCTTAATTTTTTCTAAAATGAACCATTTGAGTTCGTCAGGTAGCGCATTGTGCCATAATGTAACTTAAAATAAACAAAGCGCTAAGGATTTCAGACTAATGAGGCTAGTATATAAATAACAATTGATCAAAACCGGCCGAGTTAAAACAAATCTGTTTAAAGCACAAAGTGCAGATAACCACAACATGCACAGCTGCTTACTCCGAGCAAGTGTTAAGGAAATATAAATGCCAACAATACTAAAGACGATCCGGTTCCTTCTAACACTATTGTTTGGTGTAGTTTTTGTTGTGATCATAATAACAAACTACAAAGATGGTAATTGAGACACGACATTAGACACCTTCCGTGTCACGCAAACAACATCCGGTGCAGCAACAAAAGAAACGTTAAAAAACTACCAAAATGGCGAGCCTAAAAATGTCAATGTCTGTGAAATACGTAATTAAGTCTCGATAGAGTGCAATTATTCAATCAGCACGAGTATAAATAGTACCCAGCGGCACTCGTGTGGTTGTCAGTTCCAGTGCAGCCGCAGCCAGCCACACGGAGGAATCGCCAGAGAACCACGGGTGAGAGTGCGAAAATTCCGCTTTAGTTAAAAGCAGAACTTGGGAGACTTAAACACCCCAAATAGGTAGAAAAGAAATCTCGAGTGAAAATATGGTGTTTTGTGGTCAAAAACGGACATCCTTTTGTGTCTTACCACATAGAAAATGGCAAAACATGTCTCCAAATGGCTTTAAAGTAAACCTCTTGCCAGAATAATCTATGTCTCTGTTTTAAAACCCAGGAGTGAGAGTGTGTGAATTCTCGTTTTTCTGAACGAAGCAGAACTAGGGTGATTTTTTAATATGCCAAATAGACTAAGAGGAATCCTAGAGTCAAAATATGGTGACTTTAAGTAAAAACGGTCATTCTCTGTGTTTATCAAATATAAAATGATAAATACAACCCTACTTGGTTTTAAAGTAAACTGTTCACCACAAGAATATATGTCCTTTTTAAACTCTAATAGTGACAGAATTTACCATAGAAAGCACCTTTTAAAATAAACTTCTGATGTCCCTTTTATACCTCACAAATAGCTCTGAAAGCAAAGAGAAGAGCGGGGACGATCCCAGGCTAACAAGACTAGCGACAACATTTTAAAATAGATGTCAGGATTAACCAAGAACTGAGAAAAAGCGGTTAAATCCAACATACCTTACGTGCTCGGTATGTATGAACAGGGCCTTTGGAGAACAATATCTAACAAATATAGTATATCTCTTTAATGATAGCCTATTGCTCCATTCTTAAGGTCACTGTCACGAGAACTATCTGGAGCGCATATTTAACAAAGCCACTGGGAGATGACACCATTAATAGTGCACCATTGAGGATGTGCAATCAACACTTGACATAAGTAAGTGCAGTCAAGTATATTGTGATCACTTTCAGCCTTTTAAAGTACATACAATGGCAATTGGAACCTAAATGAAATTATGATTCCAGGTTTTTGACGGCCGCGAATTGATAAAGAACGTGCCACCAGACCAATTGAGACCAAAACGTCCATAGAAATTACTAGAAGGACGTCTTTTCTTCTAATTAAAAGTAAGAATAGAGCAAAACTTTCTTGAAATTAATGCCCACGACTAGGACATACTCAAAATAGGAATTTAGCACTAACTATATGCATTCTATCTACTTTTTCAGAAAGAAGAAGTATACCTGCTTTTAATCTACTCTTGTCCTGATGAAGGTGCATCAAGCATAATAAACGCACCGAAACGCGTCGACTTTTGGATTGTTTTAATGTACAAAATGTTTTTTTATTGATTTATTACATTGGTGTATTTTAACATTGAATGCATATGATAAAGTGGCGACTCTGTGATAGAAACCGTAATACGGAATTGTTAGCCAGTAGATATACTTTTGTACCAGAGCACCACAGTGTAAGAATTGTAATGTGTATTTAATAACAAATTCCTATATATGAATTTTTATGAAAATAAATTTTGAGTAAAAAGCACAAACAACCTAGTGTGGAGCTTAAATCTTGACCTATTGTCTTTGTCAATTGCAAATGAATAAAATAGGCAATAGACATGGATAGGCCTCATGGTCATCCTTTGAATTAAACACACAGAAAGGAATCTTTTCTTTTACAAATTGTCAACCCAGTCCTTTCTGGTCCCTGGGAATCTCTCCTTTTTTTGAGAAACTGTTTGATACACCTGCACTGCTTCCACAAACCAATTTGAGGGTACTGACTTAATTTTCAGCCTCCAATTTAAAATTATTTAAAATGTATAGAATTTTTAAAAATGTTTAATTGTACATGTTTCTTCATTTTCTGTGGAGTCCCAGACCCACAGGGGTCACCGGACCACAGGTTAAGAACCACTGCAGTAGGTTATTCTGTCTTGAAGTAAAAGGAGCATGAGAACTAATCAACAAGCTGCCAGTCAACAGCAACACTGCACTCAAATAGAGCAATATCTAGTTATGCTCACGTCTTGTTACCCATAGAATGTCTTACCTGTAACTGCACGATATCAGAATGCAGCGCACTGAAATAGTTCAATGAATTAAGCAATTGCCACGGAGTTCTGCATGTGACCTGCACAGGGGGCTACCTGAGCCTTCCATCCTTACAAACTATATATCAAGTCGTATTGAGTTGGATAATATTTAGTGCTATCTATATGAAGTTATGGGAATATTTACTAAAGCTATGTACGTGTGGTTTCCTGGGCCATCGTGATGCAAAAACCTAGAGCCTTTATATTATACATTATGGAGATAGATGAGCACATTATGTTATCAAGCTACCGAGCGCTGTGATATCACAGCCAAAGTCACATGTAATTTCAGAGAACCTCGACGCAGCTAATGTGGAATATTTAAATGAGATTTATGTTATAGAATTGTACAGACAAGTAAAAAGTGCCCCCCTTTAAAAATGGCTTGGATAATTCCCATATGTGCAGTAACTACTGTTACCGGACACTGGTATTATAAGTTTGTCCGCTAGCACTGCACTCACACCATTGTTGCCGGAAAATTTCAGAATTTTGAACCTGCCAAAATGTATAGGGGAAAAAATGACCAGTAATTGTTAGAGCGTTTAGATTTTGAAGTGGTAAGCCCTGAAATCTGCATGTGTTTCCCCATTAACAATTATCGAGGACCAATTCATTATAGGGTTGTATTTTTCGCTCGTGATGAATTGCAGCCTCAGTGGTGCCAGATTTCATCGGCTGTGATAAATGTCGACCCGAACACTGGGCCATTCATAATGAGGAACAGAAATAGACATACCCGCAAACGTACAAACACTCTGCTTCTATGTAGAGATTTTTAGTAAGAAAAAGGAGCATCCTATCCTTGACTTCCTAGTAATGGTCTGGATTATTTTAGAGCACACTCCTGCCAATATGAAGGAGTGAAAACCCCAGAGTCGCAGAGTGGCATGTACAAAGTAACAGTGGCATGTTACCTTGTACATGCCACTGTCTACAGAAAGTGTTGACGGGTTAGAGTAGAACATTTAGCCACCAGAGTACAGCCGACATCAGTACTGAAACAATAGTCACTTTCTAGCAGCCGTAATAGTACATCACACCAGCCATGAGTTATGAAAAGATTAAGGGTCCAATTACGAGTTTGAGTGTCCCTTTGTTTCATGACCGCCAGCAGTTTCATTGAGAAAGATCCTCCATGACACTGCTGGTGGTCCTGAAACTCATAATATGCATGGCAGTGCTGCAGCGGAACCACCAGCATATTGTGTGCTCCTGACCACCACAGGACTGTTGCGGCAGTGCAATGGCGGTCCGACCACCAAAGTTTTAATGGGCCGTCAGATGGCCGTTGCGGCAGTGGCTGGACTGCCACCCCTGAGCCCCATGAGGCTGGTGGTCATTGGTCCGTCAGACTCATAATCAGGCCCTTAGAGTGGTCAACGATCTGGAGCTGGATTTTAAACAAACAAAAGTTAGGAACGGCAACAAAGGAGAGCTAACAGAACCCTTCCGAGTAGAGAGGGGGGTCAGACAAGATTGTGTTCTGGCCCCCTTCCTATTCACCCTTTACACAAATGGGCTTGAGGTGGCTATGTTGGAAGGAAGTAAAGATCGCCCTACAATAGGATGTCGCAATTTCCAGCGCTGTTATATGCCGACGACGCAGTAATTCTTGCCAGAACTCCCTTACAGCTGCAACGGGTCCTAAATAAATACTGCGTGTTCATGACCAGCCTAAACCTGAAGGTGAACATAAAAAAGACTTTTGTGATGCATGCCGGCCCACGACCAAGGAATTTTAAACACATATTTGTCAATAAAGTTCAATAGAACATACAACAACATATCCTTATCTAGAGGTCTTAATTGACAACAAGACCAAATGGTCAGAGGCCGTCAACTCAAGAAAACTGTTATTTTTGAGGGCTACCATGGCTTTAGCAGCATTTGCACAGAAATTAGGAAAGAGATCTCCATTAGAAATGTTAAAAATCTATCAGGCAAAATGCATAAGCGTGGCAACCTATGGCTCAGGGGTCTGGGGTTATGCAAATGTTGACCAGTTACAGAAAGTAGAAAATACATTCTTAAGGTACTTACTTGCAGGTCCTTAGAGTACTACAACGTATGGTTGTCATCTTCAATTGGGGCTAGATTATATATCAGATATAATAAAAATACAACCAATCATGTTATGGCGCCGGATCTGGTCCACGGATCAATGTGAGCTAACAAGACTACTTATACAGGATTGTATGTCTTTAGATAATATGGAAAAGATTAAATGGTTGGCATATGTCAAGGCATTTTTTGTTGATATTGGGCTCGAAAGACATTTTTCTGATCCAAAAACAATAGTCGAGATCCCGAAAAAAGAACTAAAAAAGGTATGCCTAATACATCTGGGCCAGCTGCGACTTACAAATGAAATAGGGAAATCCTCTGTGCAGCATCTTGTATTAGCTCAGACTACCTTTAGCATACAACCATACCTTTTGTATACTCTAAACCAATATGAAAAATTTCTGTTAACTCGGTTTACATTTAACATATTCCACTGATTGATATCCTTTCCTTCGCGGAACGACTGGTCTACGACCTTAATTGCCTGTCCCTGTGATACTGTTTCTGCACAATCTACTATTCATGTTTTATTTTTTTGTAAATTTTACACTACACCTCGTAGGCGATGGATTGTTCCTCTTATGAGAGTAATGGGTATACGAGGGTGTCGGCGATCCTTTTTTGTGCTTCAGTATTTAGAAAGTGAACTACATGCAAAAATTATAGCTTGTTTTCTTAAATTTTGTGTAAGGCACCGCTCAAATCTTTGACAGGCGTTTGCACAAAGCTATTTGCACATTTACATTTTTATACCCCTCTGATGAAATTGTAATTACCTTGCATTCTATTTGCTAAAAAACTCGTCAATTTGTTTTATATTTTTAATGAACTGAAATGCGTTTTATATGTACTTTTATGGTTTTGAACAAATTATGGAAACCGAATAAAGTTGAAATTGAATTGAACAAACAAATCAACAATTTTAAAACTCTTGAAGTAATTTACCATTTCTCTGATAAGCTGCGTCTACCTTCTCGCCAATTCCTGGAAAGTCATCTGCTATGAATCTGGGATAGCCTTTCTCCACAGTTTGTTTCTCTTCATCAAAGCTTGGGTGCAAACAAGAGAACAATTAAATTAAAATGTTAATACATGACAAATGACTTGTGGAAACAAAGCACTCTTCTTTTCTGCAAATTGTGGGTAAGGTTACAAGATGACTGTGGCTTCAGGAACACTCTGTTCCAATCCTGGGCATTCAGTAACCATCCACTGCATTCTGGAGGTATAGTCCTGGCACAGGTAAATTGAAGCAGTTAGACTACTGGGCTTATTTATAAGCCACTTGCGCCACCAGAGCGTCGCTTTTCCCATATTAAAGTGATGCATCAACGTCACAAGGGGCTTGTAAATAAGCCTCTACATTTCAAGATTACAACTACTTTAACAAGAAAAACTGGAATGGATAACCGGGTCCCTGACATCATAGAATCATCTTGTGAGGTTCACTGTTAGGATCGCTGCACTGCCTGATCATTTGCCCCGGGCTAAATCTATTGCAGGGTACATGGGCCTCACACAGTGGATTGCTTCAGGATCACTTTATTATTTTGCTTGGGGTTGGTCACAACTCACAATCCATTATTCGCAAATCTAAATCTAAGGAATGAGCCCAGAGGGATCTCTTACTGACCACTCTGAGGGCCAGGTATCAGTGGAGCCATGGGCCGTCCCTGGATGGCCATTGACTGTGTCCCAGATGCATCCCTGATGCATGATGGCACTATGGCCATATGCAGTTTTTTTAATACATTTACAGACTGCTTCAGAGATTAACCTGATTTCACCCAACTGATTTCAACCTCTTTTTTTGAAGAGATAACATACCTCCAGTACTTTTCTCCAGTAAAGAAGAGTGTCTTGCCCATGGCGCGATTATAAACTGCAGCATCAATTGTCCTCAGTGACTTTGGAAATCCCAGTTCCTGAATTTTCTTGGGGTAATCTGCCAGAATGTCATATCCATTGAGAGCCCAAAATTTTCTTCCTGATCCATAAATTATAAAAGCAGTATGTGCATTAATATGTGGTTAGTTCTTCCAGGAAGACACAATGTTATATCAATAAAATGCTGCACTATGGAAAACAAGTAACATCGCTAAATAAGACATTATGTTATTGTGTGGATATGGAATGTATCTCTTGGTGTACTTTGTCAGAGTGAAACTTAGCACTGCTCAGTGACTACACTGAGGGAACATGGTGCAATACTGGCAATTGCAGGTTTGTCAGCAATACCAAGGGGTGATCTAGCTGACACATGTCCAGTACTGTAGGAATCAAAACTGGCTTTGCCTTAGTGTCTCGAATACTTATTACTCCCACCTTACCAGTTGAGTTGAGCACCTTACACATTTTCAGTTTGCCTAGCCTGATCACTGAAAAGATGGTATGCAACTTATTGGTTCTGTTTTAATGTAGCTTCTTCTTTGTTCCTCAAGTAAATGAAATAATATGGTCCAGACTTCAATGGCTATCGGACTTCTGCTCCTTACAAGCTTTCTCAAAAATTACATTGTTCTTCCTGGTCGAAATATCCTGTTTGGATTAGTGTAATCCCATGTGCATGTGGTTTCCAGGGAAAAGGTTCTCATACCTACACAGTTCAGAACTTTGTAGGCTGGTTCATTATGAGATAGCTGCTCTACAAGCACATCACACCCTCTACTGGTTCCACAATCTTCATGACCCATATACCAGCTCACAGCTGGATGATACCACTCTACTAACTCCTTCTTCATCCACCACATATTCGTGATTTGGAGGCATCTCATTCCATGGTCAAGGATCCTGAATCCTGGCTCCACAACGATTGTCCCGGCACAAACTCCATCATCTCAGTTTTTTGGGTGTTAATTTTCAGATGATTCTGGCTCATCCAGGCCATGATCTCGCAGAGGCAGATGTGAAAACTTGCTGCTGTGGTCTCTAGCCGGTCGCTTATCGAGATGACAAGTTGCGTATCATCGGCGTACGAGACCAGATCAAAGCCATGCCTTCTGACGAGAATTGCCAACGGGGAGACGTATAGATTAAACAAGGTGGGGGAGAGGGCAGAGCCCTGCCGGACACCACATGGAAGGATGAAACTGTCTGATTTTAAATCATCCCAAAACAGCCGTAGCTCTCTCGTTTCCAAGAAAGAGGTCTAAGGCAGTCCCTCCTATCCCTACATCTCCCAGTCGCTTTACCAGAATTGTGTGATTCACAGTATCAAATGCGGCTGAGAGATCAAGAAGCACGAGAATTGCTCTCCATCCCTTATCCTACACCCTACGGATTTTTTCGGTGGCAATCATTAAGGCGGATTCAGTGGAATGATGCGAGCGGAAGCCATGTTGGGAGGGGTCCAGTAGTCTGTTTTCATCAAGATGTTTAGTTAGAGCCGTGTTTAAGTGTTTTTCAAGCACTTTGGCTGCCATTGGCAAGCCGGCAATGGGCCGGTAATTCTGAGGGTCAGTGGGGTCTAAGTTAGTGTTTTTTTAAAAGGGGTTGAGATATGCTGTCTTCCAGATTGCTGGACAGCAGCCGGATGTTATGATTTGGTTAAGGACCGGAGTAAGATTTTTACAGACAGTATGAGCTGCCTGGTGCACAATGGAAGGTGGGCAGGGATCTGTGGGCGCCCCCGATTTTATGGAGAGTAGTAGTTTATATGTCACTTAATTTGTGGGGGGCTGAAAGCATGTCAGTGTACAGTGGGGGACAGCCACCCTTGAATTCCTGACTTGGGATGTTGCATTTATGGAAAAATCATTACAGATGCCTTGCACCTTCTGTTGAAAGTGTTTGGCCAGTCTGTTACAGAAGGCTTGAAAGTGTTTTCTTGTTGCGGTTTTGTTAACATGTTAACTGATTTAAATAATTCTTTAGTGGAGTTTCCAGCCTCCTGAATTTTGATAGTAAAGAATTGTTTTTTTATGGCAGTAATAGTTTCCTTATATTGAGAGATAGTATGATTATATAGAAGCTTCTTTTGGTTGTCATAATCCTGTCTCCAAAGACGTTCTGCGGCCCTGCAAAGGATCTTTAGACGATTGAGCATAGGCGTATACCATGGTGATGATTTTTTAGCCTTTTTGACTATCACCAGCTTTTCTGGTGCAACCTGGTCTGCAGCTGCCAACAGCCAGTTGTTAAACTGGAGGGCTGCATCGCTATTGTTGTTTCTCGAGTAGACGTGGCAGTGGTCAAGTGCAGAATCAAGCGCACCATCTAGCAGTTTTCCCCATCATCTAGTACGTATCTTGTATGTTATAGCTTGTGTTTCAAAATGTGGTTGTTCCATTTTGAGACCAAAGTGTATAGCTTTATGGTCTGTCCAGGGTAAAGATGTCAAACTAGAAAGAATGATGTCGGGGCTGCTTGTAAAGATCCCATCTAGCATGTGCCCTGCCAGGTGGGCCGGTTCTTTTACAATCTGGCTGAGATTGAAGGCCTCTAAGTAGTCCACCAGTCTGGCGGTGTTGGGATTATCTTTGGACTCCAGATGATAATTGAAGTCTCCCAGAATTGTAAAGTCCTGGGAGTCAGTGTATGTTTCCAACAACGTCAGGAAGGCTTGGGGAAAAGTTGTTTTGGTGCCGGGTGGTCGGTAGACAAGGATCCCTCAGAAGCTCTGGAGATTATTTGGTTTTATGCAAAAGTGCAGAACCTCAGCGGGGAGAGTGGTGTTCTTATCTATCTGCACTTTGTAATGATCCCGGTAGATAATAGCTAGCCCTCCCCTTTACCTATCCCTCTGTCCTGTGATAAGAATGCATACCCGGCTGGTATAGCAATATTCCAGTCGGGCATGAAAGTGATATCTGACCAGGTCTCCGTTATGAAGATGAGATCAGGGGACATAAATTTAATTAAATCCTCCAGCTCATGTTTGTGCTTGGGTATTGATCGGGCGTTGAGCAGTAGAACCTTGATATACTCTTTACTCGTAATGCTAAGAATCCTTTGTTCCCTTTTAGTGCCCCAACATCTACTGCCCCGTTCATTGTTTCCCTCACTGATGGACTTTTTACCCATGCGCCCTTCTCCGATACTGACTTCAGGCAAGAGCCCGAGCATGGTATGGGGTGAGTTGTGAACAGACATGTCTTACACAGAAACTCCATCTCTGTGATATCTTGAGGCGATAAACAGTGCGGAACACACCTGTCTGGGCATAGTTCTAATAATTTGGACCTACCATATGAATATGAGGTAAGTTGACCAGGGGTTCTGGCCCTGGGCCCGCTCCGGGCGGCGACAGGCGCAGACGGGCTTGCCTTTGGCCCACCCATTGGCACGGCCGCTCCACCATATCTGATACAGTGGTGGTGGGCAGGACAGGTAGAGCGTCAACCCCAGTGCAATGCAGGACCCGGCAACTTCCGGGTGCCTGCAGGGGCCGAACGCGGGGGAGGTAGAAGTCGCGCTGGATGCCAACTGTGAGTGAGCAGGTGAGAGTTTGAAATTAGGAGCACGTTATTAAAATTAAACAATTTTATGCCCCAACCTTAAATATTTTGAAGTAAAAAACGTCGCTAAGAACAGGGACTCAGGTGTCCCACACAGAGCGTTGACTCAAAAAGTGGAAGGATAAAAGTTTTAACAGCGAAACAAGGCTACAGCCTTACCCTCTACACGCTGCGCGACCGCTCTACCATGTCTGATATAGTGGTGGTGGGCAGGACAGCTAGAGCGTCAACCCCAGTGCAATGCAGGACCCGGCAACTTTTGAGTGCCGCAGGGGCCAAACGCGGGGGAGGTAGAAGTCGCGCTGGATGCCAACTGTGAGTGGGCAGGTGAGAGTTTGAAATTAGGAGCACATTATTGTGCTAATGTAATGTTTTCTGTCATCAGGTTCTTTTTACTTGTCCACAGCTGTCTATGACTGGGGGATACTTTTTGAGACAAATGATCCTTTGTTGCATGAATGCATTTATTGTATTACGCTCATGCTACTATTGTGTGCAATAGATATGTTTTTAAGACTTTTAATGGGTTTTACCATGTCTTCACATGATTCTCTGTAACTTAACCTGAATTTAAAGAAAGCTAATTTTTAAATTACACAGTGTGCTAGGACACAGATATCTAAATGGTCTGAGAGTTGTATGGTTAGTCCATAAAAACAGAAACATTTTTATTTGCAGATTCTTTGAACAAACCCAAGGATTTAAAAGGATGTGAACATATCGAAATGAGTGCTCAAAATACTAATTTAATCGACAATGGAAAATTGAGTTTATTTCCTACATTATATAAAAGAGAGAAACTGACCTCTGAAAATGTATACCAGATCCTTCTCAGGGTACTCATATGCAGCATCAATCTTGCTCGGAAGCTCTGGCCAAAAATTCCTTATTAGTACTAATTCGACATCCGTCATTTGAGGATGCTGGCGCCAGAAGAACCTGAGGAATAAGGAGCAAAACGTCACATTTGTGAATTTATTTTACATTAAAAAATTTGCAAGGGAACTCCTAAAAACAGTACATTTGAAATGGCAGTAATTTTGCACATTGAGCTTAGGGACAGTCAATGGAGGTTGTCACTGGCTCGCAATTTCACAGTTAGAGCAACAATAATTCGTCATATTTTTAAATAAGGTCAAAACTATCAAATCCCTTCAAATATGACTGAATATTCCACCTACAGCAGTCTTCTTCTGCTGATCCCCCTGCATGCCTGCTGAGAACACTTCTTCGTCGCTGGCCCAGAGTCACAGAAACATAGGTCTTCAGATCTGATCTGAACAGCAGGAGTGGTTGGAGAAGGATGATGTGAGGAACCTGTTTCTCCATATTCTGGGCGCTTAGACGGAGAAGTTGTTTCTGAGTTTTTTCTTAAGGGCAGTTCTTCATTTACATGAAATGTAATTATTTCAATGACATGCAAGACAACTCCATGCTACTCTGCCCCCATGGTTGATGTGCGTCCAGGGGAAAGATCCTACTGACATCAGAAGACCTCGCCCTCCCTTCACCCTACCGACCCATAGCAAATGCATAAAAGAGCAGAAGACCCATGCCTCTTACATTAATATGCTTTGAGATTCGGGCCAAAACTCCTAGCTCAAGAGTACACTTGTATCGTGGCTCCAATTGTGAACTCATGGCACACGTACCGTGTGATATTGTACTCAGTCACTCATTTATTTCCTGAGCGGTGGAGTGTGTGGTCTGCAATGCAGACGTGGGACATTTCGGTTCCATACCGCCACTGTGCCTTTTGCTGCAGCATTCCTGCACCTAAGTGGGACTCCCGTAGGGGAATGGAAGGCGTGCTTGATTCAGATGTCAATGCACACCTCTGCCGATGAGGGGTCCAGTGGCATCAGAGCCTTCTACATATCGTGGCATGACTCATGCACAAATCCTATGCCTGAGGAGCAGATATACGTGTGAAATATTGTTGGGACATGTGCAATGGATTTTGTGCCCATCCAAACGTATTAAATTTGCATGTGCTCAAAGACACATTTTTGCTGCTCTACCACATCGCAGATCAGAATTTTCTTTTAATTCTGCACCCTTTCTTGCCACGATTTTGGGTTTCCTGATTGCCAGCCCCACCTAGAGTCATATATTGCTTCACAGCCTTGAAGAAGCGGATATGGAACCTCGCCATTCTTCTTGGACTGCTAAACTTCCATGGAGGCCACCTGGGATGCAAAAATGTCTCTGAATATGCCACCCTGAGCCATTCTTTTATAATCTCATTATAGAGCAAAACTTTTTTTTGCTATGAAAAATCAGAGATGACAAAATTAATTCTGCTCTAGAAACTTACTGTGAAGTGATTGTCTGACAGCTTAATCTGTTAACCGATATTGAAAAACTGCTGATTGGTTACAACATGAGCAACCTTACTTGAGAGACATTTCTGAAACTTACTGGCTAAAACTAAAAAGTGTTGGCTCCCCATCATGCGCACTGGGGTTCTGCCCCTTCTTGTTTCCAGACCCATTTTTATAATACCAATAGTGAATAATAGATCATTTATCATACTTGGTGTAATAGAAAAAATGACGGTGGAAGCGAAGGTTGAGCAGCACCCTGAGGCAGTGAACTTATCTGATGGTGGCTGGCACAAGCACTAGAAGTCCCTATGCAAGCCATCAGGTAGTTTGTCCAGGGCTGGCAAAATCACAGGTGTCAGACACACCCAGGTGCAACCCCATTTGTGACGAGCTACAGTGTCACCCCTGTGGTAGTCGAAAAGTAAGTAACATTATCTGATCAAATAGGTCAAATGATATTTGTTAAAAACTTTTAGGAAAACATTCTATTTTCCTTACCTGTCCTTGAAAATTAGCTTTTCGCCTCTCATTTCAGTTATTGCATCAAGAGATAATTCAGGGTCACATTTCTCTGGTGTTTTGGGGTGCTTGGGATTTGGATCACGATTGCCTGGGCCTGTAAAGTGATTCACAAGTTTCCATTAAACGTTTCAATCTTTCTTCCTATCAAGCAGGGAGAGCACAATAAAGTACACACATGCCAATTACTGTCGGGAATTCTGTGTATATTTGCCAAATTAGAGATTTGTGAGACTTTGCACCCCAAAAGAACTAGAGTGTTGATGCCTCAGTCTGCCTGAACATTGAGCATGGTAGTCAAGAAGTGGTCTGGCAAATTGATGAACAGCAAGGGAAGCAAACTGAAAAGACAGTGCAAAACACATTGAACAACACTGGCTAAGCAAAATTTAACCCACAATAAACTAAATCTTTATGGGGTCAGAGAAGGTAAATAGTGCTACACAAATTGGCCAAGTGTCAAACTAAACCAGCAATAGTTTAAAATATTTTCAAAAGAGATGATATTGGTGATTATCAAAAATTCTCAGTATGCCTCACCCAAACACTGCAAAAATATCCAATATGTCTTCAGGGCACAGAGGGAAAAAACAAGAAACCATTGGGACAACCAGGTAAAACTTCTCCTTCTCCTTGTCACGTGGCCCAGGACTCAGCCTAACCTACTTTGTAGTGGTGAACTTCTAAAATATGTTCAAAGCATCCAACTTCTAAACAGAGCCTTGCCTTGCAGCAACAATTAAGGACCAAATCAATCTCCAGAAATATCATGCAGGATCCTCTAACTTCATTTTCCTACTCTCCAGCAGCCCCACAACCAGTAGGAAAGTCGTTTTTTCCACTTTAAACTGGTACCACAACTAACCAGTTACTGGAAACCTGTTACTTCTGCACTGCAATTTTTAAAAAGCACTATTCGGATACTCATGCCCATATTTAGGCTGAGCAAATGGCTGAATAAGACAATGGCAACTCCTGTTTGGTCCTGTTATGGTTTAGAAACAGCATTGTGCTAGAACCTCTGAGCTAGAACCTCTGCATCTCATAATACAAGTAAGTCACCATCATGTATCTGATCACAAGTGTACATCTCACAACTCCAAAATCACATCATCATGCCAACACACTCCCAATTACAAACTCTCCAATTGTGTAAGCTTCATCCACCTCATTCACATCTGACTTATTACCAAACATCAGGCCCCAAGAACCAAAACATTGCACTCATGCTCATCAACATTTACACAGCTGTACGGCTTGTAACTGACCATCTGATACTATATGTGCTAAATATCTTGATCAGTTTTTCATCTGAAAGACATGCCTTGGTATTACTTCTGCTAACATTCGAGACATTCTCATATCTAAAATTTTACAGGATACAACAAGTTGACAATGCGCAAACGCCGGGTGGAGGTCTCTTTGTCATCGAAGGGTCCTTAAGGGATTTCTTGAGGGAGGAACATTTCCAACATTTCCAAAATAAAACTACTCATCAGTTAATTCCCCATCTCCATATTAATTTCATTGTCACTTCTAGACGACCTTGACAAATTCACTGTCCTCATCATCCGCTCATCCATCACTCAATTAAACCATCATCGCCTGCCACAGGAACTTCAGCCGATCACAAGACATCACCACCACAAAATCAAAATCTACTACACAACCTTAAAATCCCCTAACAAATCCAACAACTTACTGTAGGAAAGTGGATTATTATTTGGGGTATATAAGTGTTCACTTCAAAGGATAAAGCCACCACCAGGTAGATGTCATACAAATTAAATTAAATAAACCTATGCTCAATCCCTGGTAAGGAGACACAAAGCAGTCATGTTTAATTCAAAGATGTATAATGTATTAAAGCAGTGCATACACAGTGGAAAAAGTCACACAAACACAAGAAACTCCACAACTAATTTTGAAAAATAATCAAAATGTATGTGTAAAATGAGACCAAATCAACAAAAAGCCAATAAGGGGAGCCAGAGACATAAATGTTAAAATATTTAAGGTGAAAAAGCGCTCACTGTCTGTCAATGAACGTGGTAGACTGGCATCAAGACCAGCTTTTCAATATGAATACCCTGTCTTCTGATGCCCAACCAACAGACAATATGGACTCGCTTCCAAACAGTTTCACTGTGGCCAAAGTCACAAACCCAACCTCTGAACGATTAAACCACAAAAGCCAATCCCTCTGCCCTAGCAATAGTCAAAATCTTCCAGATAGCAAACACCCCTTATGAAAACAGTAAAACATGGCACAGAAGACAGTCCCAGAATGTGCTAACTGAACTGTAAAAAAAATTCCCCATACTTTAATATACAGAGATCTCTTCCCTGACTCGGAGTCTCTTTATCGTAAAGTATAGGGAAAAGTGAAAATGTTTGGTAAAATATGTTCTGGTAAAATAATAACGTAAATTATATTGACATATTTATTTTAAATATAGAACTAAAGAAAAAATGCTACTGCACTAATAACTATATGTTGGCTTAAAAAGTAAATTATGTAAGTATGTACTAAATTACAATAACATTACTTTTTTGCAGATTTAAATTAAAGAATACATTAGCACCTAAAGTAAAGAAAATATTGTTCATTATGCATTAATAATTATTAAAAGTGTTGTATAGCATTAAATTAAAGTAATTTCATTATATTTATCATTATCATGTGTTGTTGCATTAATTTGCAAATTCTAAAATATTATTGAAATATTTTATAAATAACTTAAAAATATGTACTATTTTTATATATGTTTATAAAAATAAATTATGTTTATTTGTATTTATAAATATTTTAATTAATTTCATTTAATTTTATAATATTTGTATAGGGTTTTATTTTACGTCCCTAACTCCATTGATTTCTGTAGGACAGTGTTGCAGTGCCAGTGGTAGGCAGGTGAGCTGCTGGACTTACTCCAGCTCTGGGCCGAAGCACTCTGCTACGGTTTTGGGTCCCTTTTGGGCTGCAGTAACTTTCAGAAGTGCAATTTGTGAATAGTTATGGGCTTACTCCTTTGTGGGTGGATAGATGTCCCGCCCTAAACCACTCCATGACCCTACCTTAACTCCCAATTTCTCCTCCCAATTCCCCGTCCCTTTAGAAGTAAGCATTTTCCATTTGGTAGCCACTCCCTTCTTTCTGTCCTTCTTACATTTACTAATAAAACGTATACTTATGTGTGTGGAGACTGCACTTGGGGTGAAGATTTCCTCACAGAAAAAGGCAGGTGAGGTAGAGGTGTAAACTCTGTACGTAGGTTTTTTTATAGCATGTTGTAGTATGTTTTGTAGTACTGAACGCAATTTGTAAATGTGTATGAAATGTTGGCTTTATGAATGATACATTCAAAGCATTTCAAAAGTAGTGATGTGCTTCGCAAAACAGATTCATTTATTCACATACAGTAATACTTTAGTGTATGGGAGGAAAGGAGAAAAATAAATGAAACATACACGAGTTAAATGTAATCTCCAATGCTCATGAAAAATAATTTCTCTGATCTAAAACACAACAATCATTTCTCTTCCAGACACAGTGGTGTGGTGTGTCTTCCTTCATACCGTTGTACTGCTTAGCATTTCACCCTACAGTACTGTATGGATGCATAATAGAACAAATAAATAATAACATTCATTCTTGCTTTGACGGATGCTTACAATGGACATTTGAGTATGATAAAATTGCAAGTATATGGAGCTACAGTCATTTAAATTCAAGTTAATCACAACTACTTTCGCAGTTTGTAATATATTCAGAATTGATCTCCCATTTTGTTGTAAGAACTCAATGACCTTCACAGACAGATTCTGTACAAAGAAGACTAGAAATAGGCGGGGTATGTCTATAAGAAAGCCTATCTCAGCCTTTGGATATGCATCTACTTGGTAGATTTTTGCTGGCTATAAGCCAATCAAAATTCACCTTTTTTTATATCAAAACAGCTGCCAATAAACAACGTTTTTTAAATACTTGACAGATATTAAACATAGGTTTTATTTATATCAGTAAGTATTTATATTCATAAGTCTGATTTCGCAAAACAACAGTGCAATTTTAAGGTCCAATTAATTGCAGGTAAGTGATGAAAGAGGAATATGGAATACTCGGCCTACCGTAAAGAGACTGGATTCCCTGCACATCATCATCAGGAAGCAAGAACCTGCTTGGTTCAGTGTAAGAGTAAACAGGGTACATCAGAGAGCCAGGATCCCTGGAATGATCCAACCCCAAGGCATGACCAAACTCATGGGCCGCAACAATGAACAAGTTGTAGCCTGGAAGAAAGGAGGAGTACAAGGAACAGCATTACAGAACGTGTGAATGGCTCATATGTAGCATGACGTTCTGCTTCTTAAAATGGATGGCACAATTGCTTCATCATAATGCTTTGTACCCTTCTACTTAGTATAAATCAGGAAACTGCTTGATAAGCACCGTACCGTTTGAGCCACTTGTGAAAGTTTCATCATCATCAAAATGTGTGTCTCCTCCAATTCTTTGCCCAGGTGGAAAAGCATGGGCAAGAAGGCCATCAGGGCCATCAAATGGGTAGTAATCCCCATGCTCTGCAAAGACAAATAAAAATAACATATGGTGGCATTAAAGACCGAGGCATGCATGCTAGCTTTAGAGATACAAGCCACGTTTATTAAGTTGATGTCTTATTATAGTCACTGCTGAGGCTACGCCAAATGTTAGAGGCTCTGAATCCGAGCTAGAGGCATAAACAGCAGACATGTGCCTGTAATGAGGGAGAGGAACTTTATCCGGTACAGCATGAGACAAAAGGGATATAAGGTTATTAGAATATTTCACCCACTGAGTGTAGACTGAGTATAGGATGTCATAAATTAAGATGGGAGAAACAAAAACACATTCTGGAGCAGAAGGTTCATGCCAGCTATTAGAACATTGGAATGTTGGGAGCTCCATTGCAGACAATGTAGTGCTCTCTGCTTCTATGGTCCAGTAAAGGCCCGCAGAGCAACATTCCAATGTTCTACAAAGGCTTCTCGAAGCTCGAGGGGATTTATATCCCCTCGAGCTTCGAGAACCCTTTCTTTAATTTGTTAGAACATTCTGCCCTCTAGTGGCAGAATGTTCTAATAGCCTTATAGCACTTCGTAGCAGGGCTATACCGGCTATTAAAGTCCTGCTGTCTCATTAAAGTCCCTCGCCTTCGGCTAAGGCCTTTAACGATTCAGCGGGCCTTTAATAGCCGGTATAGCCCACTACGGCGGGCTATAAGGCTATATTAGAACATTGGAACGTTGGAAGCTCCATTGAAAACAATAGAGTGCTCAGAGCACTCATAATGGCTGGTATAAACCCGGAGCTCCAACATTCCAATGCTTCTTTGTGGCTGTGAACAAAGGCTTCAGGGAGCCTGAGGGGATTGCAATCCCCTCACGCTCGCTGAAGCCTTTGTTTAATTTGTTAGAACATTCTGCCCTCTAGTGGCAGAATATTCTGATAGCCTTATAGCCCTTCGTAGCAAGGCTATACCAGCTATTAAAGTTCCGCTGCCTTGCTAAAGTCCCTCGCCTTTGGCTCGGGCCTTTAACGCTGCAGTGGGCCTTTAATAGCCAGTATAGCCCTCTGCAGCTGGCTATAAGGCTATATTATTATCCCTAAACTACTTAATTGTGTTCAGTAGAATTCCCAATCTTCTAAGACGGTCTGCGCCAATCTAATTTACTTGTCTTGAAAATTTCATTTCATTCGAGCCAATTACTGAGCATTATGCCACTGACTTGCTTTAACTTTGGCAGAGGGCTAAACAATGTAATTTTCCCACTCTCACAAAGAATGCGCATGGGTGGCTGTGCTTGAACACAGGAATGGGCATATAAATTGCCTGTGATCTTTATTACTTTAAGGACAGCACTTACACCTTACAGTCTTTACTAAATGAGGATCAGTAATGACCCCCTAGACTGGTGTCTTTTCCTAACTAAAGAAAATGCTGATTTTGACTTTAGCAAGAAATCCCATGGGCCGATATTCCATCTCAAGAAAACGATTTCTTGTAATGTTCCCTATTGAAGGGTCTCTATATACTTTGGCTACAAAAGAGGACTTCCTGAACATTGCAAGTTAATCGTACACAGTAGAGAGACAATCCTAAAACGGCACATGGTACGACTGTGATGGGATAATCCTGGACTCAAAGTGATGAAAATTTGCTGAGAAATAATCAGGCCATTACAGCCCATCCAGCTTTCTTATCACAGCTCTGACTGATGAAGATACACTATGTCCATCATTGCTCCACCAAAATCCTTTCTTTCATAAATGACAAGCAGAGGCACAGCTGCTGCAACATCTGCAGTACATTATCATATAAAACACTGTAGCTGTTTCTTGAAGAAACACTACCTCAAATACAATCTCATCAAAATAACTCTTGTGGCATGCCTCCAGAGCAAAACAAATGTATGGGGAGACAGTAATATTGGCAGTCTGAAAATCTCTCTCAGATGAACCCATTATCCACAAGCCCAGGAGGCTGCTATATTCCAGAATCATTGACTAGGGCAATCCTCCCCCACCACCTGGAATGTCTTGGAAAGAACTAAATGAACCTAAAGAGAAGAAGTGAGTGGAAATAGATATGTTCCCTTTTAAAGGAACCTTTAGTGGCCAGGAGGGAATGTGATGTATGGAAGAAAATGTACATTCATGCAAGGAAAGAGGACAAAATCAGGGTTTGGAGAACTTACGCCCATCAGGTATGTGAGAGCAGAAGGAAGGAAAAACAATATCTATATTCCTTTGAAAATGGTAACAATTGTTTGGTATAAATCATGCACCTGGGTATCTCACCCTTACTGGGAACACCTTAATATATTGAAGAGAACAGGAAAATCCTTCCTATTTCTTAATTTTCCCAGCAGGGCTAATGGTGACAAAAAAGAAAACATTCCACCTTAATCAGGCCAAAATGGAATCACTAGTGGGGTCAATGCGAACTGCTGTGGAAACCCCTTCAACAACAAGGGCAGATCCTATGGGGTTTGAAGAAAGTGGGTCGGTATCTAGTCATTCTCAAAGCTCTGAAGTTGGAATGAGTGTGATAACTAAACTCCTTTAGTTGGCTCCATCCCTTGACCCCACAAACCGGAGGCAACCAGCTCATTACAGAACTGCTGTCAGAGGAAATGTATGACAAGAAAAGGATCCTAAGTGTGAAGATGAAGGCTCTTTACCAACCACTCCTTGGAAAACTGAGTCTAGGGCCACAAATAACTGACTAACACAGCTCTCATTGATTATGGAATGTACTTTTCAGCTGCTCTGAAAGACCCTTTTTCTGAGGTTCTATCTGTTCAACAATCCACGCAAATAGGATAAGATGGCATGGACGTGAGTGATGAAGGTCTGGCGTCATCAGAGGAGAAGGAACCAGGAACAAGAGTAGAGTGGTAGCCATTGGCAACTCTGCATTAAGGTGAGTCACAGACTGTAGGGCCAATATGGGGTAGTCAGAATGACTCCATCATCTCCCCTTGAATGTTTATCTTCATCTTCAGGAGTGAAAAACTTTGAGCCAGGTAGAAAGCATTCCTCTTAGTCATTGAAAAGACAAAGGGGCTTATCTACTAGTTTATGACAGAGGGCAGTGCAGCAAGTCACTGTGCTGCTCAACCCTACATCAAAAGAAATGGCAGGAAAGCACTACATCTACAAGGTCCGGCACATTCCTGTCCTCTTCCACTGCGCTGGCGTAAAATTGTCTGCCTTGCACCAATGCAGGCACCTTTACACCATCTTATTTCTCCTCATTACGCCTCATCTGAGAAGGTGTAAATCTGGAAATGCATCAGAATTCATGGATGTTGCCGGGGAACACCCACCAGAACACCCATGGAACGTCTCTTTGACACATAATAAGACAACACAGCGATTTGTGCTGCCTAGCCTTACTCCATATCTACGAGGCAATGAAAAGCTGTGCAGAGTAGATATGGTTCTGCACTCTGCCCTGCAGGTGCTTCAAACAAAGTAAAGCACAGGTGGCACAATGGGCAAAGTATATGCTGCCCAATGCTTCAGGGTGGGTCTCTCCATGGAAATAAAAGTTTGGAGGATTGAAGTGATTCTTGCCTATTTAGCATGTTGCTTTCTGACAGAATAACAATTAGATCAGCATTTTTGTTGGGGATTGCCAGGGGGAGCCCTAGGGCACCAGCAGTTCCAGCATCAAGGTGCAGCAGTGCCCTATGGGTGCACACACATATGCTTTCTATGTTGGGGCCACAGGGGAGCCTCAGTGCCCCAACAGCCCCTGTCAGTTCTCCACACTGGCGGGAGCCACCCACCATTTTTATAGTGGATGCCCTGGTGCCCAATCGGGGCACCCATTTATGCCTTCATTGGTGGGGGCCGCAGGCGGAATCCCGGGGCCCAGTGGCTCCATGGAGCAGATTTTTTACAGGCAGGGAACAAAACCTGATGTTTGCTATGCTTTGTGGGAGCATTACTGCTCCTGCTGGAGGCGGATTTCATACTTACAATCCCTTGGGATTGTGTCCCCAGGGCTGTACCATGGCTCAGAAAGGGAAAAAAATAAAAATGGCATTGGGGATGGTGTTCCCGTGGCCCATCCAGCGGGGATTAATAATGAAAAGGGCAAGACACTGCCAGTTTTTTGGGACAGAATTGGGATCCTCAGTCCAGTCAAAAATAAACTACAACTTTGGGCCCCTCTAGAACCCCCCCCCCACCAATCCTAGGGGAACAGGGTATCCCTACCCTGCCACCATACATTTTTTTCATCTTGTTTGAGTACACAGAGATTGAGTCCCTGACTCCTAAAATGGCTGTTGCCACATCTTTGTTGATGTGGTGGCGCCAATCAAAAATTATCTTTTTAATCTGTCGGCAACGTGGATCCTCTACGGCATGAAATAGACATTAATTTTGAAGCTTAATATTTTAGAAAATACTGAACAGATTTTCACCAAATCACAAAAAGCATGCTTTCTGGACCAAGATCTAGCTTTATGTCAAAATGAGTGCAATTCCATTGAGTCATTTTTGAGGTATCGTTGTTCAATTTTCCTTTGGAAAACTACATGGGGAAAATGCATTTTGGAGCCCCGCTTTCTCTCGGCCCCCTCTTGTTGGATCACCCCAAAACTTTCCAGGAAGGAGCTGAGGTAGTTAAGACTTTTTTGGGGACGTTTAGTGAAGATTCACCAAACAGGGTCATGTTATATGCAAACCAAAAAATCTATTTCCTAAGGAAACGTGGTCATAAATAAAACCACCCAGTGGTGTATCCTCAAGATGCATATATGTAAGTGTAAATCAGTACTTACCTATATAGACCATATGATATTGTGGCACTCGATAACCTCAAGGTAGATAAATATGGAGTTAAGAATAGTAAATGCAGACTTACTAAATATATTTACCCTCTGGATATTGAGGTACTTGTCATTTTGGCAGGTTGATATTTGTCCTTTGTATTTATACCAGGGCTTAATTTATGCCAGTGCTTTCCGGTGCTTGGCCCCAGCACGTAATTATTAGGGCCTTGTCTACACTCAAAGCTTCATTGCATAGATTTTGATGAAGTTTCTGCACAGAGTGTGTGTTACGGTGAACCGGGTTGCTCAACTTTGTTGTAACAGTCAACTGCTGACTACACCAGGTCAAGAGCCTGACTTGGAAGGCAGCCTTGAGCCCTCTCTGTCATCAGTGTCATGATGACGTGGGAGTCGGGAAAAACTGTGTGCTGCAGCAGTGCTGCTCTACCTTGAGTTGATGGACACTGGTCTGGCTCGCGATCGTTCGTCTCCCGCACAGTGGCACTGTCTGCTACTACTGCTAAGTGCTAAGGGGCTAAAGGGGGGGGGTGGGTACTGTGATGAAGTGCCAGGACTCAGGAGGTTAGTACACTACTAGTCTACAGTTACTGACTGTTGTACAACATCATGAACAGAGAAAGTGCTGCTGCGTAAGTAGTACTGTTGTGCTCTGGACTGGTGTGTTGCAGACCCCAACTGGGGACATTTTTTTAAATGTCTGGGAAGGCGCCAAATCACGCCGGTTAGGTCAGGTACAAGTACAACAACTCGCAGTTTGTATGTCTGCATATGCTGCGCTGCGCTGCCGGTACCTGGACAATGGATGGCCTGGGAGGGAGGATAGCGGTGCGTCCAGTGACTGTCTGTGTCAGACAGACAGTCCATGACCGACGACTGTGTCCGGTGTCTTCAGTGCTTCTCAATTTCTCCAGAGAGTCGGTGTCAGTCTCACGACGCACTGACCGCACGGCCGCCACAGCACAGAAGGCAGGAGCACAGAGTCACAGACCCAGTACTCCGGCGTGGTGGCGTCATATCGGCCTCGGCCAGCGAGCTAGTGGGAGCCTGCCTGGCTGGTTGGCCTGCACTGGCTGAGACGCTGAGCCCAATCACCCAGTGGAGAAAAATAAATGGAGATGGAGATTCAGATTCAGATTCATGAATGAAAATGTGAATGAATCTCAATCTTCATAACTCAAACAGCCAATGTGTGTCTACTCTCTGTGATCACTTATGAAGATGATCATACTGTGTGTTGTTAATGATGGCGTAGCGAAGGCCGCGGCAGTGGTCCTGCAGTGTTCCCGGCCCAGTGGGCGGGGCGGGAGACTCGGGACCGGTCAATGAATTGGGCTGGATTTTAGTTCTGCAGGGTTTGGGGCTGTGCGGCAGGAGGCAGCATGCGCAGATTTCATTGCGCATTGCCATGCCCCAGCAAAACCGCGCACAGCCGCACCCCACCACCAACAATACCCATCTTCGTGGTTCAATCAACGGCCCACGGCCTTGCAACTCACCTCGGTCACAGCCAGCGCGACCCGATGACGACATGGGTGTTAAGGCACGGGCAGTGGCAGCAGAGCCTATAGTAGGCAGTACCGCTCGGCGATCAGGTCAACACAGCACCCTGTGACCCAGGTGAGGCACGCACTTCGCACCGCAGGCTGCAGCCCACAGGCAAGATGGCACGACCGTAGGCCACGCCGCCCGCCAATCCGAATTCGTTAATAAAGCAGGCTACACTGGCTGCTACTACTACAGCACAGCGGGCCAGCAGCTTAAGGCAGTGCTGTGCTGCTGTGGTGTGGATGGACTACAGACTCTGTCTGCAGTCAGATGCTGCAGTCCCAGCCAAGCGCGGCCACTTTGTTTAACTACTTCTTTAAATAGTAGCGTATAGTAGTACTGTCTGTAGCCGGCATGCGCCCGCGGCCCGCCCCATTCCATGATCATGATATGATGGCTGCCAAGTCGAGAATGCCTGGAGAGATTCATGATGGATGAATCTCATCGATCTTCTCATCTAGACTCAGACTACTCAGTTGAGTAAGTTCTTCTAACTTCTCCTCAAATTTGAAATGAAACTGAAACTGTTGGTATCTTGGTAATCTTGATGGCGTAGTAGCGGTAGCGGGCTGGCGACGGCCGAGGCCACCCTTAGTTTACTGTTGAGTGTTGCCGGCCCGGTGGGCGGGTCGGGACTCGGGAAGGAGAGTGACACTGATTTGGGATGTTTTATTGGTTCTGTGGGGGTTGGCCGTTGGGGCTGCCTGTGTGCACTGCGCACGCAGTAGGCACTGGCAGCATGCGCACTTTCATTTGTTCAGCATTAGTTTAGCCACACCCCAGCCAGGGTGGCAGCAGTGCCGCCCCCCAGCACACCGAGTCATGTGACTGATCCATCTTACTGGGTGGGTCCGTTTAACAACTTCACTGCCAGTGCCAGCCAACCAGCGCGACCCGAAGTTGGCGTGCTGCGTTGAGGACTGGCAGCAGCTACTACTAGTACTGTGTGTTGTGTTGTAGTAGCCTGCCAGGAGCCAGTACGATAGTACCGGCGGCGGTAAGAGCACCAGGTGGAGCGAGGTGAGACAGCCAGGCTGGGCTGGCAGAGTGGCAGTGGCAGGCCTAATGCTGCCATTTAGCCATTAATGTGTCTTGGGCAACCCAGCAGCTTTCTGCCAGCTGCAGGCAGAGCATGGTAGCAAGAGGCCGTGAGGTGAAGAATAACTTAGAAGATGATAGAAAAGAGAGAAAAGGGTAGAAAGCAGAGAGAGCGAGACAGAGGTAAAAAGGGGTGGGGGTGTGAGATGTGCCGTGAGGTCACATACCAAGAAAGAGATGACAGAGCAAGAGATGGGTGAGGAGGGAAGGAAAGATATATAGAAAGATAGAGTTGAGGGCGGGACTAGGTAGAGAGAAAGTAAAGACAATTAGAGTTAGAGGTAGACAGGGCCCGGAGGGGTGTGGGGGTTAGAGAGAAAAATAGAAACAAGTAAGAGAGAGAGAATGCTGGGGACTCTGCTACATTATTACACGTCTGTGATTGTTCAACAACTTTGGGAGATATGTTTGTAATTTTTGTGACAACAAGGTTATGGTGAAAATGTACTCTATTTTGCAGTTGGGTGCCTTTCTTTGATATTTTCATGCTTTCTGGCCTGAATGGCTTTGTGTGAGGTTTTCATGCTTTTTGGCCTGGGTGCTTATGTCAGGTCAAGGTCATTGACCCTTTTCAATGCTTTAGTGATTTTAGATAATTTATTCTAAAAGTGTGCTTCAAATGCACTTTAGATTTAATATTTATCAAAATGTTCACAGGGCAGGGGTACCGACTATCAAAACCTTACTATGGGGAAGGCTCCCTTTCTGAAATTCAGATCAGGTATTATATCTGACTTTTAGCAGTGCCAGTCGAAGATGTGGGTGGAGCTAAAAGAGTAAATGGGTGGAGCCTGTGGAGGAAGTGGGTGGGGCCAGAGAAAAGTAGGTGTGGCCGCCAACAAACATTTGAGCACCTGCACTTCATATTTTACAAATTAAGCACTGATTTATACATGCAACTAGTGATATCGATAGTCAGTGCAATCTATCAGAATGTTATTCCTGTACAATTGAAAGGGCAACTCATAAAATATTTCTCAACAAATGGGAAGCAGATTTCTCAGTGTCCCAATATTACTCCTGCTGCTTATAGAGAAGAGAAAAGTGAAGTAGTGCTGGTGCCCAACAATCACCCAGGAAATGTGAGGACATTCACAATGGCTTATTCAACGTGTTTTCCTACAAATGTAATGTTGAATAGAAAGCTATCATTTTTCTCGTATGGGGCAATGGGGTTGTTTACAGGAGGAGGCTTCTTCCTAACAGTACCCTTTGTTCCGAAAGAAATCATGATGTCGGCAGTGCCACTGCGTAGTCTGGTAAAGTTCAGGGGTGTCACCTCACTCCAAACTCTGAAGGCCTTCTTGATGGCTCGATCCACATCAGCGTGAGTCATGTCCGGTGTATAATTCTCAATTCTGTTCAAAATATAAAGTTGGCAATAATGTACTTATCACATTAGGCATAGTTCGAAAATATATGTATTTCAGTGCTTCATTTGTAAAAAAAACAATAAGTGCCAGGGCCCTCATCCGGAGGCCACTGCAGCTTTCACCACCCATTGCCCCTGCTAGCGCGGCCAAAGACAGTACCAACACAACAACTAACCATCACCCTCCTACAAGTGTGACAAACCAGACTATTCCATACCCTAAAGCTATAGGAATTGCTAGGGCTGAATGTATTATTCGTTTTTAATATATATTGAAATAATGAACAACAATTGTGTGCTCATCTCTGGATTGCACAAATAGCACCACCACGTGGCAGACTGTCATAAGAGGCAGTGTTGAGAATTGAGTGTCAGCCAGAGCGCAGGAAACCACTGGCTCAAGTTAAGCACTGATGTATTTGCATGTCTGCGGCTCCAGTTTGAGACTGTTCTCGTGATTACAGTACATATAAACAGACAGAACAACGTTATGTGAAAAATCCCAAAATATACAATGTAAAATACAAGCTGTTGCAGTTTTGCAACTTTCCAAAAGGCAAAGTGACACCAGAAATACATTGACAATGGAATTGAATAGCTTCCAAGCTTAATGGCTTCTCCGGGGGTGGGACGGCAAGCTCATGCCCCAGCTCCATTTTTCCTGGTCTCCCCTTGCGCCCCCACCTTCACAGCTGCTGAATGTGCCAGTAGGCGACACAGAAAAAACAAATAGGCGCTGCACTATGGCACACACATTATATATATTTAATTTCAGAAAGCAAGGATAGTCCTGTCTGTTTCACAGAGAGCACGTCCACTTTTAGATTCTGTAACCGTGCATCCTAAATTTGCAACAAGTTCCTAACTAGCAGTAGGAAAGTAGTTTTCAAAAGTGTAGCAGGCACTGTGGCTCCACGGCACTGGGCTTTGAGAGGGCCACTACATCCCAATTATAGCATTTATTTACTACCCAGCTTGGTGGTAGGCAGTGCTTAATTTGTAAAATAAAATTAAGTTGCAGGGTCCAAGCTATTTAACACACGGCCACAACAGCTGACACAACGCAAATATCACTTTAAACTTCAGGTGTAAGGCTGAGGGTTGTGTCCTTTTTTCTTTAGATATATTTAAAAGTTAAATGCACCCCTGATGAACTTTCCTTAAAAAAACACATACAGCACCACCATGTATTGTATTCTCTGGTGTTTACAAATAAGTGCCACTGCCCAGCAGCGTAAAACACCAGGATAAATTAAGCACTGTTAGGGGGCCCTTTTGTTTTACTTGCATTAGGGCCCTTAACACTCTCACTCCACCGCTGACTAACAGAAAGTTTCCGCAGAAGCATCTATTTTAATATTGGTGATAATATTCGGAAACAGACGACCACCGCCAAATTACAAGCACGGCAGAGGTTCCAAGGCAATTTCTCGTCTACATTTGGAGCAATATTTTTAGCAGCCGATTAGTGTAAATATTACTTTAGCACTGGTTTTTCTTTGCAAAAAAGTAATCTGTGCACTTCTCAGGCAGCACACATGTTGGTGCAGTATTCACCCAACACAAGTGCAGCCAAGTGAACGGGAAATGCACAACTGATGCAAACAGACAAGCTGGCCACTGCAACATTTTGTTGGCGCACTGGTCAGTCAAGTCAAATATCATGTCTGCACTTGGAATGTGGTACAAAAGTTTGGAGATAATTGAACAGTGTAATAAATGGAATCTGGAGTTTGCTGCTGAAGTTCACATTCATAGCTTAATTCAAAGAGCAGGTTTATTATATACAGCTCTGCTGCTCATTTCGATGTCTGCGTTTTCTGAAAATGCGCAAGCCTCGTATTTAACAGAGCTATAGAGGCCATTTGGGCTGGTCATCCTGTGAGCCGCCTGCCATTTGGTGGTCTACAAAGGTATAGATGCATAACTTAACCCTACATATACAAATATATTTCAAGGGAGGCGGGCTTTCAACAGGAACTGACGTCAGGAGTCTATTCCATAATCACGAGGAGAGGGATTAAAGAACAAGGCTGCTGCTACTTACCTCGCAGTCCAAAAAAACACTATATTCACACCAGAAAAAGTGTATGCTCATGCTGTATCAAGTCAAGAAAGCACACACAGTTGGTGGTTTTGCACGCGGGAACAATCCATTCTCTAGTATTTTTATATTACAAGAACTGAAAATATATGTAATTTTGGAAAACGCGTGAGTAAATTCAGATGTTGTGTCCACATGAGTAATAGGTTGCTCCCTTGTAATCCCATATAAATTCTATCCGGATGCTGTTAGCCCGGTTACAGTGCATAATTTGTGCTGCTGGTTTCAGGTGCTCGGCGCCGCCACTTAATTGTCAACACCGGCTCTACTGCCAGTCCAGCACATGGTGGTGCTGTCTTTTTAAATTTGAGAGGAGTACGACAGCGGTGTTTATTAGGTTAATATGCATTGAAAACAAACAGATACTAGCCTCTTATGTCATTATTATAGCTTTGTGTGGCCTGAAATAGTCTGAAGTGTCACACTTGTAGGAGTGCGATGGTTAAGTGTTATGTTGGTACTGTCATTGACAGTGCTGGCAGGCTATGGGTGCTGCAGAGGCCTTCCGAGAATGGTCCTGGCACTTTTTTTTTTACAAATTAAGCACTGCCCTGTTACCTTTGTTAGCTGAGACGTGCCTTATCTCATATTCCTATTAATATGATATTTTGGTGGGGCTCTCTTATTCTACAACCAGGGCCACTGGAATTATGTAATTGTGCAGCCGCTGCAATTTCACATAATTTTAGTTTTTCCGCATTTGCCACATAATCCATCATCTGCTGCATAATCTGCAGATTTTAACAAAAGAATTGGTTCTAGCTCAAACGGTTCAAATGTTACTAAAAACTCAGCAACACGTTGCTGCGCAGTGGAAGATCCTTTGCAAAGTTGGAATGGTCATCTTTCTGTTGCATATTGCTATATTTGGGAGTTACTGGCACTAGAAAGGTGCAACTAATGCCCAAACACTGCTTCGACAATGGCTCAAAATGCAGACAGCTGACAGACCTCTCCTAAAAAGAACAGACCAACAACGTGCACTGAGTACTAGGCAGTGCACCACACTAGCTGGCAACTAAATCCCGCCTCGAACTGTATCTGTCAGACTCTATTACAGAGAGGTGCCCAGGCCGTCGCTATTCTGTGTATATCACAGTCACACACTGTCTGCTTACCTGTAGGTCAGGTTAAATCGTGGCCATTTCAGACTTCTAGGGAAGACGTTGTATTCGCCCACGTCGGGGACGCCACACCGTGGCTGCTTCATCACCTCCAGCGTATCCTCGTCGAGTTTGCCCGTCACCTCCAGATCGAAGAAAGCTTGCATTTCCCGGAGCTTTGCTGCCAGGGCGTTCCCTCCTTTCTTGGTCATTATTCCCGCATGGTCAGAAGCAACGTAGAACGTTTTCAGATATTTCTATAAAACAAAAAGACATGTTTGTTTTTACAATTCCTCAAACTCACATGTGGTTGGGTACAATAAAACATGTCCTTATATAGCACACAAATGCCAACCTAATCTTTTTCCAATCTCCCGGTTTTGTGCGGCAAGAGGCATCTGGGGATACAGAGGGTTGCACAGGGTCACACAGTTGGATAAAGCTAGGAAACATGGTTGCGGGAACAAAGGATTAGAAAGAATAAAATACCTCTGCTAAGCTCAGCTCTTGCTCAGTCACGTCAGAGTCCCGCTCATGGGGCACAGGGACTGGCAGGCCGAAAGCCAGGCTCAGAAAGAAGATGGCGGCGGACAGCACTGAAGGCATCATGATCACGTCTTAAACCTCTGGCCCCTCTGAGGTGCCCGACTACAAGCAGCTGCTTTTATGCCGCCGAGCAGTGAGTCACCTCGGGGGAGACATGCACCAACTTCCATGTGTAGTCACTGCACGGTAAACATGCTCGCTGCCTTTTTAACTCCCACAGGGGGCCTGTGGTTTGTGGTGAAAAGAAGAAAGGTGCATACAGCAAACCATCTGCAACTCCAGAAATGAACGACAGACCCGAGGGTTATGTAAACATGCTCTCAGCATATTTCTACTGGCAACGTCTGAGAGGAACACGCTGTTGAACCGAGTACATTTAGGCTTTTCATGACCATGCACACACAAATTGGGCTGCCTTGCTGTTATTCATTAAAGCAAGATTGGCTGAGTGAACTTTTGTGTAAACTCATTTTGGGATCATTTATAGTTAATACAAATATTTTTCAGTCTCTTTGGTGGAATTGTGAGAATTCGGCTTTGAAGTTTGCTTTTCATTTTACCATAATTTTTGAACTGATGTCTCAGAAAAGAAACTTTGGCATCAAACTGAAGGCCCGCTGCTAATTCTCAGCTGCACAGAATGATCCTCTCTGGGAATGGTGTAATTTTAGGAGTGTATCCAAAAGTGTCAGCGAGAACAGTGATGACGTTCCAAATTATAACCTACATTTATGAATTTGTGTAAGTTAGGACTTTTTCCAAATTCATATCGGTAACAGCAGGATTTATGCCCAATACATACATTGTATACATCCCGTGTCCAAGTTCATGGTATTCACCAACATATTCAATTAAGTCCATTCTCTGAAACTTATATTTGTCTAACGAACGCCAGGCAGTCATTATGTTTATGTGAGGAAAGTTCACCAATTCAATAATTTCCACCTCGCATATTTTTCACATTAAATATTTTTTTCTCATGGACGACATGCTGCACACGTTTAATACAACTGTGAAAACTGGTGTGTGTGCCAGTGATTCTATTACTACAGAGTGCATTTAGCTGGGAGGTATTTTTCATATTAAATGTTTTGCATTTTATCGGCATTAACTTGTAAGTATGCAATTGTTGTTAACTGTGTATTATTCATGGTTAGATTGACCATACTTCATGTAGGCCTGTGTTTAAAGTGGTTAACATTGGTTGCCATCTTGTTTGATGATGTAAACATTTATTTCTACTATGTTGAATTTCAAAGCTGTTGAACATGGTGTTCTGTTTCTTACCTTCTCATTAGAATGAAACGTTTTCTTTTGTTGTAATCAGTGCTGAATATGATAATCGCTCTTAGATTAATTAGACTCTTAGAGTATATCCAGTCATATCCCTTCCCTGTGTATATAGAGATAACTCTAATCACTAGTATATGCAGTAGACCTTTGTGCTATCTACCATTCCTATGTGACTCTTAAAGTATATCCATTTATATCTCCTTGTGTGACTTTACATCTTGTACATTTGCAATTTTTTCTCTGTTTGTATCCTTTATGTAACGATGTAATCCTAAGTCCTTATGTTTTTCAACTGGTCCTTATGTAAAGCGCTCTGACACCTTCGGGTAAAGTTCGCGCTATATAAAATCGCATAAATAAATAAAATAATCTGGGAATACACCTGCAGAGTACAGACTTGTTTAATGTATCTTGCTTTGTTGCAGATAAATATAAGTTTGAAGGACCCTGAGAGAAGCTGTATTGTGGAGAAACGATTTGAGCTCAAGGCTGTATCTTTTCACTCTAACTTGATTGGATCGTTTCATGAGAACTATGTGCAGGTGTAGCAAATGTTAGAACTGTGTGATTTTAGCCAGTGCACAGTAGTTTGCAGGTCAGAACGCTTATAGACTGCTTATTGAGCAGACTTTTTTCCAGACCTTAAATAAAGCAGAACAGAGTAGGGTACCCTGTTTATGGAACAACCGACTTCTACATGTTTCACTGAGGTGATTCTATGCTAGGTTGTCCTCATCTTTTATAACTTGATTTTAGCTTCATATTGATTGATGCATATTGACTTCTAATTGACACTAACTTGATGATTTTGAATTATGGGCCTGATTAAGAGTTTAGTTTAGCCAATCTTGACTGCCGGCTAGCCCATCAGATAAAGAGTTTTGGAGCTGATGGAACTTATTTGTGTGGGCTCACTCATTGCAGTCAAACTTGTGTTTGGATGTTGAAGCGGCACCGCCTGGGTCGCGAGTTGAGCCCCGCTGCCTTGCCGTCCTGCTGAGACGCCAAGCGACGTAGCAGCTTCGGGGACAGGTAATGTCGATGTGGGAAGGAAAGAGCATGAAAAGGCGGCAAGATGTTTCCTTTGCAACCCACTGGGGAAAAAGACTGTGATAATGAGAATAAACGCACGACAACTCACATGAGTAATACTACAAGCACTACAACTACCGAGAGGCCATGGGGTGGCCACGCCCACATGGGTGGGGTGTTAAAAACTTCATTTGGTGCTTTTTGCCGGAGCGTTTCATTCACCAGGAAGTCAGTTGCCCATGAAGAAGTGCAGCATAGCACGAAACGCGTCGGGCTGAACTTTCAATTTTGAGCAAGGCACTCTGCTGGTTTGTTATTGCTTCCTCCATTGAACATGTGGCTGATGGAACTTACCTGTGCGGCCTCACTCATTGCAGGCAAACTTGTGTTTGGATGTTGAAGCAGCACCGCCTGGGTCGCGAGTTGAGCCCCGCTGCCTTGCAGTCCTGCTGAGACGCCAAGCGACGTAGCAGCTTCGGGACTGGTAATGCCGATGGGGGAAGGAAAGAGCATGACAAGGCGGCAAGATGTTTCCTTTGCAACCCGCAGGGGAAAAAGACTGTGATAATGAGGATAAACGCAGGACAACTCACATGAGTAATACTACAAGCCCTACAACTACCGAGAGGTCATCTTCATTGCTTTTATACTTCATTGGTTCATATTTTAGTTGTGAATCTGTGTTTTTTGGTAATACCATTTACAGAGGAGGCTAATTTAAATGTTCTGTACATTTAAAAGTTTAACTTTGTGGGTTTTTTTGAGAAACAAAATGATTTTTTATTGTTTTGGAATGTATTTTGACATATATTATATTTTCTGTGATGTTTAGGGTATCAATATTGTCAAAACGTTAGTTTTTTCACAATTCTTTTAATGTTTGCTCGTTATTTTGACGTTAAATATTTTGGTTTGATATTGTTGTTAGCAATATTGTGCAATCAGTATTTCTGTTTTTTGCATTATCGATATTTTGGTAATTGTTGTGTTTGTAACAATATTTGTGCACTACAATGTATTTGATATTGTGACATACAACTTCAATTCTATAGAGTTTGAAATGTGAATTTAAGTGTGTATCGTATTAATTTAAGGCTAATTAATATGTGTTGTTTAGGACATATGCTTCTGCATACACAACCTGTTAGTTCCAGTCCAAGCAACTGTCAAAGTCATACAGTGTGGGGGGAAATTCTCCTTCTATACAACCACATAACGAGGCCCATATACCTCGAAATGGGATGCTTAATACTAGTTCTGCCCCGCTAGCTTACAACGTTTTGGTTATTGAAATTTGGCACGTGAAAGCCTAGTGAACTGTAAAATTAGTGGTAAACCATCCTCATGGTACAAGAATCTTAAATCAGAGGCATAATGTAATTCATTGTAAACAGAACACCTGCTGATGGGGCCCTGTCAGCAGGCCTAAAACCACAGAATATGTAAAAACTGAGGGGGTTCAAAACATCTGGTCAACAACTTAGGCAGGTAGAATTTACCAAAGTTTGCTTCCAGGGAGTCCGCCTTGCAAGGTTGCTGTGGGAGTTTCTCCTAGACAAATCTTATATAAATATATATATATAACAACTCTCTCACAATCTACTTCGGTCTACCAGGGGCATTTCTTACTGCCCCCATCTGAAGCCAAAGGCTTAAGAAGCAGTGGGATTGACGTCAGAAGAGATAGTAAACTAGATAACAAAATTAGTAGTAGACAGTGTGTTTGGCAGGACATTCAAAAGAGCCTATCCAGTTACAAATTAGGCTATTGTAGAGCAGTCACCTTTATCGTTTGATGTTTGCTTTAGTGAAATTGCTGTATTCACTGCTTACTATTTAGTCAAGTGGTAACCTTATTAATACTGAATGTTCTCTTAATGTATGATATACTTGCAGATGTGATGAATGCTACAAGAGAAGTTGTCACACTAAACAGTGGAACAAAATTGTCTACTAAATGGGGCATATTTCGTACTTCTTTTGGTAGGGGGCACTGGTCGGAACTGGCTAGCACCTTCCCTATAGGTGCTCCCCTAAAGGAGTCCGCATGTGCCCATGCACAGACACTAAGAGCTTGGGTAGCAGTCTGCATATGGTGCACCTGTTCAGGTGTGCATATACATGAGCTGAAGCGTTTACATCCTTTTTAACAAATATTGCGGTAGATATGCACCGCTGGAGGCTTTGACTGATGTAAGAAAAAAGATGACTCTACAACCCTCTCCCCCCCCCCCCCCCTCCCTTCAGCTCCAGCTCTTTGGGTTGTGTTTTTCCAGTATGTTCTCTGTATGATAAATTGAACAGCATCTTGAAATCAGTTAGCTAATTCAAGCAAATGGTCTTTGAGTTTCCATGGGAACATACATTTATCAGTGTATTAGTTTGACCTGTAGTCAGTCTAGCATATGCTTGAGCTCCTCTGTTCTGGAAAATGATATAGACTCAAATGAGATATTTTCATGAATGGGGCCTGTTTGGAAACCCCCTCTCCACATTGTGAGGGGAGCTAAAGGAACAGATTTCAAATGCCTTGGAAACTCGTGGTATCTCTATAGGAAAATAATTAGGCTCTTATTCCAAGGTAAACTGAAATTCTGAATTAATCCGTATTCCTAGCAATTGTGCGACAGTGTTACTGCACCTGGATGGTTTTCAGGTGCATTTCAGCAGGCCAAACTTGCAGAAATGTGTCCTGAGAAAATAGCCCTGAGCCTATCCTCAAGGCACTGGTAATTCCAGGTGCTAAATTACTGAGACAGAACTTTCATCCTGTTCGCAATTATTCAGTACATTGAGGCCCTCGTCCCAGTTTTTCCAGAGGGCGTGAGTGGAAGCGGAGATTGTGTCCAAACTCGGAATTCTGAGGGATACGATAACTTTATATGCGGGATAACACGTGCTGAATTACTGCTGAATTTTCAGTGTCAAATTCGTAGGTCAGAGTTGCAGGAGTTACACTCTGGGAAATGACTCATAATGTGGCAATGAGTCACATGCCGAAACCCTGTTACTGGGCCATTAATAGACCAATTACAAAGGGCCACAGGGTGCAAGCTGTCTGTGGAACGCACCTTTAAGTTAGTTCCTCTACCTTTTAATTCTAAAGTTCAAGCATTATCCAGGTAAGACCAACCCAGCAGCATAACCGTGGCACATATCAAGCACTATTTTGTTCACACTTCCACTATGCCCGGCAACATCAACCAAGTTATTTGTTTACAATTGTACACCCCCCAAACACCTGCAATTATGAAATAAAAATAGATCGTTTTTGTGGAGTCTGGCATTCCAAGACATACCCTTCGGTAACTGAAAGAAAAATAAACCGCAACTGTATTGCTGGAAGCTCATATTAAGTAATGATGGATAAAATGCTTCAATTTTCTTTAATTGAGCTAGGGAGTTTCAAAAATGTGCAATCTTTCTTGACAACTTTAACCAGACAAGAAACAGCACAAGGCAGACTGAAATAAATCGGAATGAAAAACAAAATGTACATAACTCCCCACCCTTCCAATGCACATACCTACCGCATGATCTCACGACCATGACAGGATATTTTCTGCTTTTGCACTTTATTTGACTGCTCGCTTATATTTAACACCTTTCATGCTGCCGTTGGCCATTGGCCAACGGCAGCACTACCTTGCTGGTGCTGCCGTCGGCCAATGGCCGACGCAGCCCGCCTTTTTTTAAAACGGCCGCACTGCCGCGAAATCGCGAGAGCAGCCAACGGGTTAAAATACCGTGAGGACCTAGGGCCCTAGGGCCACATGTACAAACCTTTTTGCGGGCTCAAATGGGCCGATTCACAGAAAGGAGTTTTTGCCATGTACGATTCGATAGCGATTTGGCAACTTGCTACCGAATCGCAATTTGGGTTTTGCGATTTGGTATTAGCAACTCGCTGTGCCATGTATGAATGTTTTGCAACTAAAATGTTTTTGCAAAACATTAACTTTTTACCACAAAGTTCAATTTGGTGGTAACCCATTCGCAAACTGTAAGTGGTCCCCAGGAGACACCTTCCCCTTTGTGCATGCCTGATAAAACGTTTTTTAAGACCAAGCAGTGGTCCCACGGACCACGGCATACTCTTAAAAAATAAAAATAAAACATTTCATTTTTCTTTTAGATACCCATCCTGTTTTCTTTTAAGGGCTTCATTCAAAAAATGTTTTGCTTTATTTAAAGATCAAATATATAATTCCCTTTTGGTACACCTATACGGAAACATTCCACATATTCTCACTTATTTCCCACTCCAGTTTACAGACACAAAACTGAACCGGATATTAAAACACTTATAAATACTATTTAATAAAAAGGAAACGGATTCATACATATATCAAAACATTGCTAAAAACATAAATAATAAATATTTCTTATGGTGTTTTAGAACAATGGAAAGAGCTTCCCAAAAGACAATCACATTTAAATGAGAACGAGGGTGTCGACGCGTTTTGGTTGATTAAAATAATGAAACCACCTTCCTCAGGACCAAAAACTACCTGTTCTTTAATCAATCAACAGATCTTAAAGGAGAGGAGAGCAAAAATAGTTTTTGATCCAGAGGAAGGTAGTTTCATTAGTTTAATCCACCAAAATGTGTTGACGCCCTGGTTGCCATTAAATTTGTATTGCACTGAACACTGTCTTGATAAAGCTTTGATGATTTACATGATGTTCAGTTGATATATGTTTACGAATTAATGTATTTAATAACGTATGTTTTTGCCTTTGGAAAGCTCTTTCCATTGTTTTAAAGAAAACATATGATGTGTGTATTATTTATGTTGTCCGTATAGGTGTACCAAAAGGGAATAATAAATTTGAACTCGAGTTACACCTGGTGCCTTGTCCTTTTGGGTTTCGCAAGAACCCTCTCACTGAATCTTTGCTTTATTTAAAACCAAACACAGACATGGTGGTCTGCTGTCCCCAGCAGGCCACCATCCCTGTGTTTTAGCAATTCCCAAAGGATCGCAAATTGTGACCTACCTCATGAATAATAATGAGGTAGGTCTACTTGCTGCCCTCTGGGATTTGAAAATGAAACTCAATAGAGTTTCATACAAGGAATCACAATTTAGAACTCACACTTTCTAACTTACGTACATGTGGCCCATAGTACCTTGGTTCCCTCTGCCCTCGCTGTCATGTATGGTTTCAGCTCACTGTAATCCTCTGATTTCACTGCTAGTCTCTGATTACTTTCACCCACCCACACAATTTCACTGGCATGTTTAAAGCGATAACACAACCTTAATAAAGATAGTCTAAGCTGCATCACTCTATACAATAAAATAATAAGTAAGACTCAAACTGTTACTAATGCTTACAGAATACACAGAAGTCATTCTATAGGGTTAAGTAGTTCTTACAAAAACACACATTCTTTGGTAAGATTACAAAAAGGAAAGTCTTTCTAGCGATGTAAGGACGATGTAAAGCCATATATTCATTCTTCAATGCTTGAGATCTATTTTCCTGTGTGGGTTATGATAATGTGATTGATGGCCATGGTGTGTTTTTAGAGCTGTATTTTTTTTTTGTTTTTATATTTATTTATATGTACATGTTAGATGTGCGTAATTTTGTATTAATTGGGTGTGTTTAAGAGCTCTGTCAATTATTTAAATCTATAGATGTGAATGAGTATACAGGTTCCCTGAGGATTTACAATACAGTCATTCTTCTATGCTTGACTTCGACGCCCTTTTTTTTCTCAGACTATTGTGCCTGCCAGTCAGCACCTCCAAATCCAAGCTATTCATTTGTCATGAAAGAGTTGTGGCGAGTTCAAGATAATACTTAGTATGTGCATGTGGACAAGGTGACCACTCACCTTTAACATTTTTCTAAGAGTCTCCCACTTTTCGTCACTCAGTGAGTACATGGCTGTCCCAACCCTCTGCTTCACCACATTTCCAAAGAAACTGGAATCTGTCAGACCTAACTAAAAATGCTACAAAGGGGCCAGTTTAACACATTAATAAGCTTTTCCGACATATGATCAAACTACTGTTCATGAGTTATTTAAGTAGAACACAGACGAATGTGATCCAAAAAATAGTCATTTTTTTGATTTTCCACTTTAGCTGTTATCATGGCTTAGCACTAACGCCTACTCTGAAAAATTGACAGCTCTCACAAAGGGTGACTGACCATTAGCTTCACTGGAAGAGGGATGTATGACAAAGCCATGCAATCCATTACAATGCATGGCTTTACAACGACTCATCTTTCCCACAGCATTCCTTTACCACGCAAGTCTTTACAACGCAAAACCACTTTGCCTTAGGGTAAAGTGGTGGACTTTGGTGAGGTATAAATTGCTATTTCAACTCCAGTCTAGGCAACAGTAGGCAAAGTGTTGACTTTGAAGTCCAACACTTCTTCCTCTATGGCAAGTAGTTGTAAAGACTTGCATGGTAAAGGAATGCAGTAGTAAAGATGGGTCTTTGTACAGACCACGTTGAAAAGGTAGTACGTGGTTTAGACTTCGTGGTAAATTTTGTTTCCACTGGAGTAGCAGCTTGCACCAAGACTTCAGCAAAGAGCTGTACCTGAGTTCCTTTAAATGCTAAATAAATACATTCCTGTCGATGCAGAAGGCTGCACCCTGTTTCATTGTAGGGTTCTCAAACTTTTTGTGCACTTCTATGATTCACAATTTCTCAGTAAAATAGTATCTCCTATTTAAGATCCAGTATTTAACATAGGACCTGTCCTTTGAAATATAGCCCATTTCATAAAAAGTAAATACTGTATAGATCTTCTAGATTCTTATCCTTGCGGTGCTTAAATCTTCTTCAGATTCATTGTTTTACAAAACAAGCACAGGCAAAGCAAATCGGTCTCGCTTTTCCAATGCTTTTTGGTTGCTGCTATTGGCCTTGCAGTGCTTGTAATATATTGCTGGCATTGGCAAAGATAAACCCAGAGACTGGCTTTCTTGAAAATATGTTTTCAATACTTTCAAAATAGTAGCCATGTTACGTCACACGTGTCATGGTATAACAGTGCAGCCAACATGAAAGTATTGAACATAACTTTTTTATACTGTCAAGAAGGCCACCATGTTGCGTCATACCATGTCACATCACACAACATGACAGCGATCTTGAAAGTATAGTAAGTACACTTTCAACATGTCTGGCTGCTTCTATTAGCTTTTGCAATGCTGATGCAGTTTTAAAAACATCCAGCATTAGCAAAGTTCATGCTGGAGGTGTAGACCAGAGGGCCAGCGATAAGTAAGAGTAGGAGTCTGGATCAAAAAATTACATGCTCAAAAACCTTGATGTTTAGTCCCAATTCTCCCCTGAGACCTAAGATCTTTGGTTCTGTACACATTTGGCCACATGACAATAATAAAAATGCAGTAGGGTAGGAAAAGAGATCACATCCCACCAATGGTACGGCTATGCAGACTCAGAACCTTTATTGCAACTTACACTACATTTAGCTACAGCTGGCTTTACAAGCAGAGTGACTGAGGAGGAATGAGGAGTTGGCAGGAGCAGACAAGGTAAGAACTAGGTGCATGTCTTTAAGCAGGGAAACTAGCTGGCACGAGGAAGGAACTAAATAGGAGGAGGTCTGGATGCAAACTGAGTATAGCATAGGGCAAACCCTCCACTACAATGTTGCAAGACAAGGTTGCTTCCTTTGGGATCTTCTTTTAACTGTCCCTGCTGCAGTTGACCTCGAAAGTATTTTGTGTAGCCTACTGCCATCAGTTCAGGGCACTCGACAAGCAGAAAAAAATGGCTGTCTACTTGAATTGGGAAAGAGTGCTGACACTTTGCAGGCCGGAGAAGCCACTGCCTGCCCACCCTCCCTTAGGTCTCATACTATGCCGAAGAGTTATTTTGCTGCTATAGTCTTCCTTTAACGTGAATGCTGCATAGGCACTCAGCAAGCCAAGATCTGTAATATGCAGATGCCGTCTAATTGGTTACTCCCAAAAGCAGGATATAAAGAGGAAAGACTTCCAGTCAACAGCAGGAAAAAGAAATAGACAAGATATTTATCTAATCATGAGCAAGATGTTGACCCAAAACCGATTCACTGTAGTACTGTATGCGGAGCTGTCAGCAACAGAGAGGTGAAGATGTCTGTAGGAAGACCGCAAAAAGTATGCTTTTTTTCTTAGTTTAGGTGCTACAGTATGGAAAGTTCTTCATTATGTGCTCTGGTTAGATGACTTCTTTTTAACTTTTATAAAAAATATAGATATGTTTTCTGGGTTTCTTTCCAGTACGCAGCTTGAAATTGGGTTTTAGAGAACATCTGGCCCTTAGGTCATAAGGCCTAATTTAGATTTTGACGGACGGGTTACTCCGTCACAATGGTAATGGATATCCCATCCGCCGAAATATAAATCCCATAATATCCTATGGGATTTATATTTTGGCGGACAGAATATTTATAAGTTCAAGTTCAAGTTCAAGAATTTATATAGTGCACTACTCACCCAGAGGGTCTCAAGGAGCTTGGGGAGGGGGTTCATTATTTATCGAATAGCCAGGTTTTAAGTTCTTTTCTGAAGGAGATGTGGTTCTGTGTAAGGCGGAGGTGAGTGGGGAGTGAGTTCCAGGTCTTGGCCACCAAGAAGGAGAAGGATCTACCTCCCATGGTGGATCTTTGGATATGCGGAACTGCGGCGAGGCCTTGATTGGAGGATCTTAGTTGGCGGGTGGGTGTGTAGAAGGATAGTCGAGTGTTGAGGCATTCGGGCCCTAGTTTGTAGAGGGCCTTGTGTGCGTGGGTGAGGAGACGGAATGTTATTCTCTTGTTGACGGGAAGCCAGTGGAGGTCTTTCAGGTGGCCGGTAATGTGATCTTGGCGAGGGATGTCCAAGATGAGTCTCGCTGATGCGTTTTGGATGCGTTGGAGTTTTTTCTGTAATTTGGCTGTAATTCCAGCGTAGAGTGTGTTTCCGTAGTCTAGTCGACTCGTAACCAGTGCGTGGGTGACAGTCTTCCTTGTCTCGGCGTGGATTCAATGGAAGATTTTTTGAGCATACGAAGTACGTTGAAGCAGGAGGATGAGACGGCGTTGACTTGTTTGGTCATCGAGAGTGAGGAGTCTAGGATGAAGCCAAGGTTACGTGCGTGGTCTGTGGGTATGGGTGCTGAGCCCAGATCCAAAGGCCACCAAGAGTCGTCCCAGGCAGAGGGGGATGATCCTAGGATGTGCACTTCCGTTTTGTCTGAGTTAAGTTTAAGGCTGCTGTTTTTCATCCATACGGCTACTTCTTTCATGCCTTCGTGAAGATTGGTTTTGGCGGTGTTGGGGTCTTTGGTGGGGAAAAGGATCAGCTGGGTGTCGTCAGCATAGGAGATGATGTTAAGGTTGTGTTGACGCGCGATGGAAGCGAGTGGACTCATGTAATTGTTGAAGAGGGTGGGACTGAGTGATGATCCTTGTGGTACACCGCAAATTACTTTGGTGGCCTCTGATTTGAATGGGGGAAGTCGGACTCTCTGAGTTCTCCCAGCTAGGAACGAGATGATCCAGTCCAAGGCTTTTCCTTTTATGCCGATGTTGCTGAGGCGTTGTATGAGTGTGCTGTGACAGACAGTGTCGAAGGCGACTGAGAGGTCGAGTAGAATGAGGGCCACTGTTTCTCCATTGTCGAGTAGTGTTCGGATGTCGTCTGTTGCTGCGATGAGGGCGGTTTTGGTGCTGTGTTTGGCTTGAAAGCCGGACTGTGAGGGATCGAGGGAGTTGTTGGATTCGAGGATTCTAAATCAGGCCCTTTGTCAAGATACCAACATGAGACAGAGAATCCAGTGAACTGTAACCCTCCCGTAACTAACTGAGCATTAGTCGAGGGATTTGTTTTTCAGGTAACAACAAACCCTTTCAGACTTCACACGAATAGTTAGTGAAACCCATCATAAATAGGCTCACTTAAGAACTCTAGGAAACTAGGATTATACTTTCAAGATTTATTGAAATCAAATCCTATCCCAGTGCACACAATATGAATAGTGACTATTTTACAAATAGATAGTGTCAATAATACTTCACAAGAGGTGGAATAATAGGAAACATTGTAAAATGATGCTATTGTATATCTCCATTATATCAATATCCCCAAACAGACCTTTCCATACGAAAATTCCAGTTGCAATGAGGGTTCACATTTGCATACCTTTTCTAAACAATGGAACAAATGTTCAGCAATCAATCAAATAATCAATCAATCAGGGGAATTGTAAGCGTGCTACTCACCTGGGAGGGTCGCAAGGTGCTGGGGGGGGTTTTGTCAGCTCCTTTCAGTCGAAGAGCTAGGGCCTAGATGTATCAAGCTATTTTTTGTCGCAAGCACTGCGAATCGCTAAAATTCACCGTTTGCGACAAAAAAATAGATGTTCGCGATGTATGTAACAAATCGCATCGCAAAATAAGAAATCGCAATTCTTGCGATTACTTACTTGCGATTCGTAGAAATCTGGGAATTTTTTTGCAATTTCTACATTTGCACGGTTTCTGTTTTGCATTAGAAATCGCAAAGAGATATATGAAAATATCACTAATTGCGAATACACGAAATTCGCAAATTATGAAATCGCAATTAACACTAACATCAGTCAGGTGGTAACCTAGTTGAAAGTATAAAAAAGACCTCATAATGCATTTTTCTCAAACACAATGGCTGGACTTTACCTGATAGCTAGGAGGCTGCGCATTCAAGCTCTTGCACAGAGGAGACAGAGGCAGGAGAGAATCTTCAGACTGCGGATAATGCTTTTCCAGCAAACAGAAGAGGACATTTTTTTAAAATACAGGCTGCATCCACACACCATTTTGGACCTAATTGATGAATTGAAGACATTTTTGGAACATGAAACAAACAGAACACATTCAATTCCTACACATGTACAGGTATTGTATTCCCTGCACCTTTTGGCATCTAGTTCTTTTCAAAGGGTTATTGCAGAGGTTGGAGGTGTGTCTCAGAGTGCACTCTCACATTTTTTTAGAGTTTTCCTGGAAGCAATGACGAGTAGGCTTCAGCATCATATCTACCTCTCCAGCAATCTACAAGATATTCAATATTCAAAATTAGAATTTTATCAAATTGCTAATTTCCCACATGTGATTGGATGCATAGATGGCACCCATATTGCCATCACTCCACCTGCTGCCACAGAATTTGTTTATAGAAATAGGAAATGTTACCATTCCCTCAACATTCAAATGGTGTGCAATGCAAAGTACATAATCACTGATATTGTGGCTCAATACCCAGGAAGCACTCCTGACTCATATATTTTTAGGCACAGTGGACTGCATAGATGTTTGAGTGCTGGCCAATTTGGAGAGGGTTTTCTACTTGGTAAATATACATTTATAATAATACTTATTGTTACAAAAGTAACTGTTATACTTTTATGAATTGTCCTTATTTAATTCTTTACATGCAGTTGATAGTGCCTATGCTGTACGTGATTTCATCTTGACCCCATATTTAAATCCAGCAAATGTACATGAAAGGAGATATAATAAGGCATACCGTTCAACACGTGGGGTCATAGAAAGGACTTTTGGAATATTAAAAAGCCGGTTTCGTAGGATTCACAGAAGTGGTGGTGCTTTACAATATAATCCAGCTATGTGCTGCAAAATTATAACTAGCTGTGCTATGTTACATAACATGGCCATGAGAAAAGGAACACATTTGGAATTGAGTGACTCAGATACATCTGATAATGAAGAAATATCCCCCAAAGAAGAGTTGCTGCAGGAGTAGGAGCAGCAGCAGGACGGCAAAGACGTGCTGAGATAACACACAATTACTTTTAGGTAAGAATGAAAAGCAGCAAACATAAGTGATTTACCAAAGTATACTTTTTTAATTTCACAAACAAAAGTCATACTGGTATTCTCAAACTTGACCTGTTACTACACAGGTAATTCCACTATTTCCAGTAAGATAATGTAAGTTCTTATCTTTTCTATGTTAACTTATGACAGGAGGAAAAGATTACTTTCTGTGCTGCCTATTGGTAGAGCGCTGTACTGCTTCCATGCTCCTACTTGTTGTAGCAGGGGTCGCATTCCTACCACTCCTGCGCTGACTAATGTCAGAAGTAGGTGTAGGATTACTACTGCTCCTACTTGACGTCTCCTCTGTGTCACCATGATCAAAAAGTGCACCTGCACCAGAGTTAGCAGTTTGCAGCAATTTGACTGCAGATGTCACTTTATCTAACCCTTTTGCCACACTCCGGGTGCATTCACTAACCATGCGCTGCATGGTAACACTGCACCTAGTGAAGTTGGATGTAACACTGCACAGTCTGTTTATTGCTTTAGAGTAACCAAGCATCCTGGAATGTGCATGGCGTGCTGCCCTGTTCCTTGATTCTTCTGACCGCTCTATGGCCAAACAAAGTCTATCCATGGAGGCAGATATTTGCCTCATACCTTCACCCATGCCAGCATTGCTCCTATTTAACTTTGTATGCTGGTTGTTGATTGATCTTAGGGCCTTGTGCTGCTTCCGCTGCACGTCCAACATGTCCTGCTCTAAACCACCAAACACAGTAGGAGTGTCCGCTACACCAACCCTGCTGGCCCTTGATCTGTGTAATGTGTAGGCTCTCCTTCTATGTGCATTAGTTTGCTCTGTATGGTCAGATCTAACCACTGCCTCCTGTGCACTGTCTCTTGACCCTTCAGGTTCCATTTCTTTGTCTTCAAAAGGAGGAAGAGGGGCCACATGTCTTCTTTTTGGCCTTACAATTGTAATGGAGTCCACCTCCTCATTTACACTTTCTTCAGCAGCTGACAAGTCCTGAAAATGCGACGCAGTGTCTTCAATATCCTCCCTGGAATGTTCTGCATGTGCTGTGGATGTAGATAGAGACATATGAGATTGTTGTGTGCTTTTCTTTTTGATTTAAATAAAGTGTTCCTAATTTTGGGGAAAAACTACGTCTTTGGGGTGTTTTTCAGGACATTTCGAAATGCTTTACATTTCTTTTCTCATGAAAAGAAGGATTGGAAATGCTAATCTTCAGTGAAAAGAGAATTCCAACTGAGTAAGACGCAGGGTACCTATCTTCAATGGGTACAGACTCTGAAGAGCCTCTAACTTAGACTACATGCATGACCCACAACTGCACACACATACATACATCCTTCTTACCTTCTGCTCCTTGTCCAGGCTCAGAGGTGTCAATTTGTGCAACCCCACTAACACTCTCAGGCAAGAGAGTTGCCTCTACAAGCTCCTTATGAGGAGTGGGCTGGTCAGCAGTGGATGTTCCCCCGCCTGTCTTGCCTGCTTCCTTTATCCTTGCAGCAAGTTTTTCTTTGGACCGTAGGCGCATGTTATACCACCTTTTGTGAAGTTCTTCGATGGTTCTTGGGGTAACTCCAACTGAATTAACTTTTTCCTGGATCTCAAGCCAAATTTTCCTTTTTCTAGCCTCAGGAACTTTCAATGCTTGCTTCCTAAATAGCAACTCATGGTTGCAAGCCATCTCTTCAATGAGAGTTTCCAGCTCCTTCTCTGAAAATTTCTGTTTTCTTTTTCTTTTTTCTCCAGAAGAACCTCCTTGTGAATTTTCAGGCTCCATGCTGCAAGAAAACAGGTCTGCACAGCTGCCAAACAATCTTCCTACTGCCACTGGGTGTGACTCAGGCAAGCAGGTGCAGGTAATCAATAAGACTTCCTGACTGTGATGTCATCAGCTTGTTCCTGCATTGCAGATTCCCGTTTTTGCAATTTCTTATTTTGCGAATTTCGCAAAATAAGAAATCGCAAAACATTTGCAGAATAATCTGCGATATTTAAGAAATCTCAGAAAATTCGGCAAAATCTACATACATCGCATATAGCGATATCTAATTTGCGACTCGCAAAAAATCGCAAATAAGAAATCGCAAACGCGTACATTGATACATCTACCCCCAGGTCTTTAGTGTTTTCCTGAAGATGTGCAGGGAGGGGGTGAGTCTGATGCTGATCGAGAGCTCATTCCAGGTCTTGGCCGCGATGTAGGAGAAGGCTCTTCCACCTGTTCTGGCTCTCAAGATGCGCTGGGTTTCGGCGAGGGTGAGGTCAGCGGATCCGAGGTTTCTCTTGGGAAGCTGCTGTTTCCGTGTGCATCTGCAAGTTGGCAAGGCTGGATATGCCTTTCCCCTAGTCTTCAGCAAAGAAAGGTGATCATAGCTTTTTTTATATGACCCTCAGTCTCCAATCCCTGGAACAAAATTCCTCTCTAAGTAATAAGACAATTTCTTTTTTTTAAAGTCTTAGTTCTACTTTGTATATTCTGCTTGAACATGTTTAAACATTTTCAAAATAAAGAATTAGTAGTAAAGCCATTCTAACCTTTCACTTCCTTACATTGTATGAAACATTGCTTATTGTTTAAAATCAATGCCCACATGCATTAAAGCCAATTGCATTCGCAAACTGTGCGAATCGCAATTTTCGGCTGTTTGCGAATGCAATTGACTAGTTTGGAATGCATATTGCATTTCGCAATTTTAGGAATCGCAACCATGTTGCGATTTCTAAAATTGCGATTGCATTTAAGAAATCGCAATTTCAGATTTCTTAAATGCAATGCATGATTATTTTTAAATTGCGAATTCGCACTTTGGAAGGGGTAAATTAGCATGAAGTTGAACTTCATGCTAATTTACCGAAAACTTTCAAACTTGCAGATTTGAACGTTTTAATTTACACACACACATGTCCTTGGTTCATGTGTGTGTGTAAATTGCACTTAAAATTAAATGTCAGGGGTGCAGGGAGGGGTTCTTTGGACCCCACCTGCACCCTTGAAATTGCATTCACATTTTGCGAATCGCAATTTGAAATTCGCAAAATGTGAATGCCTTCCCATTCATTCCTATGGGCCTTTTGGCCCATAGGAATCAATGGGAAGTATTTTCCTTAATTGCGATTCGCAAATTGTGAATCGCAATTAAGGAAAAACACTGAATCGCAAAAAATATTGCGATTTTTTAATGCATAGCATTTTGCGATTTCTTAATTGCGATTCCTTAATTTTCGCAATTAAGAAATCGCAAAAATGTTACAATGATGCATGTGAGCCCAAGTGATGTCAAGATATGAATTACTAGAAAGCCATGTTCATTATCTGAAAACAATCACTGGAATGAAAATTCAAATCATATTGCAAAAAATGGATTTATGCAAGCAGGCTTAATTATCATTTTGTAAAAAATAACAACAGAACAGGTGCACAGTGATGTTTGCAACATAGAGCTAAATAAGCAAACATGGAAAATTCAAAAGGGGAAAAACTTAACGAGAAAAATAAAATGATAATAACAATATGAATATACTTCTTTTCCCTCAAAAATATTTGTATTTTGCAGCTCCCTGAGAAATATATGGGTATTTGTGTATACTACAAAATAGATTACAACTTGATAGGTACAGTGCATTATAAATATAGATACAATACATTATACATAGTGGTGGGGGAGAATCTTTGTCACCAATGATTCAACTGAATAATTCTACTCTGGTGCTTGAGTGCTTGAAGCAGCATACACAGAGTGAAGTCTTATGTTGGAATTGTAGTCAATGACAAAGTATGGACAGTAAAGGAGGAAGAAAGGACAGAGAAAGCCATGCAGATGTGTTTAAGGAGGTTTTGTACGGTCCAGAAGAGTTATATTATACAATGATTATCATTTGTATCACCGTATGGTCATTTCAAAGTTCTAAGGGGAACATGAGAGATAGAAAAGAGGGCCAATCAGAGAGCAACCAAGGGTACACGATAGATACATTGAGGAAGGAGACTTGTGAATGGGATGATCTTCATCCGAATGCTAATATGTCACTGGTAGAACCAAAAGTTATTTGTCTGTAGTTGGCAAAAGGAAGGCATGCAGAGAGGAAGGAAATGGGATAGATAATAGAGATGGGGTAGCAGGAGAGGGTAAACGTATGGGATAGGGGTGGAAGTAGGGTGAAGGTGAGGGGCAACAATAAGAATCTTCAGGGCTATGAAAGAGATAGTAACCATTGTACACATACTAGGGAAAGCCAGATAGAGCCCCTGGGAGATAGCTGACTTTCTTCTCCCTTATTTCCATAATGTCTACTGTAACATGCCTCATGCAAGCTCTCACAAATAGATGCAATCTGCCTACACTATATGTATAGGTAGATTGTATCCTGGAGAGGAGGTTGAGGCAATTCTGGGGGGATCTCCAACTGTGGAAGTAAATAAAACGTTCTTGGTCTTGAAACTATGCAGTCATTTGTTATTTTCTTCTTAAGCAAAGACAGACACTGTTGGAACAACTTTACCACATTGGAGGTTATGTTGTCTCACCTTAGCATGGTGTTGGTGCAACCATTGTGTGACTGTTGGTAATACTAAAAGGTCACAACATCAGCAGCTGTAGTGAGTGCTGCAGTTAACTGAGAATTGAAGAAGTGGTGTCATTGGAGATTGAACTGGGTATGACTGGTTGGAGAGTGGAAGCAGGAATTTTGTAAATGAAGAAAGAGAGCTTCATTTTGGAGGCTCTCTCTAACTGGCCGTTTCAGCAGAATGTGAGTCAAAGTGACCACCAGGTGTGAATATGTCAAGCAGGCAAGCACAATGGTTCTCTGGTCCCTAAAAACCTGCTAATGAATAATGCTGCTGGAGTTGCCCTGTTATTTGGCCCTCGCTTGGGAGTTTTCAGACGGTCCCTCTAGTAAAATATAGGATGCTCCTGTGCAGTGTAGCTTGTCAAACTGCTCTTGGGCTTAGGTGTCAGTTACCCTCATACAGATGAGCTTCAATGTCAGTCCCCAGTGTCAGACCTGATATCCTTGGTGTGGCTTTCCCCCAGCTTTTTGCCTTCCAGCCTCCTATTTTTGCTGACTTAGTTTTTTTCTGGCTTTAGGACTGCCAACCAGTGCTAAAGTGCTTGTGCTCTCTCCTTTAAACACAGTAAATGTGACTCATACCCGGTTGGCATATTTAAGTTACTTATAAGTCCCTGATAAAGTGATACTACTGTAATTTAAATGCTACTAGTGGGGCTGCAACACTTATTGTGCCACCCACTTAAAAAGCCCTCTAAACACATCTTAGGCCTGTCATATAGACTGTGTGTGGAGTTTTGAACAGGAAACGGACAGAACAATGCTGGCAGAGCCACACTTGTCCCAACAACGCAAGCACTACCACGCTTGCCTTACCCACGTATATGACTAAACCATGCATATGCATGGTTATGGCAGTGCGCGGTCTAGATGTTGGAATGGGTGGAAGCAGGAAGAATCAGAAGAGGACGCAGTGAGGTAAATGAGACCTAGGCGGGTTTTGGGAGGTGGGGCAGATTTTAAGGGTTGGGGTAGTTTTCAGGGTGGGGGGGGGGGTCGAGGACGATATTAGGACTCGGGTTGGGGTCATTTTTAGGGCTTGTTGGGTCGGGTAGTTTTTAAGTCTTAGGGTGGGGTAGGGAAAGGCTTTAAGACTAGGAGGATCTGGTAGTTTTTAGGGTTTAGTGGGGACAGGGACGCTTTTATGGCTCGGGGGATGGAGTTAGTGTTCAGGACGGAGGGGTAGTTTTAGGTCTCAGGGTGGGGGCAGGGATTGGGGTACTTTTTAGGTCTTGGGGGTAGGAAAGTTTTTAGTGTTTAGAGGAAGCGGTTGGTTTTAGGTCTCAGGGCGGGGTTTTGAGGGGCCGTTTTAGGGCTCAGAGCGGGGGCAGGGATCAGGGGTACTTACACTTACCTGAAAAGTCTTAACCATGATTATGTCTTTGCCATATATGCCTTAACAATGCATATTGCATTGTAAAGGCATGCGTGGTAAAGGCATATGCATGGTTATGAATTGCGGGGTTCATTCTGCGTGGAACCGGCATGGGTGGTAATCGCATGCGTGGTTCTGTCACACAACCATTTGTAACCCTCTTACCAAGCCCAAACCTCCCCTTTTAATACATATAAGTCCCGCCCCCCCTAGGGTGGGCTTACACAGCCCAGAGGGCAGGGTAAAGTGTATTTAAAAAGTTGGACATGTACTTTTCAGTTTTACATGTTCTGGCAGTGAAACACTCCTAAATTATTTTTTCACCACTGTAAGGCATACTTCTCCTATAGGATAACATTGGGTTACCTTATAACATTTAATACATGATAACTTTCAATTGGGAGCAGGCAGACAGATCGAGTTTGCTGTCTAAAGAATTGCAATTAAAAATCAAGAATTGGAATTAAAAGCCCTCTTTAATGGTAAAGTCAGATTTTTTGTCACAATTCTGAAAAAGCTACTTTTAGAAAGTTGGCATTTTCTTATCCTAAATATTGGGTTCCTGCAGACTGTCCCTGGCTCACATGACTAGGTATAGCTGGTAGTGGGTCTTTGTATATTGCTCCCAGAGAGTAAGACAGAGGGAAGCTAGGTGTTGGCAGGATGGGCCACTGAGTTAACGAGGGTCAGGAGCTGCCACCTACCACACTTGTACATCACAAAGGCTCCGCTTGAACACTCTCACAAAAGGGTTTGACACTAGTCTATTTTGACCACAGACTATATGGGGCCAGGGCAAGGAGGCAGGAAATTCCAGGCACCTCTGGGAGTGGAAACCTCTAGAAGCATCTCCTACCTCAACTCTTCAGTACACATCTAGACCTGTGGAAGACTCAGAATAAGGAAGCCATTTGCTGCTCTGCTGCAAGAAGGACTGCCACTTTGTTGCCCTGCTGTGCTGACCTCCTGCCTGAGCGAGAAGGACTGAACCTGCATCCAGCAGCCAGACTCTGCCAGCTGTTAGTCTTACCCTCCCAAGTGGTGCTATCTCAGTCCTGGACCCTTAGAAGTAGGCCTGAAGGTGCTCTGCCAGCCCAACTGTGGTTCCAGCAGAACTGATGCATTGGGACCGCTTCATGATGCATCCCTGGTGTAGAACTTTGCATTGCCGCCTGCAGACTTTCAGGAATAGCTGCTGTGCAACACATCCTCGATGCAGGCCTTTGCCTTGCAAGCCCCTCGTCGACAGCATTCTCGATGACAGCTCAGGACTCCGCATCGCAAGCCCCGCAGCCTCTTCTGAACCAGCTAATGCACAACACATCTCGACACAGGACTTCCCCTCACAAGTTCCTCATCAACGGCATCCTCAACGATGTCACAGGACGTCGCATTACAGTTTCTAGGAATTGAGACTGTGCATCCTTGACACGTGACTCCACATCGCTCCGCAACCGGGATTTATGTTTATGTTTGGAATTTGTAAAGATTGTGGCTACACGAGGCCTTTCCCACACGGGTGAGCATACTGGACAGGGTGACAATGCCAAAAAAGAGATTACTGGGTAAATAACCAAGTCTTTATTTTTTTCGTATAGGTGAGTTCCTCTTCTATTAGTCATATTCAGAGGGGCAAACCATTCCATAACTTTGGAAATAGATGTGCAAATAATCTCCCCCCCCCCCATCTCACTCTTCTTAAATTCTGGTGTTTCTAAGGTGTTGTTCTTGGGACGATCTTAGGCGTCTGAAAGGAACATATAGGAGGACCCGTCTTCTAAGTTTAGCTGGGCCTTTATTCTTTATTACTTTGTGTGCAATGAAAAGTGATTAAAATGTAATCCTTGCATCAACAGGTAGCCAGTCTAGCCATTTCAAATACTCCTTTACTGGTTCATGATTTGGTATTTTGAGGAGAAGCCTGGCTGCAGCATTTTGCACGACCTGGAGTCTTTTTATAACATATTTTGGAGAACCCACATATAGAGAATTACCATAATCCAGACGGGAAACTATCAGGGCTTGAATCACTGTTTCTCTTAAATGCTCTGGGATCAGTTCTAGAATCTTCCTGATCATTCTAAGTAGCCCAAAGCAAGGGCCAGCCAATGTTTTCACTTTGTGGTCCATTGTCAGAGCTCTGTCCAACCACATTCCCAGATGCTTAATGAGATATTTTTGCACCGAGGGATTACCCATACAGCTCGGCCAGCTGGTCAGAGGTCTGCTTATGGCACTATTCCCCAGAATCATTGGTTCTGTCTTTACACTGTTCAGTTTCAAGCAGCAATTGGTCATCCTATTGGCTTCTCTTTCCAAGCAAGGCACCAGTTGCTTGTATCCAAGGTTCAGGCCGTTTGTACAAGAAACCACCACTGTGTGTCATCTGCATACGAAATGGCTGATATACCAAACTCCTGAACAATTGCTGCCAATTGACGAATGTAGGTATTAAACAGGGTGGGGATGAGTGACGATTCCTGCTGCACTTCACATATGCATGGCAGACTATCGGAAAAACATGCATTTTGCATGACCTGGTAAGCTCGGTATTTTAGAAAGGATGTGAGCTTCTGGTGAAAGCATCCCCCCACTTGTTTTTTTTGGACTTGTGCCCTGGTGATAACATTGGTAGATTCTAACCAAAGCATATTATGCCGTTGTGTTCACAGATGAGTAGCAATGTTAGAAATACTGGCACATATATTTATATAGAAAAATAGTGTACTTACAGAAAATACACAAAAAAGCCAGTGAATTGAAAACACATTTTAAGAAATGGTGCAAAACACATTAAAACTTCTAACCAACTCCGAAGAGCCACTGTGAGTCTTTCAGTGGAGATGTAATACATCATTATTTAAAGCAGTACAACTCACAACAATGCAGTGATGTAGCAAAAATGGGCGGGGGGGGTCCGCCCCAGGCGGCACAAGTTTTGGGGGCAGCGGCTACCCCTGGCCCCTCTCCTGCATGAGTAGTGCTATTGAACGCGACCGCGGCAAAGGCAAGGACCGCAACGGGCGGCCAAGAGCCGAGCTACGCCACTGCGGCAATGTCGCAGAGTTCAATAAAAATTCCAAAATGCAACATTCATTTATATCAGGGAAGAAAACACAGAATGAGGGCGCTGATGAAAATCTCCTGTAATTCAAGGGGCATTTTCTGTCAACATCTGATGCACTCCGTATTTATTGTTCATAGGACGGGTAACCAATTTGACTTCTGAGGTCAGCACATAATCGACCTCTCGATCCACAGAATGAATTTGGTAAGTGATGGTGTAGTGTTCCTACCCAGTTGTGCAATCAAGTTGTTTACCCATCTCAGAACTTAAGGGATTGGAATGTATTGCTCGTGTTAACTTAGCACCATATTGTTCCATCTCAGTGTCACATATAAATAGTGCAGCTCAATAAAATCAGGTTTTGCTATATCTCAAAGAAGCTAAAAATAAATGAAACAAGCATTTGCAATGCAATCGCTCTCGCATTTGTGAACATTAGAGCTATTGGCAATGTAAGTGGCAATGTTTTTACTTATTTTTTTGTTTGCAGTGGAGTGGATGTTTGTTGTTTGATGTAGAATTATGTGGTTTTAATTGGAATTGTTAGTGGTGGAATTGTGTGGGGTGGAATTGTGTGGTGCGTAGTGTATTTGTGTAGTGGAATTATTTGACATGGTGAATAGATAGGGGTGAGAGTTTATTGAATAGATAGAAAGGAAAGATTGAAAGGGAAGGTTAGTTGTGCACAAAGTGGTGAATGAACTGCAGATAGAGTATCAGAAACATTGTGTGAGATAGAAGGGGAGAGAAGGTAATAGGTGTATAAAGAGACTACGCTTGGGTACGCAGAAGACACCGAAAGAGGAGGAGGAGAGTGTGTGTTCGAGGTCCTGAATTTTAGAAAAGGTATGGTAAAGAAACTATATTGAAAGACCTGATGTGAACCAATATGAGAAATGTTCAATTAGTGCGTGAGAGAGTGGCATGTGTGTGAGAGGGAGAGAGAGAGCGAAAGAGAGAGCGAGAGCAGTGGCTGGGGCAGCTAGAGTGGAGGGAGGGGGGGTGAGCGTTGGACCTGTACCCAGTACGAGGTGCAGGAAAGTAGCATGAGTGAGCAGGCAGTTTAGAGAGGAACCAGATGCTAAGAGTATTTTAAACTAGAAGACTGCATAACCAAAGAAGTTAGAAAGTGTCCAAATTAACAACGTAGTACTTTTGCCTCCTAAAGTGGAATCCGAGACGTGTAGTTAAGTAATTCGGTGAGTTGTGCATTTGTTGCAGAGATCTGTTTGCCACTTACATGCCACATGTTCAACTTCTGATAGGTTTGTCTAGATTTATCACTATTTTCCCTGTTTATATAATACGCGAGGATCAAACAGACTTTGTTCTACTCGTGAGGCAAATTAATTTGCTCCAGCTGTTCCCTGTGCAAAATTCTTCTGTAGTACGTCCTGCTAGGAAATCCTGTTAGCCCCAAAAGCAGTAACAATGTTGTGCCATTAGTTTATATTATTATATGTCACCTTTTTACAGATGTAAATACAGCCTTACATTCAATTTTGGCCAAGATCTCAGAGTAGCGAGGTTAACATTACACAGTTGTGGTTACTGTGATTAAAAGCTTATCAGTTAAGCAGCTAGCTGCCCACTCAGTGAAAGTGCCATATGCTGTTTATAAGTGGAAAGTTTTTTTATTATGTTGTTGTTACATTTAGATAGTACGTTCCACTGCTTAAGGCTCTGAGGCCTTTTGTGGGTACAAGCATCTTACTTCACGTCATCAGACTGCCATGCAGTTCAACCTCAATGTCTCAGTTCTTCCAATTTCCACAGACTGTTCGTCCCATTCCATAGCACACGTAAACAGCACCAACAGCCTTTGAATTCTGCTCTGGAACCAAAGCCAACTACATTTGAAGAAGGCACATATTAAATGTTTTGTTAAGTATTCTTTAGTTCATGCTGTTCTGAGCACCGATTTCGCAAGTGACCCCATTATTGTTAAAATGCAATTAAGGTATTATTACAGTAGATCCAGAAACTAAACACTAGAGGTTTTCACAGAAAGACACAGTGGGGGGATATTCACAACACGCCCGCTAACAGGCGATAGTTTCCCCTACCGGGTGAAATGTCCAGCGATGAGATTAGCGTCATGACGATAAAAATCGTCACACCAATGTGAAAAAAGTGGCGATGTGCCAATTAGCGTCCAGGAACAGCACGCTAATTAGCGTCAGTGCACTTTTTCTCTCGTTAGGCGGGAAAAACCTCTATAAAATGCCCGCTAAGCAGCCCAAACACACAGAGAAAAAAAAGAGAAACAATTGGGAAGAACCATGGAGGAAGCTGGACCCAGTACAGAAGCCAACGACAACCCCCAAACACGCTGGAGGACTAGCCAGAGACCCATGGGAGGGGCAAGGAGAAGAGGAAGAGGAAGACCCGGTTCAGTCCGCAGGAAAACCAGGTCCTGATTGTGGAAATGACAGAAAACCAACAACAACTTTTTGTCAGCTCCACAGTGTCATTGGGCACAAAAAATACAATATGGCAGTCTATCGCATCCAAGGTGAATGCTGTCGGAGAGGTGAGGAGGACAGTGGACGACTGCATGAAGCTCTGGCATGATGCCAAGCAGAAACTTGCAGCCAATCTGAAAACAGCAATGCAGACTGAAGGTGGAAGTCCAACGCCACAGGAGGAGCTGGATCCATCGGAGGAACACGTGTCCCAAGTCATCAGCAAGGGGACTGTGGCTGGAGATCAGGGACAGGATACTGCTCAACATGACCAGACACAACACCAACAGGGTGAGTTACAACCAGGGACTGGGGGTGATGGAAGGAGATGGGGCTAATGGCACCTTTGCACAATTAAATATATTGCAGTGCACACCCACAATGACTGTGGATCATGTCCTGGTTACCCTTGGCTCTGGTGGCATAGACACATATCACCCTACTCACCCAAAACATTGCAAGACACATATTGGTGGGCTCACAGACCTGGAAATGTGCACATAAAAGTCTAGCAAAAAAATGTCCAAGTATCATATCAGACCACAAAACAAGGGCTACATGAAAGAGCAAAGGGCCTCATTGATTGGAGATGCGGCAGGGTGTCAAAATGGCCCCCTGCCTTAACACCACGCAAATGCATGTTCTCATATGTCTAAGTAATGTGCAAGATTGTGCTTGTGCATCAAGGGTGACACTACTGCGCATACACAATCTTGCACACAACTCAGACACACAGGCATAATTGTGCATGTGTTCTGACATTGCTGGCGGCATGCCCACTCATGCACATGATCGGTCACATACACGCTGCATCCTCATTTTGGCATCAGAGAGATGCGGGCCGGGGCAGACCAGTCGTATATGCGTGGTGTTGAGGCAAGGGGGCCATGTAGACATCCTTCTGTCTCTCCAGTTAATGTTCCCGCTTGCTCGTACAGGAGATGCAGTCCTGTGTACACCAAGTGAGAAAGCATTTAGTGATTTTGCATACCATAAACACATGCATTGTCACATCAAAGTGATCAGGTAGCCTACTGGCTAAAAGGTGCATATCCCTCAATGCACGCAATCAGAAGACTCAGGTCAAAATGTGATGTAATGCAATGAGCATGGGGGATATGCCTACAAAACTACAGTGCATTGACAATGCATTTCAGGAATGTGTCCCCCAAATATATACCACATTACTTGTCCGTGTGCCATAGTCACAGAACTACAATGTCCCTGTAGAGATGTATGACAACGTAAGTATGACAAAAAAGCAAGGATAACAACGTAGCACCAAATAATGACAAGTAGCTAAATGGCATCATCTCCCCTTAGGTCAAATAGTACTCCTCCACTATCAAGTGTACACATCTGCCATACAGAAAGCTGCATTCCACATCAGTCCTGGTGTGAATTGCCCATTACACAATTATGTGCATGTAAACCTATCAGTTTGGTAAGTGAACAGTGTCAGTGAAAAAATATGCAGTCATGGTCCTTCTCATCCACACGCAAAGCCCCGCATCCAAAAATCTGAACCATGACAGCATGTATCATCCATATGACCATCTGCGTGGCAATAACACAAACACACATCACCGTGCCATGGGCATCTCTTGGGAGGTGGGCAGAGACAGGGCCTGAGCACCACTAATACGCCTTGATAAATCCACATCCATCAAATCCAGGCCCACTCATACACCACACGCTGGGTCAACGTTGGGTGTAATGGGTGTTGACATTGTCTGTAAATCCAGCATAAACAATGGAAACTCAACCTGCACCATACTCACAGCGGGTAAGCCAACAGGAGGGCAGTAAGCAATGCATGAAAGAAAAAACATGACTGCTGACATGCACACTAGATAAAACACAATAGCCCAAGCTGGCTGGATGCACATGAGTACCACATTGTGGAGCACACATAGAAACAGCAAGTAGGCCTTCGTTGCAAATGTGCATAAAGGAGACCCTCCTCACACATGACTATTCTCGCACCAAATCCATGCACATGCTCAGTACCCAGCAAAGCTGGCTGTCTGTGAGCCACACTGACAAAGAAAGTGACAGTGCATGATGAGTAGTATGCCTGCCCCCAAACATATTAACATGGTGCAGGCCACGTCACTGAAGTACCTGAGTGTGGACTTCATCCTTAAAGGAGCACGTCACACTCTGATACTCCCTTGTGTACATACAACCCCTGATGTAAACAGGACATCAGCTGACAAACAATGCACAAGTGTCCCAACTCTGACCAAGACCCATATTTACCCCACCTTGCAACATCTCACCATTGTAAAGGCACATGAGTGAATGGCCCCCTGCCAGAAAGGGATAAGGGGCAGCTGCTGGGGCGACTCTACCACAATGCAGTGAGCACACACACATAAATCTGAAATACTCCACATTGACTTCAATGTGGGACAAACTGCATCACTTTCACAACTTAACAGAGGACACAACTGGTGCCGCTTGTGTGTAGAAATTAGCCATTTGCATGTGTCATCGCTGTAAACTGTGAAATGACAATGTACAACTACAATGTCACATCCGTGATGTTGCACTAATATTCACTATCCGGCAACAACTATGCATCTCCTCCCAAACTGTCACAATGGACATTGTCAAGCAGTATGCTTGTAAACTCATTCAAAGCATGTCCATACATGAACCACACAATTAAACTGCATCTTCCCTTTACATTGTAGAGGGTGAAACATCACCTCCTGAAAAGCAGCCTGCCCCACTGTTCACTGATGAAGAAGAGGAATTCGCCACCATCAACACTGATACCCTCCAACTGCTGCTAGACTCACTCAGCACCAGATCTCCAGGAGCCAGGCAATCCAGCAGTGTTGTGGAAACTCCACCCCCCTGCACAAACCACACAGCAGCAAGCACCTACCACCACAGCTGTCTCACAGGACCTTGAGGACCCACTTCTGGCATTTCAACGCCGTACGGTAGAGGTCCAGCAGGAGATGGCTGATCTGGTGTGGGTTGGGTTTGACAGCCTGGCGACCAAACTTGATGCCATACGTGGGTGTCTGAGTTCCATTCAGGACCACCTACAGAACGTCACAGATACCCACAGTCCGCTCCATGCCCTCCGACATTCCATGGCTGACATTGCTGGAGTCATGACTCAGAGACAAGAACAACTGTCCAGTCAGAGTGGATCCTGCGATTGCAGGCAGGAGTTGGGCCACATGCGGCATATAATATAGAACATGGAGCGGAGGCAAGCGGAAAAAATGGCTGCCACGGCTGCACATCAACGCAATGTAGCTGGAATATTCCATGCCCAGCAGCTGATCATCACAGCATTGCTGCAGCAAGGTCTGGCACAGATGAATGCTGCTGCAGCTTCTACATCCATATCTACGCACCCTGATGTGTCAGTGCCTCACAGTGCTGCGGCCAATCTACCACCAAGCCCATGTGAGACACATGACACAACCGAGGACGAAGATGTGGATGAATATGCATTTTTGCAAAGAAGAAAGCGGTAGCATTCATCTATGCCAAATAGTCTGTTTCTCCTTGGATCTGTGCTCAGCATCATGGCCCGTAACATCATCTTCCACTGTCCACGATACCTTCTGTGACACTCACCTTGGACCTCGACATGGACTGCCATATTATGTCTTGTTCCCAATGACACTGCAATCAGCCTACAGACTGAACTCTGCCTCTTCCTCAGGACATTTTACCCCAATAGGACTCTGACTGGCCCTCCACTGGGCATCAATGGAATGTGGGGATTATTTGGCCAATTACTGGTCCAGTCTTCACCAATGTCAATAGACTTGTAAATAAAATATTTAACTCACACATATGGGTATTGTCCATGATCAATCCGGTATAGGAATCTCTATAAATGTAGGGCCAATGATTCCACCAAAAGGTACACCAAGCGAAATAAGGGAAATGTACATGTTTAACTGTCACCCAGATAGGCGGTGAGATGACCGGGTATGTGTGAACTAGCTGTGCCCTCGTTGCTCCAATACAACAATCTAGCAACATCCCAACTTTGCCCCACGTCCATTAAGGAAATAGGCATGTTTGCTAAAAGGTCCAAGTCTGTTGCAGGCCACAAGTAGTGTCCCCTTTACAATTGCTAAAAATTATCTCTTGGCAGGTCTACTCACACGCTACGGGCGACAAAGCCTGTTGTGATGGTGCGCATTGCATGTCACATCCCCAGATGGTGCACACCATATTCATATTGATGAAGATTCGTAAGGGCACATGTCTACTAGCCATAATTGGAACCACAATGTCTGCCTCAGTGAAGTAGAGTTGGCAATAGGGATTCACCCCAAAGTACAAGGCATCAGTCAGCCTCTTCCTGTGGACGAACAATGCTTACAAAATTAGGAAACCTCTCATGCTGTGACCACTGTGACCTGATAGGGCAATGTGTCTAGGGATGTGTGGTTCACTGCACTTAGCATATAGTCAGATGCAGTAGCACCATTTCAGTGTGGCATCACTATGAGCCAATGCCAAGGCGTGGCTTGGATGCCGAGGAGATAGGCAGCGTGAGCTCGGAGCTCCGTGCCCGATCCCGGAAAATATCCTGAAAATTCATTCGAACCCCGAGATAAAGGACATTATCCGATACTGGACGGTACTGCGGAGGGTCCGGGACCCGTGGAAGACGACACCGAGCCTTCCCGCAGCAGTATCTTAACTTCGAGAGCTGAACTCGGCCGAGAAGTCGCGGACCCCAAAATGGCGGCGGTGGCATGAGATCGCCTGTGACGGAGACATCTGCCCGGAGACCCACTGAAGACCGCTCCCGGACACGCTAGAGGTGCTGGTGTCCGCGTCGTGCCTCCCCCCAGGTGCTGGTAGAACTTTGGGCGCACCCTTGGGCGGTGGTTGAGGACCGTCTCTTGACTGGGGCGACAACGGTGCGACAGGGGATCGGAGACGAGGACCCCGGATCTCAGGCGCAACTGGCACTGGCCGAGCCACGACCGCTCGGTACCTCCTGCCCCCTGGTGACATTTCTGGACCTGTGAACCCGGCCGGAGGACGGTGCCCGGCGACGCTCGGAGGGCGACCAGGAATATTTTGAGGGCCACCGCCCATCCCAGCCCAGATGGGGAAACCGAAGGGGAAGGGAGATGGCGCGACCGACACTGAGGCGGCGGAAGGAACGGAGAGAGACCAGGCGGCGTTACAGCGGATGCAAGATCGTATCCTGGAGGCCATCGCCACCACAAAGGATGCCCTGCAGCAAGACATAGCTCAGGTGGCAACGGGCTTGGGCCTCCTGAAGGCCGACCACGACAAACTTAAGGACAGGGTGAAAACCGTGGAGACCACGGTTAAGGACTTAGCCCCGGCCCAGGCAACGGTGAAGGCCCAGATGGCCGACGTGATGGACCGTCTGAAGGTACTGGAAAGGAGGGCCGAAGATGCAGAAAACAGGAACAGGCGCAACAACGTACGCCTAGTGGGCCTGCCGGAGAAAATCGAAGGCGACGACATGGTGGGCTACTTGGATAACTGGCTGCGGACAGAGGTGGCACCTGAGGGTCTGTCCCCCTTCTTCTCCCTGGAGCGAGCACATAGAGTTCCGGCGCGTCCGCCAGCCTTGGGCCTTCCTCCGCGCCCGGTGGTGTTCAAGTTGCTCCACTACCGGGACAGAGACTGGCTTTTACAGAGGGCGAGAGAGGCAGGGCCCTTTCAAGTGGACAACAACAGAGTCACCATGTTCCCGGACTACACGTTTGAGACTCAGCGACTTCGGGCAAACTTCTTGTCCCTCAAACGAGAGCTCCGCCAGGAAGGCATCAAGTACTCCCTGTTGTTTCCTGCCAAGCTACGAGTGGTGGTGGACGAAAAGTCTTTATTCTTCACGACCTCCGCGGATGCATGGGACTGGTGGGACACTTATAAGGCAGGAACGGACGGTGCTAAGGTCAGGGAGGAAGAGGCCAAGGTGGATAGGCCGATCAGACAGTCCCAACGGATCAGAAAGAATCGCAAGAGGACCGGGAAACCCTCGACGTCGCAGACGGAGGCAGAGAGGCAGGCGGCCCTACAGGCGGTGGTGGACCTATCTAGAGCCGCCAGGACTCAGTCTGGGAAGGGCACGGATTCGGAGGCCCCGGGAACGGGCTCGGAGACAGGACAATCAGAATTTGGCGGAGCCCGGGGCCCTATTGTGACGCCGCAGACCTCGGGAGAGATACTGGAGGCGTGCTGAACTGGTTTGGCGGAACGGACTCGCTGGTCGGACACCGGGGCGATGGACCCACAGCAGTGGAAAGACATTGACTGAGGTTTTGGGGATCTGTAATGTGGGGATTGTGGGGTGGAGCGCGCGGGGCTGATTTGTTGGAGGTTCTATAGCATTGAGCCGCGCCTTACTGGCCCCTAAGGTCATCGCAGTGGGGACTGCGAATATTACCACCTTTCCTTGAGGGGTGGTCGGGAGTGTTGGTTTGGATGGGGGTACTTCCAGTTGCGGGGGGGCCTGTCCTGGGGGGGTGGGAGTTGCGAGCTGTTGGGGTTGCTCAAGGGGTTATAGTTGTTGCAGGGGTTTGGCTTCCTGTTTGGAGAGGGTGGGGGGAAGGGCCCGTGGTCGCGGGACTTAGGCGAACACTGTTCTTTGTTGTATGGTCCGGTTGTGTAGGGGGGAATGGCTAGTACTGGAGCATTGAAATGTGTGACCTGGAATGTGCGGGGCATGCAATCCATGGCGCGCAGACATAAGGTCCAGGCGTACCTCAAGCGTAGGGGGGTTCACATAGCGTTCCTGCAGGAGACGCACCTAAATAAGCAGGAAGGGGCGGCTCTGCAAAGGCGCTGGAGGGGGCAGTTATTTTACACGACATTTTCGGCATTTGCGAGGGGGACATTGATTTGGGTACGGGCGGGGGTCCCCTTCCAAGTCTCGAAGTCGTCGATAGACCCAGAGGGCAGATATGTGGCGGTGGAGGGAAGGCTGAGAGGCAGGATGATATCGCTCTGCAATGTGTATGCTCCTAATGTAGACCTGCCCGCTTTCTTGTCTAACATCTCGGGCAAATTGGCGGGTTACTTGGCAGGACCGGTCCTTCTGGGAGGGGACTTCAACTCAGTTGAGGATGTGCTACTAGATAGGTCCCATCCCCCGCTACGCGCATCCCCAGCACATAGGATCGCCAAGCGTAGATTAGAATGGCAGGAGAGCTGGGCCCTCACGGATGCATGGAGGGCGTTGCACCCCACCACTAGGGATTACTCCTTTCACTCGCACCTGCACGATTTACATGTGAGGCTGGATGCATTTCTTTGTTCGGAATGTGTGCTCCCTGCGGTGGGGGGGGCGGAATATTTGGCAAGGACGATATCGGACCACAACCCCTTGTTGATGTCTCTGGAATGGATGGTGACTGTTAACTGCGTGCCAACATGGCGCCTGCAACCTGACACCCTGGACGACTTGTTGTTCAGGGAAGCCCTGAGTGACCGTATCGAGAGGTATTTTGAAGAGAACAGTGGTTCGGCCTCCATGAGGGCGGTTGAATGGGATGCTTTCAAGGTGGTGGTGCGGGGACACTGTATTGGGCACACGGCAGGGGCACGGAAGACTTTGTTGGATGACTTAGATAAGGCTGAGACACGGCTGAGGGATCTTGAGAAGCGGCGCCCGAATCACCCAGAATTGCAGGAGGGGCTTAGCGGGGCGCGGGAGGGGCTGGCGGTAGAGCTGGAGCGGCTGCGTAGCTTCGACCACAAGACATACATGACGAGGGCGCATGCGGAAGGTGATAAGGCGGGGGCAATGTTGGCTTGGCTTGCTAACCCTATCCGGGGGGGAGGGCCGATCATGAGGATCCAGGAACCAGGGGAGGAGCCTTGCCACTCCCAACCCGGGATCCTGAACAAGTTCCGAGCCTATTATGAAGGGCTTTATCTGAGTGGTGATACGGGAGGGACGGAGGAGCTTGAGGAGTTCTTGGACGGGCTAGAATTGCCGCGAGTGGAGGACTCGGAGGCAGAAGAGTTAGGGCGGCCCATCTCCCTCGGAGAAATAGGTTGCGCTGTTAAACAGATGGCTAGAAACAAGACCCCGGGCCTTGACGGTCTACCGATCGAATTTTATGGCAAATACCTAGAGCATCTTGCTCCGCGGCTGCGCGAGGTATACAATGAGGCGCAGGAGAAGGGCCGACTCCCGGGCTCTATGTGCGAGGCCCTTATGATCCCACTCTTGAAGCCGGGCAGGGAGGGTACGGCGCTGTCCTCGTACCGTCCGTTATCTATGTTGACGACGGACTACAAAATCCTTAGTAAAATTCTAGCCAACAGATTGTTAGTGCACATGACGAGCCTGGTTCATGGTGACCAGTGCGGTTTCATACCGACACGCAACACCACCCATAACATCCGCAGACTCACGAGACTGATGGGTGTGGACTGGCCAGACACCGTCTCCCCATTTGTCCTGTCCATCGACATTGAAAAGGCATTTGACAGTCTCGAATGGGGATACCTATATGAGGTGATGCGTCGCTTCGGGTTGGGGGACGGATATATACAGTGGACCAAGGTCCTTTATACTGAGGCGGTAGCGAGGGTCCGGGTAGGTGCGCTGATCTCGAGACAATACCCGATCAGGCGTGGCACTAGACAGGGTTGTTCCCTGTCCCCGCTACTGTTTGCGTTAGCAATGGAACCCTTCGCTGCGGTAGCCAGACAGGGCAGCCACTACGCAGGTCTGCCTTTCAGGGGGAGGCCACACCTCATCTCCCTTTATGCGGATGACTTGTTGATGTTTTTGGCCGATGCCGGCGCCGAACTTCAGGGGGCGCGGAGGCTACTGGAGCAATTCGGTAGGTTATCGGGCCTGAGGGTCAACTGGCCCAAATCCTGTCTGTTTCCCCTGAGGCCGGGAGAACCGTGCCCACTCACTGCTCAGGAGCTCCGGTGGGAGCCGCGCTGCCTACATTATCTAGGGGTTTATGTTTACCATACCCCGTCTGACCTGCTGGATGGCAACGTAACTCGCTGCATTAACGCCCTGCGTGGATCTATGGACTTCTGGGCGACCCTGCCGCTCTCTCTGGCTGGTAGGATTTCCCTGCTTAAAATGATAGCCCTGCCCCGGCTTTTATACTATTTTAGGACACTGCCGGTATGGATCCCGAGCTCGGTTTTCAAACGCCTGAGGTCACTGATCATAGCGTTCCTGTGGGGCACGGGTAGGAGACGCATAGCGCTCGACACGCTGTTACGCCCCAAAGATGAGGGAGGTATGGCAGTGCCAGACTTCGAGGGATATTACCTCGCTGCCCAGCTGCAGACCTTTACTCAGGAGGTGGCGAGAGTATATAGAGGCCCCGAGGACGCGAGAGCCGAGGGCACCCCGCGACACGTTCTGGCTTATATCACGCTGCACCAGAAACTCCGAGTGGGAGACCTGACGATCGAGGAGCAGACTTTCCGTCTATGTTGGGACAGGGCCCGCAAGCGGGCGGGTGTCCGCCTTATGTACGCCCCCGAAATACCGTTGGGTATGGTCACTGCCCTCCCACATGGAGGTGACTGGTCACGCTTGCTCGGGTGGGAGGAGGCGGGAGTACACGTGCTGGGTGACCTCTACGAAGATGGGGTGTTGCTGCCGTTTCGGGACCTACAAGAGAGATTTGACCTGCCGAGGGGTGATTACCTGCTGCACGCGGCAGTCACAGGCGCCATGCGAGCACACTGGGGGGAAGGGCTGCGGGAACCAGGTACCTCAATGGCCTGCCAGTACGCCATGATGGCGGCGGGAACCTTTAAGGCCGTCACATGCCTGTACTCGCGGATGCAGCGGGAGGCCTTGCAACCTTTGGCAGCCCTGAAGACCAAGTGGGAGCTGGACCTCCAGGTGGAGATACCAGACACGACCTGGGGCCAACTGCTGAGGAGGGCGCGGAAGAGCTCGAGGAATGCCAGGTTCCAATTGATCCACTTTTATGTTATCCACAGGGCATACCTCACGCCCGGGAAAATCCAACAGTACTTTGGGGCGACCGACGCTGCTTGCCCCAGATGTCATACAGCGGGGGCGGATCTATGTCATATGCTGTGGGATTGCCCCTCTTTAGGCGACTATTGGCAGGAAGTTGGGCGGGCCCTTAACGGGGCGACGGACAGGGATATCCAATATACTAAAGCAGTCGGCATCCTTCACTGGTTCCCACACACACCTAGAAATACGATGTCAAGTAAATTTATAGATTTAGGGCTTATCTTGGCCAAACGGGAGATCACACGAAATTGGAAGTCCAGAGTGGGGCCCACGTACAAAAAATGGTATGGGGAGTGTTTGAGATGGGCCGCGTGTGATAGTACCCTACGATACCAGATGGCCTGGAGGTCGAATGACGAAAAAGCACTGGAAAGGGCGACTGCATGGGAGGTGATGGTGCAGGCGCTCAGGGATGTGGACGATGAGAGGCTGGATGGTGAGAGCGACCTAGCCGATGCAGATCCCAACACTGTACAGGAGAACGCACCTTAGCGATTGTTTGCTTCCTCCTGCAACACACCAGGCACAGATACATGGTTACTCAGGCGCAGCGCGACCACGGGGGAGGGCGGGTAGGAAGCTGGTTTGGAGGGATGTTGGGGTACCGAAATTTGGGGAGGGGGAGGGGTGTAAATCACAAAAGCATTCCAGGGTTATGTGCACAATGAAGCGGTCGGACAATGTAAGACGCACGAGACCAAGACGGAGATGAAGCTGCCCGCATCGCAAGCAGAAGGAACCCCTCTGGATGGAATTGAATACCGTCCATTGAACTGGTCCATAACCTTTTGATGTTGCTGAATATCTTGTCTGTACTTTTATATTGGTGATGCAATAAAAATGATGTTAAAAAAAAAAAAAAAAATGAGCCAATGCCAAAAGTTTCGGCTGGGAGAAGTGGCTATGACACTGGCACTACAGGGAGCAATGCTACATTTTCCCTCTTGTGTGCAGCAGAACAGTGTGCCCGCATAAAAACGTTATCTGGGACGAAATCATGACTTATCAACTTAAGTGATTCACAAAAGGCATATAGGAGAAGTGAAGTCAGTATACCTAACTGTACTACTCCTAAATGCCATTTGTGAATACCGGAAATCGTAAAGTCATGACTTACTCACAAATGACTTTTGTGACTCAGGCCCACTGTTCTACATATGCCGATCACAATTGACCCACAAAAAGATTACTTCCTGCATGTCCCGGAGGTTGAGCCTCCAGGCACATAAACATATTATTCAAATGAAGCTGACACACTTGCACTACGCAGCAAGTGTGCCAAGGTCTGTGCCTTGTAGATGGACTCTGTGCCAGGAGCATGTGATATGCAGGGGCTTGACGGAATCTGTGGTACCCGGAACATACATCCATCTCCATGATGGATAACACTTGCAAATGCTATATCCACTCAAGGCCATGTCTCTACATTGTGTTGTAAATGGGCAACGATGTGCTGTCCAACTGTGTGAGTCACACTTAAGATGTTGAACTTCACAAACAGCTGTCCCTAGCCTAGGCCATAAATCCTACTTACCACCCTGTTATCCATGCAAGTTTACTGTGCTCACATCTAAGGTATCCGGTCACAATTCATAAGTAACATGTCATAAAGACACTTACATTTTCAACGGAGTGTCCAGTGATGGTATGAGTTGCATATAAGTGCAAGCAGAAATCAAAACTAGTAACCGTTTATTATTGAAGTACACAAATTAACTACCCTAAACTGACACTAATCATCACTAGTACTAATATTATCTATACTAACTAGGAAAAACTTGTCAATTACCTAAACTACCTACCCTAACTAATCCTAAACACGCAATTACATATCTAAGACATCAACCACGCCCTCCCACCCTTAAGGCATATCATGTGACAGGACAAAGACATCTAAGCTATACATAAACTAACTACACAGTTAACCTACACAAAGATATATATATATATATTTTTTTTAACAACAAAGACATCAGCCCCTCACCCAAAGGAAAAGGAAACTTATCCCCAAATACTATACAATAATAAATATCTAAAACTACCTTAAAATCTAAAACTAACTATACCTACACTAAAGCTGCACTACCTAACACTTAAAATACTTACCTACCACTATCTAAACGACAAGATAAAACATTTGGGAAAGGGATAGGAGGGGTATGGGGCTCAACATGTTCAGTCTTCGTGGGAGACCAAGGGCTGCCTTAATGTCCATCACATGGCTGTGAAGCTCTGCCATGTTCCTCCGCAGTTCTGCCAGTATAACATTATTATCCAACAATGTTCTCCGGTCCCACGCAGTGAACTGAACCACATGATCAGCATGTGCAGGTGGCATTGTTCTTTGGGTGTGTGGTGTTGGGGGGATGGGTAACTGCCTGTCCATGCTGGGACTCACGACTGACACCTGAGGGGCCCGGGATGGCCTGTGTGCCACTCTTACTCCCACGTCTTACACCCTCGGGCACCGACTTCCAACTCACTGCTGCCCGGTCATTCTGGTACCTCCGTGCCATGTTGAGGTACCCTTTAGCAACCTTCTTAATGTGGAGGTACTGGTCCTTCCTCACCTGAAAGGCGTGGGACTCCTCTGCCGTCATTTTGTCTGTAAAATGCGATAAATGACAAAATGTGAGTCCTTAAAATATGCCAATGTTCTTCATTCAAATCTGAAACACAAGGTCACTGCAACATGGGAGCCTACACTCTAGCGTAACAATGTGAAGTCAGAGAGTGACCTGGACAATGAAATGTAGATTCCAGGATCAGTGACTACATGCCTGGGAGACTGACATGACAGTGCATGGCATGGGACATGTACTCAATCACAAAGGAAGGACTAAGGGCTTTTTAGACAGGTCCAGCATACATGCCTGAATAGTAGTAAAGATACAGAAGGTATGCTGTTCCTAATTATGAGACAAGGGAAAACTGGTTTTGCGTGGTCATGAAGCGTAGGAGGATGAGGATTCCTCCTCTTGGAATATAGGGCCCTCACACACCCGGCCAGGTGTCATGCTTCATCATATGGGCTGATGACGGGCTCCCTATGAGTGGCTCTTTGGTGGAGATCTATTATTCCAAATTGCTGTTTGGTGCCGGGGGGATGATGGGCCTGATCAGTGTAGATGAAGGAGTGGAGGTGTATGACCTGAAGGGAATTTAAAACAGGTAAGGGAGTACCAGTGAAAACTATTTTAATGAATGGGTCTCCCACCCTGATTAAAAGAAACAAAGGTGGTCCAACAGGTCACCCTCACGGCCCAGGCAATCTTGCCAGCAGTGCTTCCATTGGCGCACAGTCCGGTCCACACCAAATACACGTATCTGCACGTGCACACACTCCCACCTGACCGTCTGCACACAGACGCCCTACCCTCTCCACCATCAAGGGCAGGTAAAACTTGACGAGCCAGAGGAAGCCCCCCAATGCCCCTTCTGACATCCTGCCCTCCCTGCCCACAACCACTATCTCCCTACACACACTTAAAACCACTGCCAGAAGGAAAGAAACCCAATAGATTACCCCCAAAAACTACAAAGAAAGTTAACTCCCCCAAGACAAACACCCAACAATATTGAGGACAAGAGACAAAAGAACACAGTAAAAACAAATACACCACACTACACAGAGACACTATCGACAGAACACAGGACACAACAACACTCTCTGAATCATCAATCTGCACCACACAACACCAAACACCTCCAACACTCTCCACAATAACCAGAAATGTGCTCAAAAGTAAAAGTGTAAGTGTACAGCACTCCTCATGTAAACAGGAAGAATGCAGACACCACTTAATGTGTTTGCGGCCCGTTTTTTGACAAAGTGGTAACAATCTGCACACAAATAGGCTTAGGGGTAATATTTCGTATTGTTCAATGTGTTTAGCAATGGATTTTCCATAGCGAGTATGAAAAAAACAGCACGTTGAAGTTAATGCGGGCAAATTTTGCACCCTACATGCAGGTTCTTACACAGATGAACAGTCTTAGATGAAATTTCATTTCAGACCCCAAAAAACACCATGAAGAGCTTGTTTTAACCCCAAATGACACCCTAAAGTTCAATATTTTGCCCCAAATGACACCATAAAATTTATGATGTGCCCAAAATGACACCCTAAAATTCATGATTTGCCTAAAATGACACCCTAAAATTCATAATTATCCTAAAACTTTCACTTGTCAGAGTGATGTACTTATGCAGAGGAGAAACATGCACACAGGGTATGTGTGTGGTTTTTTTTTATTTGCACATACTGTGGTTGGGGTAATTTGGAACGGATATATGATTGCTAAGGACAGTCACGATGTGCTGTGTTCCGGTGAAGAAATTGTTTATGATTCGGTTCTTTCTGGCAGTTCTTGCTGCAGAAGCTGTGGGGTGTGCTCCACCAGCCTCATCTTCCTCATCATCCTGAGCATCGTCCAGTGCATCTGACACTTGGATCCATGGGGCATTGATGCGTACACATATATTGTGCAATACACAACATGCTATGATTATCTTGCACACTATTTCCGGACTGTACAACAGTCTAACACCTGTGATGTCAAGGCACCGGAAACCTGACTTTAGCATGCCAAATGTGCGCTCCACAAAGCCCCTGGTGCGTCCGAGGGTCAAATTATACTGCCTCTGGGCCTGGGCCTGGGCATTAGTGGCTTGGTGGGGTGTCCTCAGCCATTGGGTGAGTGCATTTCCTTGATCACCTGTGACATGTGATGGAGAGATCTGTCCATTAGTAGTAGTTATGCATGCTGTGTTGGCAGTGTTAATAGTTTTGTGGTGTGTGATTTGTACTACATTAGAATTCATGGTTGCCATGTGTATCTTCTGACAAATGAGCAGCATCAATGCAAATTACATTGCCTCACAACTGCTCGTCCCTACCCCGAGCCTATTCGGGGTCATTGCCTAAAGAGAGTAGGCGCACAGCGAGGGGCGACAAACCTTACCTGCCTCACCGGACCATCTCGGGCTGCCGAACAACGCTGGGTTCCTGACGCTGTGGTTTCCCCCGCCGCCGAGCTGGTGGCAACGCTCGGCAGCGGAGCGGGGTTAAGACTACAGCTCCCAGCCTGCTTTGGGAGGATACCGCCCACTTCCTGCAGAGCGTGACTGGAGGCGCTCAAATTCAGACAGCTCCCTCGGAGGAGCGGGGGTCGTTGCCTAAAGCGAGTAGGCGCACAGCGAGGGGCGACAAACCTTACCTGCCTCACCGGACCATCTCGGGCTGCCGAACAACGCTGGGTTCCTGACGCTGTGGTTTCCCCCGCCGCCGAGCTGGTGGCAAGGCTCGGCAGCGGAGCGGGGTTGAGACTACAGCTCCCAGCCTGCTTTGGGAGGATACCGCCCACTTCCTGCAGAGCGCGACTGGAGGCGCTCAAATTCAGACAGCTTCGTCCGCATTGCGGACCGAGGGCGGGCCGTCTGTGGCCGTCCGGGGACGACCTGGGACGGGACAGGCCACATCTCTAACATCCTCTCCAAAAATAGGGTCATCGCTACCAGTAAAAACCGTACGAGGATCTTCTCATTGTACTGTGACTGTTGTACCTTAGGGACTATATACTGTATTCTCTGATAAATCGATCCTCCGTATATCCTAGTTTAATGGGGAAACGAAAATCGATGGAGGGGGGAACGGGGCAGGCAATGCACCAAAGCTTCACAAGAGGAAGAGAGCATCTAAAAAGGCATGCCAAGTAGCTGATAGTGATGTAATGGACCGTATCGACACCCTCGTGAACGAGTGCAGAGAAATCCTTGACGACGAGCAAACAGAGAACTTTGATACCGATAATGCTGGGGTCACTTTGAATCTATCAAATGCTCTAAACGATCACCCTAAAATACCAGCCATGTTCAAGGCAAAAAGGAAATGTAAAGCCAAGAAAAGTATGACAAACTCCACTGAGGATTGTATAATTGCACCAAATGAGTCTGCTAGTGTAGCAGGCAGGATTACTCCCCTTGATTCTGAGAGGGAGACTGAGCTATTAGTCTCAGCTCGCAGGTCCTTACTGGAAATAGGTTTGCAGTTCTGGCTGAGGTCCATGAAGAGTCTCCCTCTCACTCTAGCGATAATAGTAGCAGGGATGAGGCACTGCCCATGGACGTTAGTACTCTGTCCAATTTAGTGATTCTACTAAGGGATGAAATAGAGGCCTTGAGGTCATTGATCGTAAATTTAACCTCAATGATCACTGATAAACGCAAAGGTGTACCAAAAAAAATAGGCAAAGTGGCGCCGCCAGTATATAATTCATCCCAAACTCATAGTGAAGTTCCAAGTAAAGCTCCCGTGGTTAAAACCCCGAACCAATCAAATACCCAGAGACAGGGGAAAATAGTAGGACCAAACTCCGGATCCCTATCCATAAAATTGAGGAATAGTGACCAGCCTTCCCGAGATCTTAAAGGAGGGGGGTGCAGCCAATTAAGAGGTCAAAATGTTAATGGGCCAGCTAAAGCCTCCGAGGGTTTACCAACTTTAGGGACAAATAACCTCGGTCCCAAATCAAACAGTCTCCATAATAAAGCATACTACTCTAAGAACAAAATATACATGACCAATGTTCCGAAATTAACGAAGGGAAAGTCTGGTAACAGCGAGCACCCGGATTCTCTAACGAACAAAGCCATCCACTGGCTACGCCATGTTAGAGGATGCCGCTCGGTGATTAGGGAGGATATTGTAGAGGCGAAGAGATTGAGCTCTCCAAATCTTGTAGGTGACTCTATAGAGTTAACTTTGAAAACCCCAACCCTTGCAGAAAACCTATTCGCACTGGAGTTTAGAAGTAGTGCCCCATCTCCTTCTCAGATTCAGCTAAGGAAAACATGCCCCACACCTTGGTGTTCACTGCTGCACCCTCTGAAAGACTAGGTGGCAGGTCTAACTCTGGGCTAGACAATAACGACTGACAATCATTGGTCTCACAGACAGAAGACAGTGCGAACTGGATGGGAGCCAATGAAAGGGAGGGTACGCTCAGTCTGAGAAGAAACATCTCACCTAGTCCTGAAGAGTGCGATGTCACCACCATAGTAAGTCGTAATATTGATCCGGTCCTTGGGAGTGGGGTTGATACTGGTCCTGTCCAACACCAAGGTCTGCCAAAGGAAATGGAACAAGATTCGTCTCTGGTGAACAATGAGAACTCTTCACTGAAGCCCCCAGCCGGTATCGTGGACAATGTGGGCAAACTATTCTCATGGAACATTGCTGGGTTGGGTTCTAAACTGGACTCTGGCGACTGGCTTTCCTTTGTCAATTCTTATGATTTATGTATATTCCAGGAGACATGGTTATGTGATCCATCCTTTGCACAGGGATACCTGAATTACTCTGTGCCTGAACTAAAGGGTCCGAAGGGGAGACCTATGGGTGGTTTAACCATTTGGGTCTGACAGACTCTAAAAATAGCTGTCAAGGTAATAGATACCTCCCATAGAGATATACAACTAATCAGAATGAGCTCTACCACTCTGGGGTCGCTTGACATCTACAATGTTTATGTGAGGAGTAATAAGGGTGGGAGGTCAGAGGTTTTAGCCGCCTTGGGTTCTCTCCTTGACACTCATTCACAAGATCACAACATTGTCATTGCAGGTGATTTTAATCGAACATTTGAGCCCCTAGCCATAGATGATGATTTTCTTGGGGACGAAGAAGATATGCAATGGGGAGTCCCCAAACTAGAGTTAAACCCAGTTGTACGCTGGACCGACGATGTCATTAGTATGAATGCCTTATGCTACGAAAAAGGCTTAAGAGCTTTAAATGGGAGGACTTTGAGTGGCAAAATTGGGCCTAGTACATTTGATAACGGGCGACATAAAAGCAGAATTGACTATGTCTTATGTAGCCTGAAACTATGGCCGTTGGTCTGTGACATGGAGGTTGTGTGGAGGAGCGAGAGTGACCACAATCCTCTGTGCACAGAGCATAAATGGTGGACTTCCGCCAATGGGCCCATGGGCTCTATTCTCCTTATCCCTCCCCTAACGGTCCCTACAAATGACATGCACAGGCTAAGGTGGGTAAATGTAGTAACCAACCAGCAGGCCATAGCCAACATTAACTGTGAGGCAGATAAAGCAATACTAGCCCTTGAACACATGAACTCCTCTAGTACTGGGTCGAGTAATGTGGCTGAAATCCATAACAGTCTCTTTTGTGTAATTAAAAACTACTTTCTGAAGCCCACAAAAGCTACTAGAGCGAGAGCCCCCAAACAAGCAAAATGGTTTAATGCCCATTGCAGGGAAGCACGACTGGCTCTAGGAGCTGCCATAAAAGGTAGACATTCCACTACTATCAAATCTGCTAGAAAGGAGTATAAGGCTAGTATAGCGAAGGCAAAGAAAGCCTGGGACGAACAACACTGGTCTGAGTTAAAAGTAGCCTGCGATAGAAATGATTCTAGGTCTTTCTGGAGCATTGTCAAGTGGGGTAGTGAGGGACAACCCGAGCCCCCAGATAACAACGTTCCAGTAGAGGAGTGGGTAAAATACTTTAAAACGCAGTATGTTGAGCCTAAACGGGTCACTACAGTAGCGGGTATAGGCTTAATCCACTTCAAAGATAAATCCTTCAGCTCAAAAGAAATAATGGTGTCCTTGAGCTCTGTGTCCAGCGGGCGCGCTCCTGGACTAGCTGGAGTTCCAGCGGATGTCTTTATCAATGATAAGGAACGCTGGTGTAAGTACATCCACCTTCTTATTAACGCTATTGCCCAGGGTGCAGAGGTACCTACTTCCTGGCAGGGTGCGGTAATTATACCAGTGTTCAAAAAGGGTGACCGATCACAGCCTGGCAATTACAGGCCGATAAGCCTTATTGATACCCTCCAAAAGGTAATGGGCCATGTGATTGTGAATAGGCTCCTTGACTGGGCAGAGGAGAACAACGCTCTGTCACCCTTTCAAGCAGGATTCCGTAGGTCCACAAGTACGGTGGACCAGGTATTCCGTTTTACCTTGTTGCAATGGAGGACTGTGGTACTGGGCGGAGGCAGTTTGTATGCAGCTTTTGTCGATTTGCGGGCTGCCTTCGACCTAGTGCCACGGTCCAAGCTGTGGTCAGTCCTTAAGACTATGGGTGTTCCTCCAGAATTATTGTCATTAATAATAAGACTCCACGAAACAAACTTTGCTAGGATTCAGTGGGGGGGGGGATATGGTGAGGTGACTGAGGATTTCCCTGTTGAGCGGGGCGTCCGGCAAGGTTGCTCAATGGCGCCGACCCTCTTCACACTATTCATTAATGGTGTTGCAGCCCGTATGTTGTCTGCGAAGGTGGATGCTCCTTCATTATCTGGCATAAAAATGCCTATTTTAATGTTCACAGACGACACGCTCATTCTATCAAAGACTCCGAGCGGACTCCAGAACGCTTTGTCCATCTTTGATTTATTCTGTGAGGAGCACGGCCTGGAGGTCAATGTGGCCAAAACAAAACTTATGGTTTTCAACCCCACCGTAGTTTTAAATCTAAAATTACTATGAATGGCCGGCCCCTAGAGATTGTGAATGCTTTCACATATTTAGGGATCCATATATCGAGCAAGAACAGATGGAGACAGCACATAGACCTTGCCACACTGAGACACAGGCAACTGTCAGGTGCTATTAGTTCAGAGCACAGAAAATCCCTGACCAAACCTGTAAAGCCAGCTCTCCAGATATATGAAGCAAAGGCTCTCGGCTCAGCACTCTATGGTGCAGAGCTATGGGGGTTTGAGAAGGTAGCTGCACTTCAAACCTCGGAAAATAAGTTCCTCCGGGCAATAACTGGTGTACCTAAAAGCACTCCCCTACTGCCTCTGAGGTATGACCTGGGCAGAAAGGCTGTCACAGACTTGGTCAGGCTTCAACCGATTCTGTATTGGCGAAGGCTCTGGACGACTCCAGAGCTTTCCCATTATGCCGAGGGGTTTCGAGACATTATCAAGGCAGATGTATTTCACAAAATTGAGTGGCCCAAATCACTCAGTGTAATTTTGACTGAGCTTGGTCTGGGATCACTTTGGGAAGACCCAGCGGGAACTCCTTTTCCGACTAAAAGAGTTTTAAAAGAAATTTACTGGGAGAAGGTAGCCTCTAGGGGATGGGGTAGCTCGAATATAGCATCTATGGCTGGAACATTCCTAGAAATGAAACTCTATCCCTGCCTAGAACTCTATTGGGATATCATAACAAGGCCCGGTGATAGAAAGCTCCTTTTCCAACTGAGAGCAGGTGCACTCCCTCTTAGAGTTTTGACAGCAAAGTGGGATGGTGGAGCTAGCGACAGCTGTCCTGCTTGTGGCATCGCCAAAGAAACAACTGGTCATTTTTTATTTTCTTGCACAGCCTATTCTGATCCACGGCGTACTTGGTTAACACCGATGTGCAAGAACTTGGGAACAACTAGCAGCACTGTTGCCTTGCGTATTATACGCACTAACAGTTCGACATGGCTATTAACAGCTACTGCCAAGTATCTTGGATGGGCATGGTCGATCAGGCAGAGACTGCTAGTCATTTGACTATTCTCTGACCAATTAATTCATCTGTAATCTATTTATATGTTTTTACACACATAACTGTTTTAAACTGCTAAATTTTAACTTTTGTACTAATTTTAACAAATTGCTAATTTTGCACTGTCCTTATTTCCTAAAATTGGAACTGTAACTCAAGTCACATAACTGTAAAATGAATGCTTTAGTTAATAACTGTAAAATGGAAGTTTCAGTTTTTAACATAATTAATTGCAAATTTATTTGTATTTTTAAAATGTTGAATGATCTGCTTTTATGAGTGAAACCTCGAATAAAGCATATTTTTGACTTGAAGTATATATAACCTATTTAATAGTGTGCGCTGCTCTTTTGCATTATTAGCACTCCAACAGCGCACCAATGTCCAGCCTGTCTGCACATGTCCGCAAGCCTAACAAAAACACCAGCAGGGACCCTGGCTCTCCTAACGTCTAGTGCTACCATTCATCATCCCTCCTCGCAGTCAACGCCAGGAGAACGTTTAAATGTCAATGGGCCACACCAAACACAGCTCACGTTCAGTTCTGCTGCTGCCGCTGCCGCCAGACCTTCCCCACCGCCCAACATATGCACTTTCCGACCCAGACCTGCCACAAAGCAACAGTCAGCGGCACCCTCAACTGCAGGGACCACAGAATGCAGGAACGCTTCACCGACACCATCAACATCATGCCACACTAAGCCATCTACTCCATGGACTACGTACTCATTCCTGAGTGGAGCCTCCACCTCACATACCACAACAACCCCCAATCCATAACCCTCTGGCAGATGCTTGCTAACACCGAACTGAGCCAACTCTTCACTACACTGAGCCAAAAAGCAGAGTACACCTTTGAACCCATCTTCGCATGTGGAAACTGCGTCCACTTCATCAACACCACTCAACGCCCATCGAGTGACCAGTACTATATACACTTCCTTGTCGAGAAACCCCATGACACCCAAACCCACAGCAGGCACCCACAGCAGGCACCACACAAAGTTACTGGAGCTGAGTCACAGAGGAGCTGGTACACTCCACCATCAATGGCAACACACACATTGCTGCAGCCTACACCAACAGCGCTTCCACACATGTATCTCCAACTGCGTATACACACTTGCCCCACTATGCTACTCCAACATTCAGCGTGCAATGAATGCCACCTTGGTCACCAACAACATCCAACATGACAGATGCATCTGCAGACGCCTGGAGAAGAACTGGAGCTACATGAAGGGAACCATTAGACATCACCACCTATAAGGACACCAAGCTCACACTCTCCCTCACCAAGGCACCCACACACCCCAGACTAGGCTTCCAGGGAGAAATGCAGCAAGTTGCAAAATGGATGATCAACAGCTGGGGGTGCTCTACAAATAGGAGTCATTAGTCCTCATCCTCGTGACTACCCCATCACATCAGCATGTAGCAACACCTGTTGGGCCTCCTCCTTCGGCAGCCCCGACAGCTCTAGGTACCTAGGCATCGTACTCGACTCCTCCCTCTCCATGAACAGACAGGTCTATGCAGTGGCCTGAAGCTGCTTCGACAGCCTCTGCATCCTCCATGCGACCTTCTCATGGTCCCCCCCTGTCAGGTAGGACAGTCCCCAATGCAGTCATTGCCTTCAGGCGTTTCAACAGAAACCCAATATATGCCCACATGGACATGTCTGTGCTCTGCAAACTCAAAACTGTCCAGCACACCACCGCCACACTCGGCCTTGTGCACATACTTTCTTCATAGGTCGAGTATCTCCATCGCAGATACTTGGTTTCTACCTCTACCCACATTTGCAAAAGTGTGGTGGAGGTGCTAGGCCTTTGGGGATGGTTTGTCTACATGGCTAGCCCCAGTTATCACAGTTACTTGTGGTGTGGTGTTGTGTCTGGTAGGTGGGCATGTTGATTGGCATGTTGTATGTGAGTTTGGAAAATGTATATTCTCACATTTGTGAGTTCCATGATTGTGGAGTTAAGGTGTGTGATGTGTTCAGTTAGTACTTACCAACAAGCAGTGCATTTCCATATGTACCATCTTGAAAGCACTGGTTGATGATGGACTGGCGGAAGATGTAGGAATCATGCACACTCCCTGGGAACTTGGCAATGACATTGGTGAACAGGCCCCGGTGGTCCACTATTGCCTGCACATTGATGGAATGTGTGTGCTTTGTGTTGAGGTATATGTGTGCAGTGTCCGCAGGTGGCACAAGTAGGACCTGTTTGCAGTCAATTGCCTCCAACATCTGCAGGAAGCCAGCTATGGCGTAAAAGCCTTGCCTGATCTCAAGCTGTTCCTGGCAAGTGTTGGGGAAGCGTAGGTGCTGGGGTATCAGGCTGATGATACTGACAGGAGGGGCATCTCACAGGGAGAGCCAGGAAGGGTTCCACAGCGTTATACAGCGCCGGGACGCCCCGGTGATGGGCAGCTGTGCGCTTTACAAGTATACTACATTTACATGATGGCATCCAAGACAGTTGGGAGGAACTTTGATAGGGCTGGTTGTGAGACTCCTCCAATTCGGGCAGGTTTTGGTTGGAAGGTACCAGAGGCCAACATGTGCAGCGCAGCCAGCAGCTTTGTTTGCGGAGGCATGTTGGTCATCTGCTGTGTTGGTGCCGTATGCACGTGAGCTATCTGGGTCAGGATGCGGAGGATGGATGGCCTTTTGAGCCTTTAGTGGGCAATGACATCCTCTGGTGGTAGGTCTGTGAGGCTGAGGCGTCGGCGATAGACCCGCTGTCTTATTCAGCGCTGCCTAGGTGGTGGTCCTGGGGGAGGTGGTGGTGGCGGTGGTTGTTGCGGTCTTCTTCGTGCTTTGAGCTGCATGAGTAGTACCTCCATGGCATCAGTGGGTCTTCAGATGGGGCTCTGAGGTAGTCTCCCTTATATACTCCTCTTTATCACCATTTTTAAGACCTCCTTTTTTCTGGTCTTAAGTCCCACCCGCTAACGGGCCTTAGCGCCAGTTTTTTTATCGCATCGTAGGTTCGGGTGTGCGTTGTGTATATAGCAAAGTGGGGTTAGTGTGTATTTTATGCACGGGAACGCCTACATTGCATATGATTAGCGATAGTGATCACTAACATCCATGGCGATGCTGAATGCAGAGGATATCGCCAGAAAGCTGTCTCTAACGGCTGTTAGCAACAGCTTGATAATACGGCAATAAAAATATTGCCACATTAGCGGCAGAAAAGTGCCGCTGACGCACCGATAACTCCTTGGGAATATGCCCTTGTGTATGCAAAGTGGAACAAGCGCTAAATGTTTTCATTTACAAAGGGGAAAATCAGGGAAGGGCACCATATTAAAAATGGTTCTTCACGTTGCTGCTGCCATAATAAGTATCCAACATTACATTATCCAGTTGTATTATGCAAAGTGAGCTGGATGGCATATGATGACCTTTGAAAGAGAGTGGGCACATTCATGCTGCGCTGCTCAAATAAAAGCTGTGTGAACTCAACAAACACATCATTAAACACTCTGCTTCCAAACTTGAGGTTCTAATCGAGAAAAAGACAGCATACACTGGATATATTATACTCACAACTTGTCTATGTTAGACAATTGGTCTTTAATTAGTCAGTAGATTTGATTAAAACATAATTTGCAAGTTTGAGGAGCTGAATCAGTGTGGGAGATAGCACACTTTTCTCGGCACCCTGCTACAAAGATCTCAATGCACCTAGCAAGTGATAGTTGTATATTGCAGCAGGGTCCATAGAGGCATTCATCCTTCAGAGGGTGATACAGTGGGTACTGTTGTGTTGAGCAATTATAATGTCCCTAGATTACCAATTAATAAAGTGCAGGCGGTGACCCTCAAACACACACACCACACGGTGAATGCCAAGCACTGTACCATAGACAGAATAGGTGGTTTCCGGAGTTGCGCAGGAGACTGTTCTGTGCCTGCACATATATCAACAGAGCCCAGGCCTGGAGTAAGCCGGATCTGGAAAGGCCCTGCTCAGCACAGATGCTGCGTGTTTGTTCACTACTCCAAGAAAGGGAGAAGAAAAGCCGGAAAAAAAAAATTGTCAACACTATTGCTGCACAAGAAAAACATCTGCCTCTCTGGACAGCATCTATTGACCAGACACATAAAATAGGCCAGTAAACAACAATACAAAAATGTGCCAGCGTTCACCCCGTCATAGGGCCCTATTACGATCTCGACCGTTGCAGATGGAAACCGCCTGACCATAGGTCAGAGGCTCTGACCGCTCAATTTTGATATGATCGAAACATCCATTTTCCAACGGCAGCTTGTGCGGAAGGCAGAAAAAGGTCTATAGCACTAGCTGCCATTGCAAAATGGATGTTTTTGAACATCCCTACACTGTGTAGCAGGAACCCCCCCAAGCCCCATAGTGGAGGGCCAGGGGGTAAGCAGGGCCCCAATGTCACTTTCCGACAGCCTTTCCATGGTGGAAAGGCCGACACAGAAAGGCTGTCGGAAAGAGCCATCATAATCCCGCCGTCATTATGGGATTATGGTGGCTTCCAATGCTCTGACGGCCTTAAGGAATCCCCCGCAGGTTTCACTCTGACCAGTGTCATCCTAATACATTGTTCGAAGTGAAAACAACGATGTTGGGCGGAAAGCCTCCAACAGCTGGTCGAAGGCTTTCCACCCGACATTCTAATCAAGTCCATGGTGTTTTTTTAATTTAAAAAAAGCAAAACCAAACAAGCAACGCTGGGTGGGTACTAAATGTGAGGCACAGGGATGTCCACTGCAGCCAACTAGCTGTGGACCGGGTGAGAAAGATGGTAGTTCATGGAGGCCTGCATGGGTCAGACCCTTGGAGAACTGTTTCTGCTACGTTTGTGCTCCGAGTGTGTGTGTGTGGGGGGGGGGTGATAACACGACAGCAGAAAGCAATTACTAAAAACAACAGCGGACGGACAACCATGAATAAAAACAGCTATGGGCTCGACAAAGACGGTATGGGGAATTGGAGAGGACACAAAAATAGTACCTGCATCAACACGGACGGCCACTAGTTATGGAAAATTATTCTGTATTTGAGGGGTGCACCTGAGCTACAAACAGAAGTGATGTATCGGATGTGGGAACCAATGAGGAGGCACCAAAAACGGGCAATGCTGCAGTCAACCTATAGTAATAGCAGGCGGGACTGTATAGTGATTACAACACGTCTTGCTGACAGTGCATGGGTGCTGCCTAGATACGACCTAAATACTGGGCTTCCATCAGTTTTCTGCTACACAGTTTGCCACTGATGCCCTATTCAAATTGTGTTGATCAACAGAAGAGGTAAAAGTGATGTGTCAAAGAAAGAAGGGAAAGATAAGCAATACTCTTCAAGGGCAATTATTTTTCATTCCGAATCAGCTATCATCAACTCATCAGCAAAAATGTAACAGCTGACATGTTCATTACCCAATTTTGGAGAAAATGAGTTAGGCAAAGATAGTCACTGGTAAATCGATAATAAACAAGGGGAACAACACTGGAGCAAGGAACAGCACGTATTTAATATTATTCTTACTCCGTTTTCTTCCATCTGTAGGGATTTCAACCCGTCCACAGTTTTACCCACTTAGAAACTGAAGCACTGAAAGCAAACCTGCCAGGATTTCGAAATTTTCAATTTGGACCACAAAATAAAATTATCCACTGATTCAAATGTGACTCAGAAGTCTACAGGATAGCAATAAAATTCCCCTAAATGTCCTGTGTACATTATTCAACCAGTCAGCCTTCTACGTACCAATGTTACAAATATCTTAGTGGCCAAATCCATAATGAAATAAGCCAATATGAGGTAGAATACACTTTTAAAAGGACAATTTGATAATAACAACATTCCATGAAGATGACATTATGTTCTTAGTAACAATACCTCTAAAAAATGGAGCAGATATGGACAGTCTGCCATTCAGAGTTGATAGTGAAAATAGTTTCAGGCAGAGAACCAGGCCCTGCATCCTGAGTTCATAGATTTGATCGCATTAAATACATTATCCATGGTAAACTTGTCTATCAGGTTCATCAACCAAATAATCCCTCAGCAGGCAATTCTGGGCAGGTCCACCATAAACGTTTGATTAATAATTTAGTCAAATGTTCAATCACGCTATCACGATTGCACCCAACCCATTGATACCAAGACGGAACATCTGTTAACATTTTTCCAAATCTTCTACCATAATTACTTGGTGTAACTGGTGCCAATTGTTCTATAAAGCCAATTACTTTTTTCACATAAATACACAATGATATGCTCTTTTGACTCAGCAACATTCCAATAAATTATTCTCAGTTCTCAAAACTCTAAGGGCCCGATGTAGGTAGCCCTTTACCGATCTGAATCGGCGAAAAATACTGATTTTCGTCCGTTTCCGATCGGTAAAGGGCTATCGAGATGTAGGGGCACATTTTCGGTAATTTTACCGAATCGTTATCATTACCGAATCGGTAAAGTTACCGATTCGGTAATATTTACCGATTCGGTAATGATAACGATTCGGTAAAATTACCGAAAATGGAATGTAGGTAGCCAATGTACCTTCTGCACATGGCTTACAGAATCGGTATTTTACCATGGAATACAAATCCATGGTAAAATACCGATTCCGGTGTGCATGCACATGTGTGCATGCACACCTATGTCATGTGACAGGCAGACCTGCCCTTAGGGCAGGTATGCCTGCCACATGGCACCTGTGCCTGTTTTGGGGGTGCCAGAGGGTGTCAAAGTGACACCCCCTGCACCCTTGTGAATTCTTTAATTACCGATTCGGTAAATACCGAATCGGTAATGCCTAATCATTCCTATGGGCTTCAAAGCCCATAGGAATGAATGGGCATTACCGATTCGGTATATACCGAATCGGTATTTAAAGAATTGTTAAGGATTCGGTAACGAATCCAGATGTTGGGACCTACATACCATTTACCGATTTTGAAATACCGAATCGGTAGGATTCGGTATTTCAAAATCGGTAAATGGGATTTACCTACATCGGGCCCTTGGAGACCTAGGGCCTGATTATGATGATGGTGAGACCGCTACCGACAGCCCATCCGTGGCGGTCCCTTCGCCATCATAATGAAGATTACTGGCTGCCACATTAAGATGGCTGGCAGATTGAGTGGCAGACAGAGAGACCGACCACCATGAATCTGACAGTTGGAGGGAACTTCAATCCCTACAAAGGTGGCACTGCCTGCCAGGCACCGCTGTCAGGATTATGAAGTTCCTCCCCACAGGTCGTTTCATGGCAGCTTTCCCACCATGAAAAGGCTGGTGGAAAGGGACATTGGGAGCCTGTAGCGGGTCCCCTTTCCCCCTGGCCCTCAGCTTTGGGTTTCAGGGGCACTTATGATGCCCCCTACATATCCCTGCATCATGGGGCAGGCACCGCATGGTGGCTGCCACATAGTGCAGGGATATCTGTAATGTCTATTTTTTGTATTGCGGCGTATGCTGTAGCCCGCAGCACCTGACGCAATACAACATATAGAGCTTCCAACCGCCATGGTGGGAGTCTCATCAGATTGCCTACGGCAGGACTACCGACGGCCAGTCGGGAGGTCCCATTTACGAAAGGATGGCGGTCGACCGCCATCATAATGAGGCCCCTAGTCACAAGGTTAAATTTGGTCATAAACCTAAGTTTGCAACAATTTTAGCTTTTCTATGCCTGTCATGAATTCACAAAGGCATTCCTGGCAGATATAATCCCAATTACAGGTGCAGAGATTTCCATTGCAAGTGTGGCAATCTCAACAGCCTCAAATTGACTACATGGATGAGAAATGTGTGTCTTGTGGACTGCCTTGGCTTGTTTGGGAATGCCTGTACACGTGGCAGTTTGTTGGAAATTCCCAAACTACAATACAGCTCAGTTCCAACCCGGAAATAGTTGGAGATTTTCTCTAGCACAGGGCTCGTTTAATACCCCCACATTTGGTGGTGTTTAACGAAAGGGCTGTCTCCACCGAGAATAATATTTTCGCCATAGAGATTTTTTGGGTAAAAGTGCATTTAATAAATATATAATCTTAGAGCTTTGCGTATTAGTGTTTATGTTTATTGCATTTGAGATCAAACCAGAATTTTATTTTTAATGATGAGGAAAATGAAAGAAAAAAAGGATTTGAAAAGTGCAGATAAATGCTCAGAAAAGAGCTTCTAGGTGCAATTGCTCAATTAATACCAACCTATCTAGAACCTGGGTGGGAAAATGGCCCAAATGAGCCAAAGGAAGAACTATTTAAAAACCCTGGCTGAAAATGCAATAAGATTATTTTGACAAAATAGGCAATCCACAATGGAATGGAGTGCAAGTGGTAGGTAGTTCTATAATCTAGCACCCCAGAAGTACAGCGGAGCTCCAACCCCACCTGACCTGTCGGAACCTGGGTGGTTGTAAGATGTAATTATTAGCTCACCTTAAAGGTCTTGAAGGAGTATAGAAGGAAAAAATATTCTGCAGACCATTCAGCCCGAATTTATGAACAGCTCTATAGATGTGAGATAATATTTTGAATTTAATACGTTTAGAGACTGGGAGCTAATGAAGACCTTTCAGTCTAAGGAAAGCTGAGCAGGGTTTGGGAATGTTGATTAAAAACCTGACTGAAGCGTTCTGGACAATCTGCAGGCTGTCCGTAAGATTTCTGAAAGACCTTAAATATAGGGTATTCGAATAGTCAAGCTTGGAAGTGACTAACCCCTGAACCACGGTTTTCCTAGCCAAAGAGGGTAAACAATAGAAAACCTTACAAAGAGGTTTTAGTAAACCAAAGCCTGTGGCAGTAACAGACTGGATCTAATCCCAAAAAGATGATTCAGAATCAAATCTGACTCCCAAGTTTCCTACTGATTGAACCGGACACAAGTGGGGGGGTGGGATGTAACTCTCTATATTCTGATTTGATCTCAAATACAACATAAAGACTAATTCCCAAAGCTCTAAGATTACATATGTATTAAATGCACTTTTCCCCCAAAAATCTCAATGGGGAAAATATTATTCTCTGTGGAGACAGCCCTTTTGTTAAACACCACCAAATGTGCGGGTAATCCCTTCTCCTTTCCACCATGTAAGGAGTATTAAACCAGATGTGCTTAAAACTAGGAGAAGAAGAAGGGTCCATGTTGGAAGTTTGATTTGCACCAATTTGGCCCTGCACTCTGACTGACTGTGTCTCCTGCACAATCTGTAACTACAGTCCTGTGGACCTAACTTGCTTCAAGAGGAAAACAAAGTGGACTGCAAGCTACAGGTTAAAAGAGCTCACCTGGACCATCATCACCAAGAAACCCCACCCTGGAGTGCATCCAGTGGATTTGTAAGGGTTGTGTCCAAGTTGATTGTGGGAACTGAGGGGCATATTATCAATGCTGGCGATATGCTATTTTCGCCGCTTTAGCAGCCATTTTCGGCCGCTAAGCGGCGATAATACTATCGCCCAATTAGCAAGCTGTCGCTAACTGATGTTAGCAACAGCTTTGAGGCGATAGCGAGTGGTTTGGGGCCCACTTTGAATGTTAGCGATAATTATCGCTAATGACATGCAAAGTGGGCGATCCCAACCCGTTAGCGACTGAAAGCAGTCGCTAACGTCGCTAACGCCTATTAGCAAGGCACAAAAGGGGGTGGTGATGAACAGAGTGTCTGAATTGAGCAGACCACTCTTACCCAGTCCAAAGATCAGGGCTTGATCCATCACCGTTATTTATCTCACTGCCCCATCCCAGCTCAGAACCTGGCTATATGCAAATCAGTCTGTCCCTGGCCCAGTGCATCATGGGAACAGGGCAGACTAAACTACCAAGCCAATTCTTTACCAGAAAGGAGACAAGCTACCGGGGACCGGTTTCTGGCATTTCAGCCTCTTCGGCCCGGCTTGCTTGAATCCTGATGGAGCAGTGAGAAAGGGACTCATGTCTGAGTATACCCTGCCACACCTATAGTGGCCAAAATCGATTTACAAAAGGGGGTGGTGATGAACAGAGTGTCTGAATTGAGCAGACCACTCTTACCCAGTCCAAAGATCAGGGCTTGATCCATCACCGTTATTTATCTCACTGCCCCATCCCAGCTCAGAACCTGGCTATATGCAAATCAGTCTGTCCCTGGCCCAGTGCATCATGGGAACAGGGCAGACTAAACTACCAAGCCAATTCTTTACCAGAAAGGAGACAAGCTACCGGGGACCGGTTTCTGGCATTTCAGCCTCTTCGGCCCGGCTTGCTTGAATCCTGATGGAGCAGTGAGAAAGGGACTCATGTCTGAGTATACCCTGCCACACCTATAGTGGCCAAAATCGATTTACAAAAGGGGGTGGTGATGAACAGAGTGTCTGAATTGAGCAGACCACTCTTACCCAGTCCAAAGATCAGGGCTTGATCCATCACCGTTATTTATCTCACTGCCCCATCCCAGCTCAGAACCTGGCTATATGCAAATCAGTCTGTCCCTGGCCCAGTGCATCATGGGAACAGGGCAGACTAAACTACCAAGCCAATTCTTTACCAGAAAGGAGACAAGCTACCGGGGACCGGTTTCTGGCATTTCAGCCTCTTCGGCCCGGCTTGCTTGAATCCTGATGGAGCAGTGAGAAAGGGACTCATGTCTGAGTATACCCTGCCACACCTATAGTGGCCAAAATCGATTTACAAAAGGGGGTGGTGATGAACAGAGTGTCTGAATTGAGCAGACCACTCTTACCCAGTCCAAAGATCAGGGCTTGATCCATCACCGTTATTTATCTCACTGCCCCATCCCAGCTCAGAACCTGGCTATATGCAAATCAGTCTGTCCCTGGCCCAGTGCATCATGGGAACAGGGCAGACTAAACTACCAAGCCAATTCTTTACCAGAAAGGAGACAAGCTACCGGGGACCGGTTTCTGGCATTTCAGCCTCTTCGGCCCGGCTTGCTTGAATCCTGATGGAGCAGTGAGAAAGGGACTCATGTCTGAGTATACCCTGCCACACCTATAGTGGCCAAAATCGATTTACAAAAGGGGGTGGTGATGAACAGAGTGTCTGAATTGAGCAGACCACTCTTACCCAGTCCAAAGATCAGGGCTTGATCCATCACCGTTATTTATCTCACTGCCCCATCCCAGCTCAGAACCTGGCTATATGCAAATCAGTCTGTCCCTGGCCCAGTGCATCATGGGAACAGGGCAGACTAAACTACCAAGCCAATTCTTTACCAGAAAGGAGACAAGCTACCGGGGACCGGTTTCTGGCATTTCAGCCTCTTCGGCCCGGCTTGCTTGAATCCTGATGGAGCAGTGAGAAAGGGACTCATGTCTGAGTATACCCTGCCACACCTATAGTGGCCAAAATCGATTTACAAAAGGGGGTGGTGATGAACAGAGTGTCTGAATTGAGCAGACCACTCTTACCCAGTCCAAAGATCAGGGCTTGATCCATCACCGTTATTTATCTCACTGCCCCATCCCAGCTCAGAACCTGGCTATATGCAAATCAGTCTGTCCCTGGCCCAGTGCATCATGGGAACAGGGCAGACTAAACTACCAAGCCAATTCTTTACCAGAAAGGAGACAAGCTACCGGGGACCGGTTTCTGGCATTTCAGCCTCTTCGGCCCGGCTTGCTTGAATCCTGATGGAGCAGTGAGAAAGGGACTCATGTCTGAGTATACCCTGCCACACCTATAGTGGCCAAAATCGATTTACAAAAGGGGGTGGTGATGAACAGAGTGTCTGAATTGAGCAGACCACTCTTACCCAGTCCAAAGATCAGGGCTTGATCCATCACCGTTATTTATCTCACTGCCCCATCCCAGCTCAGAACCTGGCTATATGCATGGGACAGGACATGGACCTGACATGGGACAGGAACAGACTAATTTGCATACAGCCAGGTTCTGAAACTGGGATGGTGCAGTGAGCTAAAAAACGGTGTTGGATCTAGCCCTGATCTCTTGACTGGGTGAGAGTATTCTGTTTAATTCAGAGACTCTGTCCCTCACCACCCCTTGTTGTAAATATTTTTGTCCACCCTAAGCGTGGAAGGGTATACTCAGATGTGAGTCCCTTGCTCATTGCACCATCAGGATTCAAGCAAGCCGGGCCGAAGAGGCTGAAATGCCAGAAACCGGTCCCCGGTAGCTTGTTTCCTTACCAGTGTAAGAATTGGCTTTTGTAGTTTGGTTTGCCCTGTTCCCATCATGCACTGGGACAGGAACAGACTAATTTGCATACAGCCAGGTTCTGAAACTGGGATGGTGCAGTGAGCTAAAAAACGGTGTTGGATCTAGCCCTGATCTCTTGACTGGGTGAGAGTATTCTGTTTAATTCAGAGACTCTGTCCCTCACCACCCCTTGTTGTAAATATTTTTGTCCACCCTAAGCGTGGAAGGGTATACTCAGATGTGAGTCCCTTGCTCATTGCACCATCAGGATTCAAGCAAGCCGGGCCGAAGAGGCTGAAATGCCAGAAACCGGTCCCCGGTAGCTTGTTTCCTTCCCAGTGTAAGAATTGGCTTTTGTAGTTTGGTTTGCCCTGTTCCCATCATGCACTGGGACAGGAACAGACTAATTTGCATACAGCCAGGTTCTGAAACTGGGATGGTGCAGTGAGCTAAAAAACGGTGTTGGATCTAGCCCTGATCTCTTGACTGGGTGAGAGTATTCTGTTTAATTCAGAGACTCTGTCCCTCACCACCCCTTGTTGTAAATATTTTTGTCCACCCTAAGCGTGGAAGGGTATACTCAGATGTGAGTCCCTTGCTCATTGCACCATCAGGATTCAAGCAAGCCGGGCCGAAGAGGCTGAAATGCCAGAAACCGGTCCCCGGTAGCTTGTTTCCTTCCCAGTGTAAGAATTGGCTTTTGTAGTTTGGTTTGCCCTGTTCCCATCATGCACTGGGACAGGAACAGACTAATTTGCATACAGCCAGGTTCTGAAACTGGGATGGTGCAGTGAGCTAAAAAACGGTGTTGGATCTAGCCCTGATCTCTTGACTGGGTGAGAGTATTCTGTTTAATTCAGAGACTCTGTCCCTCACCACCCCTTGTTGTAAATATTTTTGTCCACCCTAAGCGTGGAAGGGTATACTCAGATGTGAGTCCCTTGCTCATTGCACCATCAGGATTCAAGCAAGCCGGGCCGAAGAGGCTGAAATGCCAGAAACCGGTCCCCGGTAGCTTGTTTCCTTCCCAGTGTAAGAATTGGCTTTTGTAGTTTGGTTTGCCCTGTTCCCATCATGCACTGGGACAGGAACAGACTAATTTGCATACAGCCAGGTTCTGAAACTGGGATGGTGCAGTGAGCTAAAAAACGGTGTTGGATCTAGCCCTGATCTCTTGACTGGGTGAGAGTATTCTGTTTAATTCAGAGACTCTGTCCCTCACCACCCCTTGTTGTAAATATTTTTGTCCACCCTAAGCGTGGAAGGGTATACTCAGATGTGAGTCCCTTGCTCATTGCACCATCAGGATTCAAGCAAGCCGGGCCGAAGAGGCTGAAATGCCAGAAACCGGTCCCCGGTAGCTTGTTTCCTTCCCAGTGTAAGAATTGGCTTTTGTAGTTTGGTTTGCCCTGTTCCCATCATGCACTGGGACAGGAACAGACTAATTTGCATACAGCCAGGTTCTGAAACTGGGATGGTGCAGTGAGCTAAAAAACGGTGTTGGATCTAGCCCTGATCTCTTGACTGGGTGAGAGTATTCTGTTTAATTCAGAGACTCTGTCCCTCACCACCCCTTGTTGTAAATATTTTTGTCCACCCTAAGCGTGGAAGGGTATACTCAGATGTGAGTCCCTTGCTCATTGCACCATCAGGATTCAAGCAAGCCGGGCCGAAGAGGCTGAAATGCCAGAAACCGGTCCCCGGTAGCTTGTTTCCTTCCCAGTGTAAGAATTGGCTTTTGTAGTTTGGTTTGCCCTGTTCCCATCATGCACTGGGACAGGAACAGACTAATTTGCATACAGCCAGGTTCTGAAACTGGGATGGTGCAGTGAGCTAAAAAACGGTGTTGGATCTAGCCCTGATCTCTTGACTGGGTGAGAGTATTCTGTTTAATTCAGAGACTCTGTCCCTCACCACCCCTTGTTGTAAATATTTTTGTCCACCCTAAGCGTGGAAGGGTATACTCAGATGTGAGTCCCTTGCTCATTGCACCATCAGGATTCAAGCAAGCCGGGCCGAAGAGGCTGAAATGCCAGAAACCGGTCCCCGGTAGCTTGTTTCCTTCCCAGTGTAAGAATTGGCTTTTGTAGTTTGGTTTGCCCTGTTCCCATCATGCACTGGGACAGGAACAGACTAATTTGCATACAGCCAGGTTCTGAAACTGGGATGGTGCAGTGAGCTAAAAAACGGTGTTGGATCTAGCCCTGATCTCTTGACTGGGTGAGAGTATTCTGTTTAATTCAGAGACTCTGTCCCTCACCACCCCTTGTTGTAAATATTTTTGTCCACCCTAAGCGTGGAAGGGTATACTCAGATGTGAGTCCCTTGCTCATTGCACCATCAGGATTCAAGCAAGCCGGGCCGAAGAGGCTGAAATGCCAGAAACCGGTCCCCGGTAGCTTGTTTCCTTCCCAGTGTAAGAATTGGCTTTTGTAGTTTGGTTTGCCCTGTTCCCATCATGCACTGGGACAGGAACAGACTAATTTGCATACAGCCAGGTTCTGAAACTGGGATGGTGCAGTGAGCTAAAAAACGGTGTTGGATCTAGCCCTGATCTCTTGACTGGGTGAGAGTATTCTGTTTAATTCAGAGACTCTGTCCCTCACCACCCCTTGTTGTAAATATTTTTGTCCACCCTAAGCGTGGAAGGGTATACTCAGATGTGAGTCCCTTGCTCATTGCACCATCAGGATTCAAGCAAGCCGGGCCGAAGAGGCTGAAATGCCAGAAACCGGTCCCCGGTAGCTTGTTTCCTTCCCAGTGTAAGAATTGGCTTTTGTAGTTTGGTTTGCCCTGTTCCCATCATGCACTGGGACAGGAACAGACTAATTTGCATACAGCCAGGTTCTGAAACTGGGATGGTGCAGTGAGCTAAAAAACGGTGTTGGATCTAGCCCTGATCTCTTGACTGGGTGAGAGTATTCTGTTTAATTCAGAGACTCTGTCCCTCACCACCCCTTGTTGTAAATATATTAGCAAGGCAGGCTTAGCGATGGCAATATTTGCGCTAAGCGCGAATATCGCCAAAAACTAACACCTGCCCAGACCAGTTCTTAGCCATGTTATCCACCAGTTCTTAGCCATGTTAACAAATGGGAGGTGGATAACATGGCTAAGAACATTTAGTCGCTAATGCGTGAATATCACTGTATTCTCAGCAATATTCACTCTATCGCCGGAAAAATATCGCTTTGGAGACAAACGTAGCTAGTAGCACGTTATCTCAGCGATAATTTCCGGCGATGCTTAGCAATAAAAAAATCGTTGCTAAGCCTAGATAGCGATAAATATCGCTAATCGTTGGTAATGTGCCCCTGAGATCCCACACATTCAAGGACCCTCTTGGAGATTTCAGACACTAAGATTGTGTTGTGTGCCCTTTGGGACCCAAGATGAACTTCAGGAAGAAGTTCCAGAGGTTTGGAGGACTTTGGAACAACTTTGGAGAAAAGCTTCAGAGTGGGAGCAACTCAACAGCTAGAGCCAAGCCGGAAATGCTTCAAGCACGAGCCAGCCTGCCCTGCTGGTTCATCTCGCTGAAAAACTCCGGAGATTCAACTTTCGGAGTTTGACCTGGAGCTCCCACAAAAGCAAGCCAGTGAACCCTCACTGAACCCGGACTTGTGAAGAGCATCGAGGGAACCCGGCAGCAAAAGCTCCAGAAAAGTGTCTACATCCAAAGGTAAAACTTTGACGGAGGCCTACCGCGAGGGGTAGCCGAGTAGTGCTCCATCGCTGTTGGCCTGAAACTTAGACTTTGTCCCAGTCTAGCGCAACCAGTTGTCCCAATAGGCACTATAGGTGTCTATGTGCTATATAGTGCTAAACCTTTAACTATTCATACCTCCGGTTCTCTTTATTTATTTTATTTCATTTTGGTGTCATTCTAAAGATACAAATATTTTCTATTTTTATAAATTGGTGTTGGATTTTATTGTGTTTTGTGTTTTAATTATTTACTGAATTGGTATTTTTAAATCCTTTACATACCTGTCTCTGAAGTTAGATTTGCCTGCTCACAGTCAAGCTACCAAGGGTTGAGCCCTAAACTGTGTTAGTGGCCTTTTTGCCAGTGGTACATATATATTTACTACTACTAATACTTTCCAACAACCTCTCAACCCTCACTCTCTACTTTTCTCTCTTTCTAAGTACTGTCTTTTCTTGACCCATCTCTCTCTATACCGTTTTGTTCATTTCCGCTTGCATCTATCTCATCAATGTTTGTTAACCTTGCATCTCTTTCTCTACTTCTGTCACCACCTCACCACTCCATTTTTATTTTTCTACCTCTACCTCCACCTCACTCTAACTCAACTCTCCTTCTGATACCTTTCTCGCTACCTAACCCCTCACGTACACAATCCCTTCCCTCCCTCTCTTTATTTCCTTATCCCTGTCTCTAAATCTCCTTCAACCTAACTGTCTCTAAATAAGACTTGTCCAATGAGTAACTCATGAGGTCTCCAGTAACTGTGTGCAACCCAGCATGCTAAATTAGAAGCTTTTGACTGTTTGAAAAACATATGTATCCCACAATTGAAAAGTGTTTGTTCAACACGAAAATGTGTACATTTTCAGAACTTATAGGCTGATATTTGGAGAAAAATTTGGGATTTCCAAAGTATGTTATATGCTGAAATTTCAGTCATAAATAATGAGGCACTGGAGAGACCTAGTACTAATATTATTACCTTGATGCAAGGCTATCACGTATTAACCTTACAGAGTATTCCAAAGTGATAAAGCCTTTGACACATTACTGCTGGTAACCTTGACTGATGCATTGAGTTGATCAGTGCTGGGTTTCTTGCATGGAATGGCCACTAATGTCATCTTGTCAGACATGGTCACTTTTAGCACACTAGTAATATTAGTGGGTCAGTATGGTTTTTATTGAACATAAGTAGATATTATCACACAAAAGGTTGGAAACCTCTGCTCAAAATCCTTACAAAACTCTCTGCCCTTCTATCTACCTATTCATCTTTCTACCTCCCTAATATTTTTGGCTACATCTCCAGTCTCTCTTTACCTGACGTGCGTCTCTACTTCAACTTTCTCTCTATCTCATCTGTGTCTCATGCTCCCGTCTCTCTCCAGTTTTCCTTCCCCCCTGTACTGCTCGAATTACCTCACAGGGCTTCACCTGTCTCCCAACCACTTCCATTTCCCCTAACTCAGCAGACTCAGGCATAACTTTCTACACAGTAAATTGCACTCAGAAAATAGGAAAGAAAGGGCACAGCAGGGGAAGATAATTAAGAAGCAATTGATCAGATTTCACCTGATGAAATGGTGAAAATCCTTGGAGCTATGATTTGAATTTCACTGTTACTTTGAGGAAGCCAGTTGTGATTGGGGATGGATTTGTGATTATGAATATCTGGTAAATAAAGCCACAGATTCAAGTATTACAAGCACTTGTCTTATTTTTATATCATTCACGTGTCCACTTAACATCCGCAAAGTCACCCTTATTGAGTATTTCAACAATGGGAGATAAATGCTGATTAACAAATGAATCCCACAGAGAATATTGTTGTTGTGTTGCTGTAAAACAAATAAAAATAGACCCAAGCACAAAAGGAAATAAAATTATCAGTGCTAGTTCTGTCTTTATTTTTCTAGCAGGGGAACTTTAGGCAGCTCGAGATTTTAAAGATATGATCCAGTATAGTTTGTTAATGACAAAGGGTGCACATCTATCAAGAAATCACATGTGCAGCACTGCAAGCCACCTTGATGCGCTGCACCATAGGGAAAGGGCAGGAATGTGCTTTATTTACCATTATACGGTGCAGTCCTGTCTTTTTCCTTGCACTGGCCCACAATGTGCTGCACCAATGGAGGAGCCCTTGAACCATGTCTGCGTTGTAAGCAGGATTGTTTTTGTGCAGGAAGAGACACTTTCCTCCACAAAAACAATCCACTGGGACATTTTCCTCTTTCTATGTGTGTTTCAGAAGGCTGCACACATAGAATGAGGAAAAACCAAAGAGAAATCAAGATATTTTTCCTCGTTGCACCTTACCAGAGAAGGCATAACATTTGTCCACATTCACAGGTCTACCAGTGATGGTAAATCTGGGATGAGCCAAAATCCATGGGCGGATGCGTAGGAACACCCATACTCCACCTATGGAACACCTCCCTGGAACAGAGTAACGCAATGAAGGAATTTGAGCTGTGCTGCGCAGCGTTACTCTAGATTGATTAAGCCACTCAGAGCTACGCAAGGTGGCCTTCCATGGCTTGATAAATCTAACTTGGTAGTTGCATTGCTCTTGCGACCCGTTGTGTGGTGCAAGGGCAACGCAACTCTTTCATAAATGTATCCCACAATCTTGTTCTAAACAGGTGTCCTCCGGCAAGGCAAAATACTTAGAATGGCCTTGATCGCCATCCCAAGCCTTACAGGTATTTTTTTTGTTTGAGGGTGGCGCATGCAGATCAGGTACCCAATTAACCATGCAGGAATATTAGTTTTATTTGTGCCCTATTTCAACTAATTAAAATTTGACTTTGATTTCAGGCAAGGACTGACTGACATAATATATATCCAATAGATTGCATTTAAAAATAAAACGTCAAAGTGGCATTCTCAATGAATGCCTTCAAATGTAAGGCGGGAAGCAATTCACATGCATCTGGGATTGTTTTAAACCAATAAATGAAAGGTTCAATTCACGAAGAGAGGCCATAATACTCAGACATCTTGACAAGGCAACCTTAAACTCGCATTGATAAAACTTTAAGAATATCTTGAGAATTAACCTTAATATTTAGTTAATGGAGAAGTGAGGGTCAGTTGACAGAAAAATCTAATTTGTCTGAGCCTAAGAAATGATTGTTTCAGAGTGCAGGCATAATTATGTTTAGTATTGGAAGCAAACTAAAGCAAATAAGGCATATGCAGATAAAGAGGAAACATAAATAACAATTATAAATGAAACAACAATTTTGGTAAGGGATCTTGACGGTGAGAGGAGGCAGAGGCACAACAGAATCCAAATATGAAATCTGAAAGAAAAAGCAGACATCTAAAATTCCACAACTATGCAGTCAGAAAAGTACCAGTCACAGAATCTCATTGTAAAGCAGATGTTGGATAGATGCCAAATCATGTTTATCAAAACATCAGAGCTTTACTGCAAGCTTGTGCATGAGCTGTGGCTACATTAACCCAAAGGATTAAGACAATAACATGACACTACACATCTCGCATCAACGTCTTGTACTTTACCACAGGCAGACACCAGTAGGTAAAATACGTTACTTTTGGCCATAGACATGTCTCTGATATCAAGCATATTAAAGGGAGGATCAACATGTTATTATGCAACCTAGCCCTCTGCCCTCAAGTATGCAACAGGTGAATTCACCCTGAAATTCTCCTACATTAGCATTTCAAATCTGTCATCCTGTAAAGTTTCCGGGACATATTCACTAAGGTATATTTAAACGTCATGAACTTTTCACACATATGCAGATGTGTTTGACACTGAAGAGGAGATCTGTAGCGCAAACTAGAGGGAAACATCATCAAATGTATTGAGCTTTTAAAAAATAGTAACAATATTTTAATGTAAAATAATCTTAAATATTTATTTGAAATATCAACCTCATAAAATAATATGTAACCCATAATAAATTAATAGTGTATTAAACAATGAATATATTAAAACATATCTAATTATTTTATATATATATTATTTATTTAAAACATAATTTTAAAAATAATCACACTTGTAGTATTTTTGTCATTTGTTATTTTTATGCATTAAATGTTACTAAAAGTTTAAAAGTGTAAATGTAAAAAAGATTATTACATTATATTTTACCATACTAATTAATGATTAGTTATATGTGCATTCTTTGGCACTAAACAATATATATATTTTTATAAATAAAAATAATTTTAATCGACATTATTTTCTACTGGGTTTTTATATAAGCCACTGCCTCCATTAATTTCTATAGTAGTGTGTTGCAGTACCTACACGTGGTCATGTGCGGTGCTAGACTTACTCCGAGCCTGAGCTGGACTAAATATACTACTGTTTTTCAACCTTTTTGGCTGTTGTACCTTTAAAAGTCTTTTTTGTGAATAGTAATGGGCTTCCTTTTTTGTGGGTGGATTTTTAACTTTTCTTAAACACCGCCTTAGCTTTCCCCAATCCCCTCCTTACTCCTCCCTAAACCCTTTGCATTTAGTAGCAAGTATGCACATTTTTCCAGCCACTCCCCCTGGTCCTTCCCACATTTATGGCTAAGTAGTAAACTTCTATGTGTGAGAATCTCCCGTAGACAAAAATAGAAGAGGTGGAGATTTACACTTGTAAGTTTGAGATTTGTATTTATGGTATTGCGACTAAACATTATAAAAAATGCATTTTGTGAATAGGTCCCTGACAGTTAAACTCTGTGCTGAGGACAGCTCATTATTGAAATATAGGGGTTGGGCTGAAACCTCAGCTCCATCTTTCACTGGAGGTGGACTGGCTTCTCTTTGAAGTGGGGGTTTCCTGGGAAAACCCCTAGGTCGTCAAGTGCTTACCTCTCATGGGGTACCTTTGGGGACTCACTGACTGTGCACTGCCTCTATGTGGTGCACAATCATTGTGCCTCCTGGTATGTTTTTTACCTCTGCACCGGTATCTGTAATACAGTGAAAAGGCAAAGTGATTCTCCTTTGCAAGTTCCCATGAATAGAAGGCAACATCCCTCTGGAGCCACACCAGTGCAAGATATGCACCACCCTAATCAATATTATAGAAGAGGACACACTAGCCTCTCAGGCCACTTCTATAATATCAAATTGTCTGAAGGGAACAGGGAGCGGGTGCAAAAGCCATTTACGCTCTGGGGCACTTTCTGTAATATTGTCCCTGGGTCCTTGTGCTCTTTCTGCCCACCCATCCCCACTGGTGGGGGCAGATTGGGGGTATAACCGCAATTATCCCTCAGAACAAGAGGACTAGTTGGGCTCTACCAGTGGGATGGTGCATCCCAATATCAGGTGGGCAAACAGACAGTTTTAGCTTCAGATGGAGATTAGGGCCAATGCTAAAAAAGGCCAGATTCCATCTAATTGTTTTCTTTATAAAATCCCTGCTATCTTGTGTGATTTCTGCCCCCCTGGGCAGATCAGAGTGGGACTAAATTCCCCAATTTGCCCCCACATAAGCAGAAAGATTGTTTGGGCTTCAAAAGTAGGAAGTGGCTCAATGCCAGGATGAGATGGTCATGTACATTCCCTGATGTCTAGTGGGTTTTTTGCCCAACTGGGAAAGCACATTCAGAGTGGATCCCCTTCCCTGGCCCCAGGTGGGCAGAAAGACTGTTACGTCTCCAGGGGTGCAGCCTGCAGTATGATGCTGGGATAAGCCAGCCTCCACGCAATTGTTTTTTTTCACAAAAAAGACTCCTGCATCTAGTATGGCTTTTGCCTTTGTGGGGAGGTTTGTGGATATATCCCCCAACCTGCCAGCCCACGGTGGACTAAGGCAGTAGTGCAGCAGAAAAAAGGACCAGACTCCACCCCATTATTCTTTATATAAAAACAAACCCTTGTGTCTGACGGTTAAACCTCCAATCTGTTCACCTCATTGGGGCTGAAAGACTTTTAGAGGCCATGTGAGAGAATGGAGAAATTGCCAAGGCCAGGGGGGACTTTAATCAAACGTTCATCTCCCTGGTGTCTGGTTAGTGGATCTCTGATTTCCCAAACCCTCTTGGGACAAGTCCCAAGCAAGGATTTACTACTGAGAGAAAAGTTCACTTTCCAACTGCATCTCTTCCATTGTGATTGGTGGTTGGGGGCTGAGCTGTCCCACATGCACAAACACAGTGAAAGGAGAAGAAGACAGATCTGTCTACTTTCACATTCTATAGTGATAACGCCAGTGAGATGCATAGCAATCGTCATTACCCCAGCAGCCCGACGAGGGTCCTACAAAAGGAAACCATCTAATGTCTGCACCAAAAAGTTTCCCAGCCCTTATGTGATGTTCGTGTCCTCCACACTGCGAGGGCAGTAGAGAGGATGTGAACATCACATTCTACTCACTAAAGAGGTTAAAGGGAATAACTCATCAGGGGCGGCCTTAGGCATGTGCAAGCTCTGCACCTGCACAGGGCCACAAAACCCCAGGGGCCACCATGCCAATATATATCCTTAATATAATAATCCTCTGATGATGGATACATATTTGCGTGGCGGCCCCTGGCAAGGATTTGGCGGCCTCCAGCTCTGTTCCACTTCCAAACAACCCGACCCACCCCTCTTCATTGGCCCCCGGCTCCGCCCCGCCCGGACCCCCTCTTCCAGGGCCCCCTACCTACACTCCCTGCCCAGGGCCGCCATGAGCCTAGAGCCGCCCCTGATACTCATGGTACCATTAGTTTAGGGTGCACGATTACCAGTGCAGTCTTCAGACTTGAATTGAACTCTTTCAAACTTTGGGTCAGAGAAAGGCACAATTTCATCTCACGCAGACTGCCATTCGTGCTGTTAGATGGTACAGAACTTGCATCACCCCCAAATGGCTTTGATTTCGTCACCTATGGCGTCATCTAGAGTGCCAATGTAATGGGACCTACTCACATATGTGAGTGTGGAAAGTAGTACTTTTATAGTACTCTTTTAACTACTCCGCACTTCTATTAATAGGAAGATGGAAGTTTCGGGCCGACTCACAAAGGCAGTAAAATGTGAGCTAGTTTGGTAACCAAACGATATTGTAATTCTGAGGTGCAGCATTAATGGGCCAATTCTGAGATTTTCACTTGAGAGATGGGAATTACTGTGAGATTTGGTATTTGCTCACTGATTCTGCATGCTTTCTTCTGCCATTTACAGGTGGATTTTTTTTTTTTTCATAATTCAGAAAAGTTGTTTTTGCACTTGTAAATGGATTTGTATTCACAGAGGCTCTTTTGTAAGTGTGTCTATAAACTGGGGTTGGGGCATGAGCATTGAATGACTGAAATGACCTGCGAGATTGTGAACCACCAAATACTAGCAGGTTTGTTTGGTTTGCAATCACAAACTGTTTTCTGACCCCTCCCAACCCTGGGCAATGTCAGAAAGTAACTCTTGTCAAGGGTAGAAGTAAATCTCTTTCCAGGAAGGTAATGTGGAAAGACCACTTCCAAAATTGTGCGCCATTTAAAGTTTTTCTCATGGAGTAGAAAAATAAAAAAGCTAGCAAGTGCATTTGCACTTGTCCTGACGATTTCTCATGCAAACATATTTGCATGTAAATTGCGGAGCCTAAGGACTCACCAAGAAGGTTCAATCTTACTATACACCCATGTACAAATCTCGCCATGGAGAATCCTTACGGCTCCGGAGAGGTTGACGGACCTTTTCCACAATTTGCGAATTAAAGCTTTCCAAATCACTTCAAAGCATCAATGACATTTAGAATTTACAATCAGTCAATAAATAGAGGTTTGTGAAGGTTTCATAAACCTTTATTTATCATGAAGTTAGAATCTCTAAATATCTTTATTCACTTTAGTAAGTTTACAGAAATATAAAAAAGCTTTGGTTAGAATTCAGCATTAGAAAAACACTCAGTGGGGCACATTTACAACAAAATGGAGAAGAGTGATATTAAGCAAACTTTGCTAACGCCACGCTTCTCCATTCTGAAAAGGCAGGGATCCGCTGTATAAACAAGAATGCGGTGCACCGCTACGTTTCCCCTAGCGCTGGTGCAGAGTTCAACTGCCTAGCGCCAACGCAGGAACCCTTGCAGCTTAGCGCAAGGGCGTCTGTGTTGGGGAAAGGGAGACCTTCCTGCACATAAACAATTATTTGTGGTGTAATGAAACTTCTATGTGTGCTGCTTAATGCAGCACACATCGAAGTTGCAAAACATAATTATTATTTTTTTATGGTTATGTGCAGGAAGGATCACCTTCCTGCACATAAACAATCAATGGCAATTTGCTATTACTATGTGTGCTGCACAATACAGCACACATTGAAACAGTAAAAATGAGGAGAAATAAAGCATTTCTCCTCATTTCGCCTGATTAAGACCAGGTTTTCCTTGGTCTTAATTTTGGCGCTGCCTCCTCTTTACACTGCCCTTGTAAAAAGAGGGCAGCGTCAAAATCAATGGGTGTTGGTATGGAACACCCACTGCAACACCCATTGCCCTCCCCTTTCACGCTAAGTACAGCGTGAAAGGGTGCCTTATTTACAAGGCAGTGTTAAGCCAGGTTATCGCCAACACAACGTCACTAAAAGTGACGTTGTGTTGGTGATAGGGGCTTGCAAATATGCCCCTGTGTTCTATAAAGGAGCCCCAAAACTAGCTAAAGGACCTGTTCTAAAATAGAACCCATGAAGAGCTTCTCTGAAGAGTAAAAGATGAACTTCTCAGAAAGAGTAGTTCTGGAAACCAAACTAAGTTCCCTACAGCTCCAGTACCAACTGTAAATAAAAATAAGATTCTTGCAGTAGCATGGATCTCTAATAATCCAAAAATCGTAACTTCAGGTAAATAGATATAGAAAAAAAATCTCCTATAAAGTAGAGTCTCAGGACAAGGAAAGGTCCAGCGGCAAGACGACTGGAATGCCATAATGGATACGGGTAAGTCTGAGAGAATGAGGTAAAGGAAGTGGAACTAACTACCTAGGAACACTCATAAATGTAGATTCATACTTTCGGAACAATTTGGTAGGCGTCCTCTGTCGATATCCAATTAAAATAGTTCATGAGGTGGTGTCGTCGTTCATACGATGCTGCTCCTTCTGATTTCCACAGTCTGTACCCTCGTTGCCATTAGTCAATACAGTTGTTTCAGTTTTTATTACATCAGGGAAGGTTCTCAAGAGAACCCTCTTCCCTAAGGTAAAGGATGCACTATGAGCTGAATGTGCGAAGAATTGTTAGGCAGTAATATGAAAGTATCTATCAATGTCATTCGGAAACAACATTCATAAAAGTCTCTAAGTCATCATTTAACACAAGCTGTTCTAGTAAGCTCTTTGTAGTTTAACATATGATCTAAAATGAGGTGAGGAGCTGGATGAACACAATGTTATAGTCAGCACATTTCTAAAGGATGTCACTAATGCTAAGAACTTTTACTAAATCTCTTATTCATGTAACTGTGAGCAAGAGTCAATTGAAAAGACTATTGGGCCTTGTTAATGCACACATTAAGAAATGATTGCCTGGTGCAAACATTTTTGAAGCGCGCATTAATTTTCAACCAACCAAAGGACACTCTCAATCCTTCATATGATTAACTGATGTAGTGTCACAGTGTATTTACTAGAATTCTAAACATTATGCATTTACACTTTTCCCTAAGAGTCATTTTCTAATATAAACATTTTTGACAGCATTTAAGACATATTTAAAGTGCAATTCTAATGCAGTGAGTAAGTCATATTTTTAAATTCGTGCTCATTTCTCCCAACTTTTTTGCATGAAAAATCCATATATTTGCATGCATAAAATGTCAAAAAGGAATCAAAGTCTTTATTGGTTTTGATCCCACTAGAAATCAAGACGGCAGCAAAATAACAACCCAGACCAGGGCCGGACTGGGAACAGAAACTGGCCCTGGCAAACTGATCAGCCGGCCCCTACCTGGGGTGAGGGGGAGTGCAGCTGAGCAGTTTGTGAGGGCCGGTTTTGGCCGATTTTGTTACAGGGGGGCGATATTGCTGACCCCGGTAACAAAAATGGCCCCCCAGGAGGCCAAAACCGGACCCACCCTAGCGGCCTACCGGGGAAACACTCGGTGCCCGCTATTACCAGTCCAGCCCTGACCCAGACCATGTAAAATACAAAACGTCAATACGAAGTCAAAAAAGATTTGCAGCAAGAAACTGTCAGGTTGGACCATCTTGGGGAGAAGGCATCGGTGAAGGTTGTGTATATTAACAAAATCCTTTGTGAATGCTGGTCATTGAGTGGAAAATACTCTGAGTGAGTCAATGAAACCAAGGGGGACATCTAAGATATCCTAAGTGTGAAACGTTACTATCAATAAATTCAGTTGTACAAGTCTTCACCAGAGTTTGCAAACAAGTACATTTGCACTGAAATGGTGAACAGCAAAAAAAGGGTAGATTTACATCTAGCATGTTCTGACTCTTCTGGCCCTCACCCTAAAGGAACCTTTGGCAAATTGAGTGCAACATTTTATTGACCTTTTTTTAGCACCCCCAGCAGAGGACAATTGCCACAGACTGTACACTCAAAGGGTGGGGACGACAGGGCTAAGTAAGTACACCTGTTTTAAAATGCAAGGTATAAAAGATTGTGAGGCATATTTCTAATCTTTCATGCAAAGTAGGGCAGCAAGCAAAGTTGCTGTGATGTGTTGTATGAAAGGGAGAGAACATAAATGCTCCACATTTTACTAGGATATGGAGCATTTCTGCTCTCTCCTGCACTGGCACACTCTGTGCTGTCTAGCGCCAAAATAGGCACCCTTGCACCATACTGCAGTGGTGTCTGCACTAAGGGCAGGTCTGTTTTTGTGCAGGAAGGGACACTGTTCTGCACAAAAACAATCCTTATAGGCATGTTCTTCCTATTTGTGCTACCGAATGGAGCACATATGGAAATAGGAAGTAGCAAGGAGGAATAAATATTTTTTTCCTTGTTACATCTCTGTCAGGTAGACGCACCACAAGTCTTTGTAAATCTGAGTTTGCATTAAAATATATGGGTGTATGTACACCTAGGCTCGCCCATGTAACTCCTACCAGATGCAAAGTAGCGCAAGGCAGTGTTATGTGATGCATTGTGCTACTTTCTATTTACAAAACCACACAAATCCACACAAAACGCCTTTGTGTCGCTTAGTAAATCCCAGTTAAGGACTTGTGTTGCCTTTCGATGACTTGCTTCATGCAAGGACAATGCAGGCTGTAAGTAAATCTGCCCATGTGTGTCTCAGATTCCTCTATTCACATTTATAGTACCTTAAAAAGTACATTTATATAAATCTATTAAAACACTTTAGGGCCCGATGTAGGCCGGTCGGTAACGGCCGAAAATCGGTATTTTCGGCCGTTACCGATCGGTAAAAGGGTAACCGGTATGTAGGGGGCATTATTTTACCGAATCGGTAAAATTACCGATTCGGTAATTTTACCGATTCGGTAAAATAAAAAAATCGGTAAATTTACCGAATCTGAGCCACCCAGATGTAGGTGGGACTCTTCAGAGTCCCAGAGGCCTTACCGAATCGGTATTTTACCATCAAATCCAATTTGATGGTAAAATACCGATTCCGGTGTGCATGCACATGTGTGCATGCACACCTATGCCATGTGACAGGCAGACCTGCCCTTAGGGCATGTATGCCTGCCACATGGCACCCGAGCCTGTTTTGGGGGTGCCAGAGGGTGTCAAAGTGACACCCCCTGCACCCTTGTGAAAATCAGTATTTACTGATTCGGTAAATACCAAATTGGTAATGCCCATTCATTCCTATGGGCTTCAAAGCCCATAGGAATGAATGGGCATTACCGATTCGGTATTTACCGAATCGGTAAATACCGAAATCATCCAATTTGGTATTCCAGCACATCTGGAATACCTACATGTCCACCACATTGATTTACCGATTTTTAATTACCGAATCGGTAAAAATCGGTAATTAAAAATCGGTAAATCAATTTTACCTACATCGGGCCCTTAGTCATGTGTTTATCCCATATTACCAAGTAAAGCATCTAAATTAAATCTGAAATTCTCAAATAAATGTGATTAACAGGGTTAGAAATCTTCCAATTCTAATAGGTAATTGTTGCAAGTAATACTCGGCAGCCCCATATTCTAGTAAAACCCACACTATTGTCACCACAAGGTTGCATCTTAAAAGGTCGATCAAAGCACATACAATTAATACAGTAAAGTATAAGCAGTGGTAGTTGATTGGTACCCCACTTACCTCTGATAATGTAAATATTTGTTTATTTGTGTTCACGGGCGACATCTATGCTGTTTGGAACATCTGGCCAAAAGGCTCTAATGAAGGTCCCCCATTTCCAGCCATCTAGGGATGGTAATGCCAATAGATTCTATAGCAAAGGGGAATAGTAAAATTTTAGAAAGAAAGCATTACTTCATGTTGACTGCTTTCAGTGTTGTGAATCATGAAGTAAAGCGCTACAACGCAATAAAGTGTGATTCTATCAGAGCATTGTAAGCAACCCTCCGGGGCCTATTTGCAAAGGTAAATTTACAGAAGTTAATCTACACGTGTAGACTTACTCTTATACTTAGTAGTAAGTTTACTTTTGGTTATTCACCATTTTAAAGTGTAAAGTTACTACAAAGTGTAGACGTACATGGCTCCACCGTTTGAAATTCATGGGTTGAAGCCTAATTACCGCAAGTAATTTTTCACACCTAAGTGGGGGTCTTTGCCACTGCGGAGGAGATCTGCTTATGTTAAAGCAAAGGGAAACGTTTATTAAACTTAATATAAATAAAGGAAAATATATATATATATATATTTTCTTATTATTATTGTTATAATACGTTTAAATGTAAATTAATTTTATATATTTATGTTAAATGTAGATCAACATAAAAAATAATACATTGATACTTTTGAACTAAATATTTAATTTAAATATAGCAACAAAAAAAATCTTTTTTAAATATGTATTTTAAATAATCCCAACTAAAGTAAAATGTTTATATTTAGTTAATATGTATTATACATTACTAAAAGTTTTGACTAGAATTTATTTAGAATAATTTAATTATTGAAAAAATAAAGTTACATGTCTTATTATATTAAGAAAGGTTATTACATTATTTAGTATTAAATAATATTTTAATATATTTCTATTTTTCAGCATCAAATTAAATTGACATGTATTATGAAAATGTCAAAATAAATCTATTTATTTTAGCATTATTTCCTATGAAGTTCTACATTATTATATTCTATGGGAGGATGTTGTAGTAACATTGGTTAGCCATGTGCGGTGCTGGACTTACTCCAGATCTGAGCTGTGGTAGTAGTAACCACAGAACTGCAGTTTGTAAATAGCAATAGGCTTTCTCTTTTGCGAACGGGTGCAGGTCCCTTCATAAACCCCTTCATAAAAATTGGCCTAGATTAACTTTTATAATGAAAACAATTAAGACACATACAAGCAATGACAAAAAGCAATCATTTGAGCATACATTTCAGAAGATACATGTCAGGCCCTCGTTTATGATGATAAGATTACATTAATAAATCACCTGGTTACTTATATATTCTAAGCAACCACTAACTTAAGACCCAACACCCACCCACACTCCACACTCCGCAAGCAGATACTCTGCATGCATTTAGCCTGACCATGTCCTATGGACCAATGGGAAGCCCCTAGGGCCTTAACAAATGATAATTCACAATGAAAACATGTAGAAAATGCCCTACTCTTTCAGGCCGGGCATTCATCCGATTTACCTTTCAACACAAGTGGGATTGTGTCCCATGACTCTGCTGATGGTCCCTTCATGTCCATGGGAGAAGACAGCTCTGTGCATGACCATTTTATAGCATCCTGCAACCATTTGCAAACTTCTAAACCCTCTTTGCTTTCCACCCCATTGCTATTATCAACGCCGCATCAATACATCTACATATTTGTCTCAGCGATTTAGGCCTGCAAACTAGATGCAACAAACCTTGCAATGGCTTTAGTGGAATCTCCAAACCTGTGACCTCATTAATTATTCCCATTACCTCTACCCCAAAAAATTTGAATGTGGCAGCACCCCTACACTATATGATAAAATTGAGCTCCTGATCGTAGACACCTTGGACAGATGTTGGCTACGCCTCAGTGCATCTTGGCTGTCTTGTAGAGGAATAAGTACCTTTAGTGAATATAATTAATTTGAGTGAATTTGAATTTAGAGTTCCTGTTTAGTGATTTAGCATATTCCAGTATTTTCCCAGAAATACTCAGACATCTCTTCCCTAGTAGGTTCTTCCCAAATGGACTTGGCCTAAGTTGTTCTGGTCTGGACAGCTGGGGGCAGTGATTTACAAATAAATGATTTTGTGTGGGTACTATTCCCCATTTTAAGATCATTAGAGATTATACTTTATTGGGGAGGTTCACCAAGATACTCAGGCCAGGTCAATCTATCTGCTTTAATCAATGTGCAGTTCTTCATAAATAGTCCAGTGCTCCAGCTTAATTGGTCTTTTACGGCCTCGAAAAAGATGTAAGCCCCAACTGTGAACAAATCATCCACTGTGCATATCACAGATCAAGTCAATCAATAAAAGTACCTGGCTAACACACTTAATTTTGGTATTATTTATTATTATTTATTTACTACATTTGTATGGCGCAACAGCTACCCTGAGGGTTTCCTGGCGCCTTGGATTTATGTTAGCTGATCAGAAGAACCGTGGACACTATTGGTTAAACAACCATGCTTTGACTCCCTTTCGGAATGGGAGATATCTCGTTTCAAGACGAAGATTGAGTGGAAGTGAATTCCACAGGATCGGCGCCAAGTAGGTGAAAGAGCGTCCACCCAAACGTGCCAGTTTGTATCTAGGGACAACAAATTTAGCCTGAGACAGGGATCGAAGGTTCCGGGAAGGGATATATTTCTGAGCCAGCTTACATAGATATGTAGGAGCTTCCTTCTTGTCAATCCAAAACATGTAACAGAGTGCTTTAAATTTCACTCTGTTCGCTATTTTCAGCCAGTGCAATTTTTTCAGTTGTTCCATCATGCTTGTGCGCCCAGGAAGACAGAGGAGCAGCCTGGCTGCAGCATTTTGTATGACCTGAAGTCGATTTGTGATGTCTTTGTTTGCTCCTAAGTAAAGGATGTTTCCGTAGTCCAATCTAGAACCTATCAGGGCCTGTACTACTGTTCTCTGTGCCCCTTCCGGGATTTGCCACAAAATTTTCCTCAACTATTTAAGGATTACAAAACATATTGAGGCCGTTTTGGCAGATTGTGGTTGCATTGACAACTTGTCATCAACTATTACCCCTAGGTTGCGAGCAGATGGTACTGCAACCGGGGTCGGGCCCATTCCTACAGGCCAATGGGAGGCCACAGATCCTTATGATTACCTAAGAGGAGCAGTTCTGTTTTTTCCCCATTCAATTTTAATTTCTTAGAGTCCAGCCAGTCTGCCATTCTCAAGAGGCCAGAGCGAAGAGGAGAGGTAATAGATTTGTCGGTGGCTGTTAGGGAGAACACAAGTTGTGTATCATCCGCATAGGAATAAATAGTGAGGCCCATTTCCTCTGCAATTGAGGCTAGAGGGGTAACGTAAATATTGAACAGCAGCTGACTCAATATGGAACCCTGTGGTACCCCGTGGAGGGTATCCAGGATATCGGAGGAGTTATTTTTGGAGAACACCTGGAATGTCCGATGTAAAAGGAATTGTTCTACAATGGAAAGTCTGAGGTATATACTGCAGATAACCTAAGGAGCACATATAGCACTACAATATTTAACAACCCCAAAAGCATGTGGCTGTGTCTTCATGAATTTCTTATTATCCACTAGAGTATTTAACAGTGGGGCCCCTCTAGGCATGCAGCAAATTCAGTGGCTTCCCATTCGCTGGGTCGCCTATCCATCAAACTAATTAGAGACCAAATAATACAAATCTAGATTTGGCATACCCATCCCACCCATATGGAACAGTAACATTTTTTTTGCTAAAACTAGCCTCTTTCTTTTGCCTGCCCATAGCAGGTCCAAGGAAAGCTATCCTGTTATCTAAAGACTAGTCACTTCAGGGGTACCAGGAGTGTCTGGAAGAAGTAGTATAGCAGTCTTGGCAAGACCAGCATCATAATTATGGTAACCCTGCCAGTGGAGACAAGGGAAGACTTTTCTAAAATGCTATATAGAGGAGTGGATTGTTGTAATCACTTTACCAATGTTACTTTGTACTAGCTGTTCGTCCTCGTGGTACATCCACCACTCAAGATATTTAAAACTATCAGGTGATGGAATTAGGGTGAAGTCAAGCTGCTCAAGAGGGGAACCGTCCACAGGAGCATGGATTGGGAAGAGGGTGGGCTTGTTCTAATTTATCCACAACCCTGAGGCATCACAAAATTTGGACAGAAGCACAATTATTTCTGGTAGACTAACTTTCAGGTTGCATTGAAATGAAATGAAGAACTTGTATAGCGCTACATATACCCCGAAGTGTCTAGATGCTTAATCAGCATACAGATGATATATATTACAGTGGGGGCACCCTAAAAAAGCCAGGTTTTCAATGCCTTCATAAATTTGAGCAAATTGGGTTATTTTTTTAGAGATACAGGAAGGGAATTCCAGAGCCTAGTGTTAGTGTAGACAATGCTTTTTCCTCCCCATTTTACTTTATGTGCCTTGGGGATGAACAAATTACCACAGTCTGACGATCTAAGGGGTCTGGCTGGAATGCAAGATTTGAAAAATTGCTATAGTTGTCACAGGCCAAGACCATGTCTAGATTTGAAAGCAATGCATAGAGCTTTGAATTTAATGCGTTTGTAGAAGGGCAGCCAATGTAGGTCCGTGAGAGCCCTAGAGACCGAATCATAGAGACTGAATCAGGCCGCAGCATTTTGAGTCATCTGAAGTCTATGGAGGCTGTGCTTGCTCGCACTGGTGAATAAGGCGTTACATTAGGCCAGCCTAGACGTAATTAGCGCTGTGACCACTGTTTTCCTTAAATCAAACGGAAGTACTTTTTTCATTATTTTAAGAATAAAAAAGCATGCCAATGTGGTGTGATTGATCTGAGTTTCGAATGACAGCTTGGTGTCAAAGAATACCTCAAGATTTTTCACTTTATTAGAGGGTGTCAGAAGAGGGCCCATGCGATTGGGCCACCAGCTGTCTGACAACGTTAGAGACGGATTTCCAAAGAGCATAACTTCATTTTTTGATGATTTAAGTGTTAAGCAATTATCTTGAAACCAATTTCCTATGTGGACCATATAATCTTGGAAACGAGAGACAATATCAGTGGAGGAGCTGTTAATTGACACAATGATCTGCATGTTGTCCACATAGGACACCAGAGTGAAACCATACTTTCTTATTAACTTAGCCAAGGGGGTAACATACAAGTTAAAAATAATGGGGTTCAACGATGAACCCTGCGGGACTTCACATGGAAGTGAAAAAGCTAGGTAAGCAAATTCATCGTGTGTCACCGTTAGTATAACAAGGTGTCGTTAGCATACAGGGAGTTGACATGGGGATTGTGCACCAATATGATGCCCTTCTCTGGTGCCCTAGCCCTAAACACACAAGGCAGTGGTTCCACAACTAAAGTGAATTTCAGTGAGGAAATTAAGAAACCTTGACAAATTCCCATGTGGAATCCCAATGTCCAGGAAAATACAGTTCTCATCTTAACCCTTGCAATGGGGTTTGTGTATAATAATCTCACCAGTCTCAGAATGTTCTCGACCAAAACCATCTGGTGCAGCACTTCGAATACAAATGACCAAGGCAAGGTGTGGAAGGCCTTCCCAATATCTAATGATACAACCATGGGCAATGACTGTAATTTGGGAGTTCTCTCCAGGACATAAAAGAGTCTTCTTACGTTTGTGTGCATTTGCATTCCATGGATATACCCACTCTGGTCAGGGTGGACCAAAGTGCAAGTAGTGACACTAGTATGTTGCCTAGTAACTTCCCCAGTATTTTGTACTCGAAGTTGAGGAGAAACAGAGGTCTGTACAAGCGCACATCCATCGGGTCTCATCCTGGTTTTGGTAATAACACATTTGTCCCTGTGTTGGTGTATTGTGGTAGTACCCCTCTCCCTAACAACTCTCTATATAATGCCAGTAACGTGGGAGCTGAGCCCTATAAGTTAAGTCAAATTTAGTTGGTCAGCCATTCATACCTTTTACCAAAAAAGCAATAGCCGCATTAATCTCTTGCATAGTGAAGGGTTATCCTAGGCCTTTCCTCTGGTCAGCATTTATTGTGGGTATCATTATGTTATGCTCTGATCTGCTTTATCGCCTCTCTGTGCTACCAAATACTAAAAACTTGTAGTATTTTGCAAACACTTTATTTGTTGGTGTTTAAGAACCTGATTCACAAAGGTAAAATTACACTTTTGTGTTAGTTTGCGATTGTATGCTACTCACAAATGTATTTTACCGGTAGTATCTTTACAACTGCTGAGTCTCCGGACATAAAAAGATGGGTCAGTCCTGTTCACATAGGTATTTTACTAGCAGTATCTTTAGGACTGCAAAGTCTCTGCACATACAAAAATAGGACTGTCCTTTCTTTTTATGTGCAGAGACTCCACAGTCATAAAGATACTACTTGTAAAATACATTTGTGAATTGCAAAAAATGTTAAACTTACACAAAAATTTAATTTTACCTCTGTGAATGAGGCCCTAAGTATGTGCCCATTGTCATGGAGCATCCTGGGTGTCTATCCATGTATTCCTGAAGCAGCCAAGCCATTATCTGGCCCACCATGTCACCCTCAAATTGCTGCCAGGTCAGATGTTCATTGTCACGAACCCCACTGAGACTATCTGCAAGTGTTGTGTGCTTTTTCTGTACCTCTTAATTACACTTACTTAGATTGGTGTCAAGTACCATTCTGTTTTCAAGATCTTTATGTGCATCCTCTTTTTGTATGATTTGATGATCTATTGTCTTTTTTACGTGGTACACAGTATTACGGCAAATACATCTTATGACTACCTTGTACCTTGAACATGTCTCTATGGGCACTGTTTACTAATTCCTAATTTCTTCTTAGTAATGAATATTATGTGCCCCCAAACATAATATCACAAAACCAACTCCAATAGGAGCTCTTTGTTTAGTTTCATTGTAGGTGTCCCAGGTCTGCCGCCCCCCGTAGTCTCAGTGTCAAGAATAGTGACTCAAGTACTCTGAATTCTGCAACTTCTACATGTTTCCCATTCTGACCAGAAACATATCAAGTCTAGTTTGAGCAAACACAATGAGATGATGGACGGAGCACTGAAACTTTTTAGACACTCACCACCAGTCACAGATCTGGGTTGAATCCATCATCGTTCTTTAGCTCACTTTGCCACCTCAGTTCGGACCCAGTCTAGTATGAGCACCAAGCATAGTTGAGTCGAAGGAAAACTCAGCAGATTCCGGTGCATCTCCTTCCGTACTTCTATAAAACCTCAATCTCTCTGCTAAATGTCATGCATACACTCTTCATGAGGTTTCCCACAATGGTGTGGTCGATCTGCCCTTCAGTGCATCAATTACCAAATTATGGTCTCCGCAAAATAAGCAGCATGTATCACGTTTCGAAAACATGAAGAGTTAAGAGCTTACAGGTTTTGTGGTTAATTCACATTTGGGGCATACAGACTCATCAGTGTAAGCATATACCCTTCACAGACACTGTTTAGACAACAGATGTATACTCTGTCTGTGTGCATATTACCTATGACAAATGTAACAAATGGCACCTCTGGTGATATCCAGTTCAGTGTAACCCTGGCAAATCCAAGTAAGTGGTGCCATACAACTGACTACTTCACTACCTGTGAAATTTGGTTAGCTATTTGGAAGTCAGATGAGTCTTAAGCGATCTGGATCTTCCTACAATGAAATTATCTAAGGATTCTATGAAGTTCATTGCTGTGCCCAATCCCCTGACATTCCATGTGATACGATTAACTAAATTATTCATCTCGGGTACACCAAGTGTTGCGAGTACTCAACGCTATGACCGGATTTCTCGACCACACCCCGGAGCTGGTTCACCCATGAGGTCTGTGTCTGGTTGTTATTTTGGACCTCCCTCCAGCAGAGCTTTGGGTAACTACCTCACCAATCTACACACTACACTTACCTTCCCATTGGATTGCTATTTGTGTGTGTTTAACAGGAAAAGCAACTGTAGCTTAGCACAACCTTAAATAGTCCCCAGGTTAGAGGTACCCTGTACCTCTTCCATAGGGCAATAATCCTCAGGTCCACAAGAGAAGCATCACAAAGGATTCTCCACAAACCTAACAGATGACTATGTCCCTCAGTGCCACCCCATTCCAAGACTGTCACCTTTTTAGAGATATTAATTCAGCAGTTATTCGAGTTAGATCTGGTTTGCGCACCCAAATTGTAATGGTTGATGTAACTTCTTTTACTGGTTCATTCCCTAAAGAGCAGTCCTTCAACTTGGACATTTCCAAATTCTGCCATTTAAAACAGGCTCTTTCTTCTGCAGCGTGTTCTTTTGTGGTGTTTCCGCTAAGTACGGCTGAGAGCTTCCTTCCAGTGCCTACCAGCTTGCTGCTGCTGCAGTGGTGCTATGTGTCGGCCCACTGGTTCTCCAGCCAAGAAAACCCTCCTCAAAGGAACTAAAAAAGTTAGCTCTGTGCTTTACAGTCACCCTAAACTTGGCCGGGAACAGTAGAGTGAAATTGTGTTTTCTCAAAGACTGTTCAATCGCCTGGAAGGCCCAGCGATGGCCTTGGACCTTGGTTGTATATTTGGAACAGATATGAACTCTAGCATTCTCAAAGTCCCATGGGTCATGTTCTTGTGCTAATTTCAGGACATGGTTGCGATTTCTGTAGTTCATAAGATTTGCAATCAATGGGTGGGGTTGCAGCCCTGTGATCGGTTGACATCCAGGCGCTCTGTGACCCCTTTCCTCAAGCAAGTGTTGTGGTGAACCTCCCTTGAGCACATTCTGTAATAACCATTGTTCTATAAATTGTTCAAGAGCACAGCCCTCAGAGTTGTTCTGGGAATCTAATCAGGCACACATTATTTCAATAGATGGGTCTCTGCATGATCGGCCCTCCAATTATCGTTCTCTACTGCCGCAGACAAGTCTTTCATTTGAGTCTCTAGTTACATCACCATTGAGAGCAGAGAAGGCAGAGGTAGATTAATTAACTGTCACTCTCTCTGAAATTTGTATAGTCTGCACAAAGTAGGGTGACATAAAATGTAACCCCATTGATATTATCCTCAAGGGAGGTTTTAGTATCTAGCATAATTTGAAGGATAGCATCAAATTTGTCCTTAAAGTACTCTACAGTGGTTTTGGGTGATCTCAGAGCAGAATCTGTGGCAGGGGCAGCCTGGGATGTATTTCCTGCATTCCTTGGGTTGGGGGCTTATTAAATGAAGGTTTCACCATCCCGAGAAGCCTGTGAGATTCCTACAATGTTTCTAGAGGTACACGGTCCAGTCCGTGACTAAGCTGTGGTTTCCCCTTGCCATTGCTTTTATGAGGTGTTGGCAGCACTTTATTTCCCATTATATCATGGAAACCCAGTTGCCGGAATTGGTTGAGGAGCAGAGGCCCCCACATGATATATGGAGTTGCACCACACTGCCAATGGCCAAGGAAATTAGCCCCCATTTGCCATGGCAGTACTTCCCAAGTGTTCCCTTCATTGTGCCAAGTGCAATCCTCTTGCCACCAAAATCAACTTTTGGCTCCATCTTTACACATTTGCAGTGTTTCTGGCAAGTACTGGTGCCTGAAAGTGCACCGTGGAGGACCACTGACAGTCTTTCTAATGGCAGCGCTGGCCTATGTGCAACTACCAGAGGAAGGGGGAGCCCTAGCAATCAGACGTGTCCACATCTCAACTCCCAGTGGGTGTCTCAGGCACCTCTATAGACTACTATGCCTCTACAGGAGGAAACAAGGATAAAGCAGGGACCTATTGTCCCACTGCTCCTATGCTCCCGCTCACAGCAGCAAAGCTCGCAACCCCAGCTGGCATGTTGAATCCTGCCTGGCCAGCGGGACCGCTCTCAGTGCGCTTTAGAATAACACCTCCAAACCAGTGAGTTCTTGCTTCAGCCCCTTCATGCTCTGGGTCTCCCTAAGCTGCTCTGTGAGAGCTGATCAAGGGTACTTGGGGGGAGTAAAGCTAAGACACAGAGTCTAGTGTGCTGGAGCTCCACAACAATATGACTCACACAATTGAAGTGCTGGTCAGTCCCTAGACCCCATCTTTACTCTACTTTAACCTCACCTTGCCTTTCCTAAACCTCTCCCATTTAGTAGTAAGTGTTCCCCATTTCTAAGTCACTCTCCTCTGTCCCTTCCATATGTACTAATAAAACCTAGGCATACGTGAACCTGCTGTCAGGGCAGAGATCTCTGCACATAAAAGATAGGAAAGGCGGAGACCTCCTCATGGTAGTTTGTAAATAGCATTTTTTAGTACAAGATTTGTACCATTGCAGTACTAATAAATGTACTACAAAATGCAGCTTGTGAATAGGCCCATTATATTTGCTTATATTTCAGAGATGGAGGGGAGCAACATTGATTGTAGATGGTCATGGCTGTTCTGATTTTCTGCTGCACAGTGTCTTTCTCAAATATCTTATTCAGCGTATGAAAAGAAATGGCTTCTTTTACTTGCTCTTTCATGAGCTGCAGCACTTATTGTGCCTCTATGAGTGTTAGAAAATAAAACATGTCTCCCAGTCTGCCACTGCAGACTGGTAGAGCAGTTTTAAACTGCTAAATCTACTTTGCCATTTAAAACCAGCAACAAAGTTCAGACTTTCCTTTTTAGTATAAGTAATTCACACCAACGCTGGGTCTGTCAAGCCCTAAGGTAAGGTGCTGTGTATTAAAAAGTAGGACATGGTGGCCAGGAACGTCAAGATGGCGGTCGCACCCTAGGTGTGCTCCGGACCCCTCAGTCATCCGTCCTGCCATCCGCCGACATCGGGATATCCTTGACCTACACCCCTGATATTTTACTGCCTGGGGGCCCCCAGTGCTTCTATGGCGGACTGGCGAGGATATTGCTGAGCGGTGCGGCTCACACTGGTTGCCCGAGCCTGCGGCCCTTTATTCCTAAGATGGCGGCGGCTGCCGGAGGGGCTCTTTGAATCCTGGGTGGATCTGTGTGTGTGGCTGGTCCTGCCTGCGGAACGGGGGCTCTGTGGGGCGAACAGTCCATCTGAGAAGCCTGGGTACCCCTTGCGGTGCCGTCCCGGATCTGTAGTGGTGGCGCGGTGGGGGTTACCTCGGCCCGCCGGCGGCAGGCTGAAGCCCGGCGGGGTTTGTGCGAAAGGCCTGGAGATGTGTGGACCGGCCCAGAGGAACGGACTACTGCTGCAGCCCGCCCACCGTGCTCAGAGACCCAGCGGAGCTTGAGAGGAGGCCCAGAGGGGGCAAGCCATTCCTACTGCAGCGGGGCCCGTACTGGAGCTGTGGACGCCGTGGCATGTCAGCCGATAAGAGGCTCACTGCAGGGAACCTTTGTGGAGGTTGGGAGCGGGTGCGCGGCTGCGCCTGGGGCAAGGTTTTTGCTGTCGGGCTGTGATAAAGCAGAGGGGAGACGCTCGCTGGATGGCACGTCTCCCCCTACCTTTACCCCCTCACCCGCTCCACAACGTCTGGTGAGGAATTGCAGGTGGGGAGGCCTTAACCATATGCTCTGGACTGCGGCTGTACTCCCCCCTTTCCTGGACCCTGTGGGGGGTTGGGATGGCTGCGGCCACCATTTCGGATGGTGGTGATTTAATCAAAAGGCAGGCCTTCTTAGTCAGCCCTCCACCGGGAACAGTGCCTACCTGATTTAATGGACCTGTGATTGCAGAGGAACACAGCGTATTTATGAAACATTTTGTTCTTCAATGGCCATATTTACTGAAGGACAGCAGAATGCCTTTCAGTTTACATTACAAGTGCTGCTTTACTTAATTTCAGAATTCCAGGAGCAATGAACACACAGCATTTAGAACGTCCAAGCGAGAATATCCATTGCAGTATTTATTTATTAATGCCCGGTGATCAATGTCCGAATTACTGGTTGCACCGTTAATGAAACTCAACCTCTATACACTGATAACAGGACAAGGACTCTTGACGCCTAAATCCTCTCCCAATTTACTTTTATCAGCACTGCTTAAATACGCATGCATTCTATTGTTCAAAGCCACATTCAGCTACAAACTATTTATCTGTCACATATTTGAAAATCAGGATAAAGCTCATACATTACAAGAGTGCAAGATCCTCCGCACCCTTCGCAATTATCAACCTGGTCTCCCCCAAGTAATTGCTACGCTGTCGCCTTGGGTTCAACTGCGGCCCCTGTGACGGGGGCCCTGAGGCTGCACTTGGGCCACCCCTACGGCATTGCGGCGGAGTCGGCCGCCACATAGGGCGGCACGGGCGACGGGGCTGGGGCTGGTGGGGGAGAACGGCCTTTGGCGCTGAGTGCAGGCCTGGAGGAGGCGCTTGGTGGGGCTGAGGAGCTGTGACTCTGGGCGGGAGGGAGGTCATGAGACAGTGGTGAGTGACCCCCTGTTTGTCTGGCCTGTCTGGCACGGTACACAGTCAAAATATCGAGTAGGAAATATCGACCTACCATAATATCGAGTCTGAAATATCGAAGGAGCATAATATCGAAGGCAAGAATATCGTAGGACAGAATATCGACCCAAGGTAAGTAATATCGAAATACTTAATATCGATGTAAGTAATATCAAAGTTAGTAATATCGATAGCATATATATCGATGTTACTAATTTCGATGACACTAATATCGATATTTGTATTATTTTATAGTATTTTATTATGTATGTGTTATATGTTTAATTTAAGTATTTAAAATAATTACTATTATATGTGTATACATTTTATATAATAATATATAAGTTTATAAGTAAATTTCATGTTTTAGTACCGGAGCGGGTTGTGCGTTTATAGGGGAATAGGGTGGGAAGTAATTTAATTATGGTAAGTTTATTAATAATTAGTAGGATTAATTAATTAATTATAATTATTTGCTAATTAATAATCATTAATAGGGAAAAAAATTAATTGATTAATTGATATATATTTTATGTAGCGGGATGTGGGTTTATAGGGGAATAGGGTGGGGAGTAATTTAATAATAATTAATTAATTAATATATGTTTTTAAATATTTATAATTAATAATTGGCAAATAATTAATATTAATTCGTTAATTAATTAATATAAATTTGTACATATTTTAAATTAGTAATTAATTGGTAATTAAATAATATTAATTAGTTAATTACATTAATTAGAGTAATTTATTTATATATATATAATTTTTAGTTACTGTTAATTAATTAATTGGGGAAAAATGATATTAATTATTACATTATATTAATTACAGCTAATGTGCTAATATATTTACTTTATTGTTATTGTTAATTAATAATTAATTGCTAATTAAATAATATTAATTACGTTTGGGTAAAGGAGTATTTTTAGGGTTCAGGGTCAGTTTTGGATTTTTGGGTAAAGTGGTATTTTTAGTGTTCAGGGTCAGTTTTGGATTTTTGGGTAAAGGGTTTTGTTTAGGGTTCAGGGTCAGTTTTCAGTTTTTGGGTAAAGGGGTATTTTTAGGGTTCAGGGTCAGTTTTCAGTTTTTGGGTAAAGGGGTATTTTTAGGGTTCAGGGTCAGTTTTCAGTTCATGGGTAAAGGGGTTTTTTTAGGGTTCAGGGTCAGTTTTCAGTTTTTGGGTAAAGGGGTATTTTTAGGGTTCAGGGTCAGTTTTCAGTTTTTGGGTAAAGGGGTTTTTTTAGGGTTCAGGGTCAGTTTTCAGTTTTTGGGTAAAGGGGTATTTTCAGGGTTCAGGGTCAGTTTTCAGTTCATGGGTAAAGGGTTTTTTTAGGGTTCAGGGTCAGTTTTCAGTTTTTGGGTAAAGGGGTATTTTTAGGGTTCAGGGTCAGTTTTCAGTTTTTGGGTAAAGGGGTATTTTTAGGGTTCAGGGTCAGTTTTCAGTTCATGGGTAAAGGTTTTTTTTTTAGGGTTCAGGGTCAGTTTTCAGTTCATGGGTAAAGTGGTATTTTTAGGGTTCAGGGTCAGTTTTCAGTTTTTGGGTAAAGGGGTATTTTTTGGGTTCAGGGTCAGTTTTCCCTACTGTTCCACTCTCTGGAGTAGGAATAGTAATTTTTACCCTTACGCTATCCAACGTTTTATATAATTAATTGTTAAAATATCAAATGTTTATTTAATTTTTTATATTACTTACATTTTATTTATGTTATTGTTTTATGTTTGTAAATGTATTAGTAAATTAGAATATATTTCATTAATTTATAAATTAGTAAAATAATTATTAATACTTATTGTTCAGTACATATATATTATATATTTACTGTATATATTTAATTAATGTTTTATTAATATATATGAATTATTTATTAATTGTAAACATTATTACATACTTTTAAATATGTATATTTTATTTATTAGTGTTATATACTTAATTTTACATTTATATATTAAAAGAAAAAAAATCGATATTTTTAACATCGATATGTTTTACATCTATATTATTTTTTCGATATTTTTGTACTTACCATGTTGTAGATAGGATGTCGATATTTTTGCCCTCGATATTGTTGACTCGATATTCTTGTAGGTCGATATTTCTGAGGTCGAAATTCTGTCAGTGATCCGTCTGGCACACCATGTGAGTGGACGGGTGTCGTGGATGGTCGGTCTGTCGCTCCCACTGCCTCATTCGGCATGAGTCTGCCCTCCACGGCCCTTTTTCTTTACTGCTTGCCTGCTGGAGCTTCCTTTGCTGGTCCTGTCAGGCGAGGAGGCGCTGTCTGAACTTTCTGCTGAGCTCCTGGAGACGTGAGGAGCTTCCGGAAGCCACGTGGTGAGATCTACTTGCCCCTGTTGGATTTGGGGCCTGTGCCGATATTGCGGGCCCCACCGACGGTGGGTGGGGGGCCTGTGGTGAGCTCCTGTCCTTTGGGAGTGGAGGTGGGTAGTGGGGCTGCCGAAGCATCTGGGTTGGAGGGGAGGATTCGGCCATCGGTCGGGCGGCAGGCGGGTGCGGAGGGTCCTGGTCGGCGCGGCTTGCTTCCTTCTATCACATCTCCTCCCCCACCTATCTCCCGCTCAGGCACCTTCTGTGACCTGAGGCCGAGGTGGGCTGATCTGGCTGGACCTCCTCGTCCCGGGCCTGGAGCCGCCCGATATTGAGCTTCCATGTTCTTCTGTAGCACAGGCCCTGGATTCGTCGCTGTCCCCGCGGAGATTGGGTGTGGTCTGGATTTGACCCTGGCCGGGTGGTCGTTGAGGGCCCGATCCTCCCAAGAAGCAGAACATGGGCAGAACGGACAGATCTGCATAGGTCCCTGCTACCCAGACCAAAATGGACTGCTTCACCACTCCGTTGGGGGGCTCTACTGGGGAGTGGCTCCGCAAGAGGCTCCTCCATCCGCCGAGTTGGCCGCCATCCTCCAGGCCATCCACACATCCCAGACCTCAGTGGAGGGCAAAATTGCGGAAGTAAGAGTGGATATGTCTCTCATCAGGCAATGCAAATGCCCAGATTAAAGAGGCGGAGTCCAGGATCTCCTCTGTGGAGGACGACATGCAGAAACTCAAGGGGCAGGTGGCCCGTCATCTGTCCCACACTAGGGAGTTGCATCGCCGGGCAGAGGATGCGGAAAACAGGTCTAGACGCAACAACCACCACCTGGTGGGCTTACCGGAAGGAACGGAACAAGGTCGTTTAGTGGACTTCCTGGAGAAGTGGTTGAGATCCTGGGTGCCGGAGGGATCCTTGTCCCCCTGGTTTGCGATTGAGCAGGCGCATCAGTCCCTAGACCCTAGGCCAATGCCGGGCACCCCTTCTCACCAAATTATAATGCAGGTTCTTAATTTCAAAGACCGAGACACTATCCTATCTGAAGCCTGCAAGCGACATCGGCTCCTCCATGAGATTTCCGCCATTATGATCTTCTCCGACTATACCCGCGAGGTTCAGGGTCAGCGGCGTTCCTTTGGGGAGGTCAAGCAAAAGTTGAGGGCACTCAACATTCAGTATCGGCTCCTCTTCCCTGCCCGGATGAGAGTGGTATTTGAGAGCAAGACCCTGCTTTGACAGCCCGGTGGAGGCCTCGACATGGGCAATGGAGGAGCGCCCTCTGCGGGCTGTAAGCCGTGTCATGGGTGGGGGGAGACGGGGCCAGGCTAGGTCACTCCGCTCCCTCCGCTCCTCAGCCCCCACGCAATCGCCCCCATAGGCGCCATGACCGAAGGCGGGCCTGCTCGGATTCCCCGCCGGGCCACATGCAGCGGCCGCCCAAGGCTGAGGAGGGAGCACCAAATGGGAGGTGCTCAGGTTTGTCTGACCGATTGGAGGACAGAGGTGCGGAGTCCCGGCCCTCGGCAATAGATCTTCAGGACACAGACCTCTCCCGTAGCCCGATGCTGTTGAGGGACCCTGCATGAACCGGTTTCTGCCCACCAGCCTTGCTCCGCGGCCGGAGACAGTGTGCTGTCTCTGATCTGTTCACAATTTCCCAATGGTCTTTGTAAACATGCATCCGCTCATGAGGAGGGGTCCTCCACAATTTCCCATTCCCAGGCGCTATAGTTTGGTTGTTCGCCCTGTCTACTGGGTTTTGTTTATTGGGACGTTGACAGATGCTTCTGTTCCAAGTGTAGGGTGGGGGGTGGGGGCGAGGGGGCGGTTGGGGAAAGTTTTTTTATGTACACTGTTTTGCTCTTTGTGGGTTTTCATTTCAGCTATCACGGAACGATATGGCTCACAGGAGGGAGGGTTGGATGTGTCCCCCTAGTGAGCGATCGCACGTATCACTGTAGGCTCCTAAGCGCATCTGCCCACCCAAAGCCACAGGCTTTCCCTAGACCAGAAACTGCCCATCATGACAGATAACTCTTCCACGTTGAGTTCCATCTTCGTGTTGTCCTGGAATGCCAACGGGCTGTTGGATTGGCACAAGCGTACAAAAGTCTTAAGGTATGCACAGCGTCTGCGTATAGACATCCTCATGCTCCAAGAAACACACCTCTTGGGAAACTGTTGCTCCTTCTTGGCCCGTTATGGATATGATAGGGTGTGGCACTCCGGTTTCTCCAGGGGTTCTCGAGGGGTAGCAATCCTTTTACGGCGCACATTGCCCTTAGTCCTTTCCCGAGTGGTACACAACCCTCAAGGCTCATCTGTGACAGTTTGTGGATCGTTGGCAGGTACACCCCTCACTCTCATGTCAGTATACGCCCCTCCCTCCATGCTTGTGTCCACACTTGCACATAATGCGTCATTGCTGCATAGCGTTCCTGTAGGTAATATGGTCATTGCGGGGGACTTCAACGCAGTCATAGCCCCGAAAGACTGCGAAACAGGTCGCAGTCTCTGGGGCATTCCGATGCATGGTGAACATGACACCCACACAGCATCCAATTTACACATACCTCGCAATACCAAAGCATGAATTGAGGTGATCTATGTCCCCGTGCCTGATTGTTTATTGATTGTTGACATCCGTATCCTCCCCAGAGGCATTTATGACCACCCCCGATACTACTTAGCTCAGGGGCCCCCCAACCACGGCCCACCAAACTTGAATGTGTGGTTCCTCCAGGATAAAGACTTTAGGAAGGAGCTAGGGAAAGAGCTTATAAGATACTTCGATACCAACGAGGGGCCGATGGCCTCTCCGTGTATCTTGTGGGAGGCTGGGAAGGCGACCATAAGAGGGTTTGCGGAATGGCAGCTTCAAATCCAGAGACGGTAACAGCTGCAGGAGATCTCTTCCAAGGAAGCGCAGGCGCTTCGCTTGGAGCTGTTACTGTCAACATCAGGGGATGCCTCTCAGACCCGACAATTGGCCCTCCTCCGGGATGACATCAAGCAACTATCCCTGGATGCGGCCAAGCTCCTCTGGAAGTGTTTGGTAGCGAGAATCTACGGTTGCGGGGACAAGACCGGTGCGATCTTGCATAGGTTGGCCACATATCCCAGGGCGAATCGCATCATCCCTGAGGTGGTGGATTCCACTGGAACGGTGCAGTGCGCTCCCGTGGCGATGGTAAATGCCTTTGTTGCATATTACCGGAGACTTACATGGCGCAAACGCCTGGGCTGTCCGTCGTGGCTCTCCTTGACCAGGGTGGGGTGTGCCTCCCTAGGTTGGAGCAAGTGGCCCAAAAGGATCTGGATCGCCCCATCTCATTGAAGGAAATCGAGGAGGCTATCACCCTGGGCTCTTCGGGCAAGACCCCGGGTCCGGACGGCCTTCCACAGGAATATTATGCGGCATACCGAGGCACCCTAGCGCCCCACCTAGCTATACTATTTGTTGAAGCCGCGGAAAGAGTCTCGTTTCCATTGGAGGCAGACATCGCCACCATAGTGGTTCTCCCAAAGTCCCAGCCTCAGCGGAATACCGCCCCTTATCGCTTCTGGACACCGAAATTAATCTCTATGCCACCATTCTGGCCCAACGGCTGAAACCCTACTTGGCCTCATTGGTGCACCCGGACCAATGAGGGTTCATGCCTCAGCAGGGGACCCGCCACTGCCTTCGAAGGTTGCAGCTAGTGTTAGCAAATCGACACCGGCTTACTCCATACCTTGCACTTCTGTCCATAGACTTCGAAAAAACTTTCAATTCAGTGGACTGGACATACCTCCAGGGAGTGCTTATCGAGATGGGGTTCTGTCCTTACTTCCGTTCGCTGGTCCAGGTCTTGTACGCCCACAGAGAGCGCGAGTCTTGGTTAACGGAGTATTGTCGGAGACCTTTCCTATCCCCGGGGCACTAGGCAGGGGTGTCCACTCTCTCTGTTGCTGTTCGCCCTGGCGCTGGAGCCCTTAGCGCCTCTGCTGCGGGCTGAAGGTCGCATCCATGGATGGGAGTGGGCCACTACGGACACGGACAAAATCGCATTATATGCGGATGATGTTTTTATCTTCTTTTCCGACCCCACCTCCTCTGGGCCACAGTGTCTCCAGATTCTGTACGCCTTTGAGCAAGCTTCAGGATTGCGGCTCAACCCTGGGAAGTCAGTGTTCCCCCTTCATCTCTTTAGAGAGTGCTTCGACTGGTACACCATACCACTCCGGAGGCAATCTTTTTTTATAATATCTGGGGTTCTGGATCACCCTTCTTCCCGAGTTGGGCTGGTCCCTCAACGTGGCCCCATTAGTTAAGAAGGCAAAAGAGGACCTCCTTAAATGGAAAACGCTGCCTCTGAATCCCCTGGGGAGGGTCGCTCTGTTTAAAATGATGATCCTTCTCAGGTTCCTTTACGTACTGCAGAACACCCCCTTCAGTTTCTCTAGGGCCTGATTCAGGGAATTGGACAGTCTAATTACTAAGTTTCTCTGGAGCAGTGGACGGGCCCGCGTTGCCCTAACAGCTTGCCAGATTCCCTCCCATGATGGCGGCATAGGGATGACGCATCTCTATCTATAGTTCCTGGCGGTATGCCTGCTAGTAATCCATGATTGGTTCAATGGGGGCTGGTCGAATCCAGCCTATAGGCTCGAACTGATTGTAATGGGGCTCACGGACATCCAACCCATGCTGTATGTGTAGTCCATTCCGGCCCGGATGCCTGAAGTGACGCGCTCTGTGTTGTTGTCCTGGCGGGCCTCGCTCCCACACACTGAGTGGATGGGGAAGTTGACACAGTGTACTCCCCTCTGGCGGGGGGCTTGGCTGTGGGAAGTCAGTGGGTTGAGGGGTTTTAAAACCTGGGATTTAATTGGTATCTCTCAACTAGGGGATGTATGGGCAAGGGGCCATTTGTTGTCCTTCCAGGAGCTCCAAACTTGCTAGTTACTACACTCATCGCAATTCTAAAAATATTTGCAGTTGAGGCATGCCCTCCATATGCATGTCACGGATGACACAAGGCTACTCGAGTACAGTCCCACTGAGGCCCAGACGATGATGGGAAACTTGGGTAGTGGGGGTGGTTTCCCCTATTTACCGGACCCTAATCAATAATGATCCTACGTCCTTAGACAAGTTGAGGGATCAATGGGTAGAATGAGGTAGACTGGCGTGATGCCCTTTTGGCCCCCAGGATAGTCACTGTCTCTGCCAAGCTCAAGTTGATTCAGCTATACTATTTGCATGCTGCTTACCTCACTCCCCTGCGTGTGCATCGGACGGGTTTGCACCCAGACGCATTGTGTGCCAGATGTTATTACTCCCCGGCCGACCTCTTCCAAATTATTTGGTCATGCCCTCGCTTGGGGCAGTTCTGGGGGTCTATTGAAGTGGCGCTAACGGAGGTGCTGGGCTGGGAGGTCCGGCATGATCCACGACATTCCTTGTTGGGGATCACTGACGGACTAGACAGATCCAGGAATGAGAAGCTGTTTTTTAACACAGCCATGCTGGTGGCCAAACGGGATATTGCAGCGGCCTGGGCAAACCCCGACCCGCCATCCCTAGAAATGTGGCGTAGAGGGGTAGACGGGTGTGCGACCCAAGAAAAAACCCTTTAAAGCTAAGGGGTGCATTAAGAAATATGGCAGAGTATGGGGGAAGTGGTTGAGGTATGTGGAGGGTCCTGGTTAGCCTGATTCTAAACTGCATCTTTGTAATTTTTATGGGAATTGTGATTGGGGGATACGGTGCTCACATGAATGAATTTGCCCTTGTGATTTCCGTGTACTGGCTGAATTGTTTCTGTGTTGTATTTTTGAAAATCAATAAAAATGTGCTTATCAAAAAAAAAGTAGGACATGCATTTTTGACGTGTATGTAGTAAAAAAAAAGAAATTCTGGTACTTACTGTGGAAAGGCTAGTAGCTTCATTGGAAAGTACAGGGTTACATGGTGACAACTCAGCAGTATCAAAAGAATCATCATATTAAGCCTGCTTTGATGTCCCAGTCAAAATTGATGTAATTTTTGAGTAAAAGGAAACTCTTGAAAGTTGCAGTTTTATTGCACAAGCTCTCCAGTGGCCATTTGCAGATGCTGGCCACAAGACAACCTTCTGCTCTCCTAGGGATAGGTGTGGATGTCTCCCAGGACAGGACACAATAGAGGCCTGCCGTTGGAAGAGGTGTACCGCTCCCGGGCAGGAAGCCATACATGGTGTAATCCCAAAAGGCGAGCTTCAAAGGAGAAGCCTCTTTTAAAGGACAAATGGTGGACACAAACAAGAGAGGCTGCTGTTTTATTCTGTTAGCTAGGTTTAAATCAGGGAAAGCAGTTGGCAAACTGGTTTTCATGTGGATGTATTGCCCTCAGGTACCACACGTCTAGGGTGGGCTACAAGGCTCCACATACAGCGTAAAGGGTTTTGACATCTTGGGAGTGGGAAGAATAAGCTAGATGCCATACATTGCAGGAAGTTGCCATCAGGTGGGAGGGGACCTGGTGGCCCATTGGCTAGTAGTCACCGCATCCAGTTATAGGCATAAAGACTGCCTTTCTGTTACCTGGAACTCGCAAAGAGTTGTTTCACTTCCTTTGTCAGAAGTCCTACTCTAATGTCCTTCAAAGTATTTCAGTATTGCATGTCGGATGCTTGGTGCATATTCTTTAGTTGTTCCTTGTATTCAAAGTTTAGCCAAAGGTTTACACTGCAAAATACTTTCCAAAGAATTCAGAGTCTCATCATGCCGAAATGTCTTGCAAACAGGTTTTCCTTTGACGAGGGTAAGTTGCAGTAGGTCACCGAAGAGAGTTAAATGCTTTCCTCTAAACAGCACTTCATACTCTGTTTTTAAAATCTGTTGTATTCTCAAGTGTACGAAGGCAAGCATTAAGTTTGAGATCATGCTCACCTCATCGATTATCAAAAGTTTTAGTTTCCTCAACTCTCTTGACATCTCATGATAAGCTTCACTGGTTACTTTTGATGTTGTAATTTATTTTTAGTTTCAACAGATAGCACTATGTAGAGTAATTTCTTTAATGTTGTGTGCAGTCAATCCAGTGAGTGCTGCTACTACTCATGATAAATTTGATTCTGTTATATTCTGTAGGTAAGCAGTGAGAACTTTAATTTAAAAAAAAATCCCGGGGCCAGCTTGACCACTGATATATTATAGTGTTGGCATAAATGATGAACATTCACATTATTTCTTTTGGTTTAGGAATCAGTGCTCTATTTTCTCTTTTAGTTTCATATACATTTCTTTCTGCATATCGTTCAATTACCCCAACCAACTCTTTGAAATCAACATTCTCCTGTCTTGCTATTTATATTGCAGGTTCCACCTCTTTCATAGCTACTATAGCTTTGCTTTCAATAATGGGTTGTCCAAGAGGATCTTTGGTTAGTGGTCCAGCTGCTTTGTAAGCTCTCCTTAGCTATTTCAGCAGCATTGTTTATTCCTGTTGAGTCTCATCATGTAACATTTGCAAATAGTTTACAAAGACTGAATACTGTCTTTGACAGCATTGAAAGAACCTTCGTAGCAGTCACAGTCTCCAAATAATTCTGATTCAGCATGCCAAGAGTGGAACAGTTGTATAAGTGCCAAATAGAAAAACTCTCTTCTGTCTGAAGTTTGGCAGCTAGGTTTTCTGTGGTTAATTGGATTTCCTTTTGCATGTTTCACCAAACAAACAGTGTTGAAGGCACATGTCTTCTAGACATGGACTTCTTCTTGGATAGTACAAGTCTAAAATATTTGATTTCACAATCTCTGTACTTTATGAGTCAAACTCTGCTAGCTACTGAATTTTTGGGAAGGACTTTAACACTCTATTTCTGGTATTTGTTAGACCAAGACTTACCCAAACAATTCCCCTTGACTCTGAGAACAAACTGTCCAAGCTCAAACGGTCAAAGCATTCACACGATCCCATCTCTCTATGGGAAAGCATTTTCAAGCTGAGGCTGTACAATTTCTTAGATAGAGTATTTTCTGCAGAAATCTCCCCCTCATCTCTTTCATCTATGGGGCAGATTTACAAGCCCCTTGCACCACTTGCATCACTTTTCCCATGGTAAAAGTGACGCAAAGGTGTCGCAAGGGGCTTGTAAATCTGCCCCTCTGTCTTCTCTGTTTTTGTAATATATGAAGTAACGTACCGAACAACAGCAAATAAGTTGTCTGCAACATAGTGTAGATCAATATTTGCATTCCACATCTTGAGAATCACAGAGTTGTTGTCATTGATATACTTTGCGGCCCCTGTTTTGCTCAGGTTGTATGTGTTTTTGGGTGATTTCTGTGTCAGTGTATGTCTGACTGCAGACAAAAAGCTGTTCACTCTTCCATGAGAAACCACAGGTCATAGGAATACAAATCAACATCTTATGTACAATTTTCCTTTGCATCTCTATTTTCGATGACAGTACTTTCTACATCTATGCGTTTTAAAGCGTGGAACTTGTTATCTCAAGCTCCTTTCACCACTGTCCTTTGGGATGTGCATGTCACATACTGTTCTATGAAAGACAAGACAGGCTCAGCACTGTCTGTTCCAAATTTTAGAATATCTGCAAACATAGCAGGATCCAAAAAGCAAAAATTTCCAGCTGTCTTCACTTCGATATTTTTAATGTCAGAGTTTGCTCCTCTAAAAATATTTAAGCAGGTCACCCCAGGCGTGTTCAGCAGAACTGAGTGTCAGAATCTGAGTAGGTGCGTCTAGATGTCTCAACATACATTTCAGTTCGCCATGACCATGATATCAATGCTCGATGGTGCCACGTTGGCACACCATCAAATTAATCAAGCTATACTCCAAGTGTACTTCCTTGCCGTTTACTTGTTAATGAACTCCTTTGTAGAGAGATTTTAAAGATGAACCCCTGTCCTCAGTATGTGGTTAACAGCATATGATAGTCCAGAAAAATTACTCTCAAACAAAAGATGGAATATGTAGGGAATACACTATCATAATGTTGGATACTCTGAGTTTAAACTGGTTGACCAGTATTCAGCTGGTGGAATCTGTACAGGGTGGTCATCAAAGTAGCCAACTTTTCCAGTGGGAAACAGGTTTGGAAAACCGTGAGCATCTAAACTATTCTCTCACACACTTGTGGGGGCTCTTTTTGCTTGCTTCATTTGAAAGAGATCAATAGCATCAGCGGTGACTTCTTTAGAATGCAGAGGAAGGATGCTGTAGTGTTCGTAAATCTCTTCTGATCTGGATCAATCCACTTTTTGAATCTGTCCACTTGATGGTAATGTTTCATCCTCTACATATGTCACATATCAAACAACATCAGAAATGTTATATTAAATATTATTTTGTAGCAGGTATAATGTCACTTTTTTTACTTTACTAAAATCCACTAACTCTTACTAGATTTTTTTATTCTTTGTTGGCACACCATTTACTGGATTGATAAGTGGTTCTTGAGCATCTCTGTGTACACCAACAGTTTCAATATTCTGCTTAAAATCTAATAGTAAATAGTACCCTCTTCAATTAAACCCTTTCTAAAGGTCATTTAGTGGTAACTCACCAGCTTTGTTCCATATAAACTACAGCCTGCAATGGGTGGACACATTTTATGTGAATTGATTCATAAATACTTAAAATCTTGCAGTTCTGTGGAACTGATACTAATTCTAACTTGTTATGTACTACTCTGGCAGGTATTTTATTTTTTTCGAACTTATCAGAGCAGTACTTACATACAATCTGCCATATAGACAACTGAAACCGTCCTTCTATAAATAGATAAACAGCAACATCTTGCCACTTATCTCTGTTCTCCTGTTCACATTTTGAGAATATAACTAAATTACGAGTTTGGTTTTTGCTGTGAGTGCATTGTCAACAACTACAAACACAGGTTTGTTTCTCAGAAGAAACTGTGTTAAAATTCCTAATATCTTGTGTAAAGTTATAAACCCTAATACCTATGTCCTGTTCCGCTACACCAGCACATACCAACTCTTCATTTCCGTACACTCCTGTTCAGGAGCAAAGAAAGGAAGCTGGACATCTTCACAAACTTTTTCTATCTCTGTTACTGTACCATGCAAAAGAGCTCAATTAATGTCTCCTAAACATAGGGCAGGAGTTTTCACATTGTAAAGTCTCCTAACTAAAATGTGCATTTTTGAGTGGTGAACAGCTAACATTCTAAAGTGATGAAATGTGCTTTGGCAACTTTCTTCGATAGACATGCAAGTTAAAGTCCCTGTAATTAGTATACTTCCTTGCTTTTCATGGATCTAATCCTTTCAAAATTCCTATTTTACGCTGAAGACTTCTGCATGGACACACTTAGGAAAGTTCTCAATAATTAATTCCTGCCGAACATTTCAAATACTGCTACAGTTCTATTTGTACACAGGGGCCTGTCTAAGCCTTCTTTGTAACTCTGCAGCTATCACTTCTTCAAGATTTCAAGGAACAATCTCTTTTGATATTGGAGTACCATCCTTCACCTCATAACATCGACCACTTGTTTCAACTGCATGCCCTAATATGCTTTCTTGAAAGTACCTGCCACCTCCAGCAAAATCACCCTCTCGCAAGACCTTTGCAACAAACTCTCTGTACTCTTCTGTAACAAAATCACCTCAATATACAGCAACCCTGACCCTCAACCACACTCTATTGTAGTCAAAACTGAACTTCCCATTGTGGCTGAGGAACAAACCCTGACCTTGAGACTTGCAAGCCCCACCGTGCAATCACTCCTACCATGTAGACCATCCACTCTGGAGCTTCATCTGACCCTTGCCCCCACCACGCCATCACCATCCTCAAAGCCCCAATCGACTCAGCTGCATTCTAAGACATTTGCAAACATGCCACAGTCATGGTCCTACTCAAGAAATCATCATCAGACCCAGCCACACTTACCAAATACAGACCCATCTCCCTCCTACCATACCTAGCAAAGGTCTTAGAGAAACTAATCAACCGACACCTCAATGACCACCTCAGCAAATACCAGCTCCACAACACTACGCAGTCCAGATTCAGGCCCAACCACAGTGCAAAAACAGCAGCACTCTTCACCACAAGAGATGACATCCACGTGATCCTTGACAGAGGAGACACAGTATCCCTTATTCTCCTGTATCTCTCTGCAGCATTTAACAAGTTCTCCCACCCTTTCTTCACCAGGCACCTACAAGAGATTGGCATCCAAGGACCTGTATTCCACTGGATCTACTTCTTCTTAAGGGATAGAATACAAACTTTCAGACTTGCAGCTTACTCCTTGGAAGCCAGCAAGCTCATCTGCGAAGTCCCTCAAGGCTTATCGCTAAGCCTCACCCTCTTCAGCGCGTACATGATCTCTCAGACCATCGTTATCCACGTCCACAACATCAACATCTTCTTCTGTGCAGACATCAGGCAACTCATACTCTTCCTCTCAGACAAACCCCCAACACATGAAACAAGTTCACCGCATGCTTGACCGAAGTCTCTAACTGGATGAAAGCCAGCTGTCTCAAACTCAACACCGTCAAGACAGTAATGGTGATCTTTGGGAAGAGCACCTCACCATGGAACTCCAACTTGGTCCCACAGCCCACACCAGTAATCAGGAATCTTGGAATAATCATCAACAGCAAACAAGGCTTGACCACACAAGTCAACGCTATCACTGCATCCAGCTTACACACCCTGAAGATGCTAAGGAAGATCTTCAAATGGCTCCCAAGCAAAAACTGTCACTAATGTCCTACTCACCAGCAAGTTGGACTATGAGAATACCCTCTACCTCGGACTTACCAAGCAATACACTAGAAAACTACAAACCATCTAACTCAGCAGCCAGATTCATCCTCATCTGAACCCACATCATACCATACCTCAGGTAACTACACTGGCTCTCAATACACAAATGCACTTAATCCAAACTCCTTACACACACATTCAAAGCACAACACAGCCCAGGCCCCAACTACCTGAAAAATTGCATCTTCTTCTATAAAATAGGTACATACACCATTAATGTGGTTATAAGAATATATCTAGAGAATCAAGACGCCTGAATTTTAGTCAGATTATACTGTGATTATAAAGTCAGCACAAACACACTTTACTATTTGCCATTTACCTCAATTGTCAACTTTATTGATATCTAATTTGCGGGTTTATGTAATATATAATTTATCTGTTAAGAACTGATGCCATGAACATTGCTCACTGCTCATGCTTCCTACTGTTGCTAAGTTAACTGGCTTAAGTAGCTTATTTGTGTACATAATGATTTTGTAAATGTTAATCTTATGAAACTTTACGCTGTGGCCGCTTAAAACAGGAATTGGACAAGTCTTTTTCCATTTTTCCTTTCTTTTTTATAGTGAAATTGAAGTCATAATATCGCTTTTTATTGTTCATGTATTTTTGTTATCGATTGTAATGATTTTAATTAATAAACAAATACATATTTACTCAGCATCTTCTTCCACCAACAACCCAGACAACTCTACTCTGCAGGACTCCTACTCTCACACACATCCCACACATTTACAGAACCAGATCAGCAGGGTGGGCATTCCCGTACATTGTTCCTAAAGCGTGGAAGGAGCTCCCACTGTACATCAGAGGCTCCTCCTCAATTCTTGAGTTCTGCCTGTAGCTGGAGACCTGGTTTTCAAATTAACCAACCTACGATAGAGAGACCTAAGCATGCACACCTGTTCAACCCCAGGATACCCTTGCGGGTGATAGTGTGCTTTACAAATACACATAAATAGGTTTAAACATTTCACAATGTTTTTAACTGTGAATTATATATGCCACATGCTTTGAGAAGGTGGTAAATATAGGTGCTCTTTCCTCATGTCCACAGGCTTACTGCTCAACTCAGAATAGCAGATTTATATTTACTGCATGCAACTTAAGAGTCCTGTAAATGGAATTGGGTTTCTGCATGCACTTTTTTCACAGTGCACATTTACTGAATGGTATTTCTGCAGATGAAAAACTTGCATGCAGAAACAAAGATGGAGCAAAATTAACACCTAATGCCATGCAGAAAGTTTGCCCTGCCTGACTCATAATCAAGACCAAAGTGCCTCAATGGATGTTTCATGCTATCTCTTTACTATTGTTTTAATAAAAGAGTGCTATATAACCGCTGTTTTTTTGTAACGTGTTTAAATAACAAATATGTCTTCCCCCGGGCTTCCTTATCCAGTCCCAACCTCATCCATCTGGTAGAGGAGGAGGCTTGGCCATCATCCACCGGGACTATCTCTCCTGTAGAACCAACGACGCGCAAATCCTGGACTCCGAAAGCCTTCATTTCACCATCCAGTTAGCACCAACTAATTCACTGTCAGGCCTCCTAGTTTATCGCCCCCCTGGCCATTCTGGCCCTTTTGCCAGCGCTCTCCTAGATGTCATTGCATCTCGGGCCCACTCCACTACCAACTTCTCGATACTAGGAGACCTCAACATTCATTTTGACGACCCCCTAGACACAGGGGCAGCCGACTTGATTGCAGAACTGGCTACCTACGGTCTCCACCTCTCCAACTCCGGAGCCACACACACTAAAGGTCATTTGCTTGACCCGGTGTTCACCAACATCCCTACCCTCCAAACCAAAGAGTCCCTCCCCCTCCCATGGACGGACCACTTCATGGTCCCTCTCCGCCTACCAGGAGCCTTCAAGAAACTCCACAAACCCACTACCTATACCAGGGACAGGGCATGGTCCAGACTCTCCGCAGAGGATTGGGCCAGAACCCTGAACTCCACTACCCCTACTTCTTCGGAAGACCCGGTCACCGCAGACAGTAAATTCAGGGAGTGGATTGCCACGTCACTGGACTCCATCCTCCCTATAAAAACCCATGAGGATAAAAACGGGAAACTAGGATCTGCCCCATGGTACACCCCGGAACTCCGGACTCTCCGCAAAAACTGCAAAAAAGCAGAGCGGCTATGGAGGAAAGACTGGCAGCACGCCAGCAAGGAAGCATATCATAGGTCAGTGAGAATCTATAAATCAACCCTGAAGCTCACTAAAGCCTCTCACTATGACACGAGAATAAAAAACTCCACCAACTCGGCAAGGGAATCTTTTCTCATTGCCAAAGAACTATTGAAAATACCAGATCCACCCTCCTCCAACACACCCCCTGCGGACAGAAGTAACGAACTGGCTACCTACTTTAACTCTAAAATCGCCCGTATTTTAGTTTCCCTCTCCCCTCCCTGCCTGCCGAACCACATGGACAATGAGGCATCCACCAACCGTGCAGGAAGCAGCTTGCATCCTCAGCTGACCGCTTTTAGGGCAGTAACATTGAACGAAGTAGACACAACCATGGCCAAAATGAAAAGCGGTTCCCCTCTGGATCCCGCCCCCATCAGATTCCTGAAAACAGTAGCCCCTGTCATCGTGCCTACGATCACGGAGCTCATAAACATCTCGCTCTCTCAAGGCTCGGTCCCCCCCAGCTGGAAGAGTGCAGTAGTCAAGGCACTCCTAAAAAAAACCCCAGCTGGATCCCGCCGACATGGCGAACTACCGGCTAATTTCACTCCTCCCTTGCATTAGCAAAATGGCCGAGAAACTGGTCAATGGGCAACTGTCACAGTTTCTAGAATCAAATAACCTCTTGCGGCAGTCCCAAACAGGGTTTCGCCCGGGCCACGGCACAGACACCGCCCTTCTCGCCGTCATCGAGGAGGCAAGGTGCATTCTAGATTCAGGAGGGTCAGTGGCAGTGATCCTCCTGGATCCCAGCGCAGCCTTTGACACAGTTAACCATCGTGTCTTACTCCATCGGCTGGCCGCGGCAGGGCTCGCAGGTTCGGCGCTCACATGGATAGAATCCTTCCTCTCAGGGCGCTCGTTCCAGGTATGGGATGGCAACTCCCACTCTGCCTCCCTCCCCCTCACGAGCGGTGTCCCCCAGGGGTCATCACTAAGCCCCACTTTATTTAATGCTTACATGGCCCCTCTCGAAGATGTGGTCGCCCCCTTCGGAATCAAGATAGTGAGTTACGCGGACGACACACAACTGGTCGTCTCACTCTCACAACTGGACAACTATCCTGACAATCTACTGAACTGCCTCAAGGAAATTCACAACTGGATGTGCGAGTCATCGCTCAAACTAAACGGGTCAAAGACTGAAGTCATGCTTCTGGGCAAGCAATGGACCACCCTCCCCCCATCGGTCTGGCCAGACGTGTTCGGAGAAATTCCCACCCCGAAACAAGAAATTAAGACCCTAGGAGTCTGGCTAGAACCCGAGCTGTCGATGAAAACCCAAGCATCCAAAACAGCAGGTACCTGCTTTGGTCTCATGCGCTCCATCCGCAGGATCATCCCACTACTTCCGCCCCTATCCAGGAAACTCCTGGTCCAAGGTCTGATCCTTGCGCGGCTGGACTACAGCAACATGGTATATCTGGGAGCTCCTGAATCTACCATGGCTAAACTCCAGCGCACACAGAACGCAGCCGCCCGGCTACTTATGAACCTCCCTTCCAGAGTGTCAGCCAAATCAGCAATCAAGGCCCTCCACTGGCTTCCAATACGTCAAAGGGTCGAATTCAAGGCCCTGTGCACTGCACACAAACTGCTCAACGGTCTTGGCCCTGCTATTCTGAGAGACCTGGTCACTCCATACAAGGCCCCCAGGTCCCTTCGTTCAGATAACGAGCGTCTGGCCAACGTCCCCAGATACAGGAAGACACGTACCGGCGGCCGACGCTTTTCTGTTAAAGCATCCTCTGGGTGGAACTCACTTCCCCGCCCCCTGCGGCTGGAACCCAGTCATCTGATTTTCAGGAAAAAACTGAAAACTCTGCTATTCCCAAAATAAAGTCCCCCTTTTTCCTCTGGTCTCCACAAATGTTATAGCGTGGGGATGCCTCCGGGTCACCAGGCGCTCTACAAATCGCTAAATAAATAAATAAATACTGTATTTGTCATCTTCACTATTCATCTGATGGTATGAAACTTTCTTGGCTCAATTAAAATATATGGAGGCGCAATACGATTTCAGACTTCAAGTCATGTTGTTTGGAAAAGGGGATATGAAATGGGTGTTTCAGTTTAATACCTTATCACTAGGGAATGCAAAAAATGCTTTGTAAAGTAAACTGCAGCCACAAACTATTGATTGGATACCAGCATTTGAAAGGTGATGTATTGATTCACAAAGCAGAAGTTGTCCATGTGGGACATTTACCACTTTGTGAATATGGAGCATAGGGTTAGGGCATCGCTACATCTCATGCAATACATTGCATGAGATATATTAAGAATAAAATTACTGTTCTTAACTCCAATTGTACCTAAATACCAAAGTAAGTATAGCTAAAGTTACACTTACATTGCGATGCAGTGGTAGCCGATGTAGTGGCTGTGATATTGTTGCTCGCTGTTTTTCACCATGGTATAGTGACATACAACCACTGCATGAGTCCACCAATGTTGTTTGCATCATGCAAATATTTTTTGGGTTCTAGGCCTTTTCCCAATAAGGCAAATTTCTGAATGCATTCCCAGTCTTCTTGGTAGGATTCACAAATAGAATCCTGCCTTACTAATAATAATTGGAGTATTAAAGTATATGTTGTTGTGCAGTAGATGAGTGCATCGGATGCATCGGAAAATAAGTCATAGGTCACGGACCTGGCATTGTGAGAAAGACAACTGTTTGGTGAACTTTGCCTTGGTACCTCTGTCCTGTGTTGTGATACTTTTACAAAACAGTTGTTGCTCTTTCTTATAAGTATAATATTTGATAAAAAAATAATGAATAATAATTGAGGTGGTATATTTACAACCAATGCCATACAATAAAAAAACAATTCCAATTATAATTTGGTTGAGGATCACTCTTTTACCATGGTTGTGAAAAAGAAGGCTAATGAAGCATGAAGTGACAGCACTCTTGGCAATTTGTATCCAAATAATAGAAAACAGAGATTGGCAATGCCAATATGTCTGGCTTGGTATTTATGTTATATTCCTCTCGTCATCTGTAAGTTTGTATGAAGCACTACCGGCCATGAGTAGTAACCTCTGTTGCCGTGATGCTGATGCTGTGGGAGGGAAGGGTCATAAAAAGGCATAGAGGACCACACCAACCATTGTAAAATGCAGCAAACGAGAGAAAGAAGTCTACAATAGTGGAAAAGCCTTAAGGTAAATGTCTTTATTTTATAAACCAGTCTGTTGTGCCTGACTGGTGTGGTAATTTTTAGATTGCTTTTGTTTTGTTTGGCTGTTTGAAAATATTGTTGAAGAGAAGGGTCTTGTGTTACATTCATATCAAATTGCTTAATACAATTGAATTGTAATAGATACATATATCAACTTACAACATTTAGATAGAAATAATGAAATGGAATTGCAAGACTTTCCAAATGAATAGAAAGCAAATTAGGTTACATCTGTTTAAACTACATATACCTAAAGAAAGCATTTGTTTCGTTTAAATCATGTAGTTATACAGTAGGCTAAAGTTAGTAAAGTGAGAAAGAGAGGAGTCGAAGAATGGCAGTAGTAGTTGAAATGTGTTAGCTATTTTTATAGTGCTTTTTAAATAAAATTGAAAGTGGTTAGATGCTTCGAAGTTACCAGAAATTGAATTACATGCAAGTGTTAATGTTTTGAGGTATTGTGTGGGTGCTGTGAGAGTGCTAATATGTATAGTTTTATGCAGCATCAACGGTTTTGTGAGTATTTGCCAAGCGTGATAGGTGGTGCCTCTACGTTTGTAAGATGATGCATGAATACTAGTTTATTTATAGCGCAAAAGGTTCGGTTGTGCAATTTACACGATTAATAACTGTAGTTTGTGTTAGCTTAATCACAGGGTTTAACAACTTCTTGGATATAATCATTGCAAAAGACTATTTTGAAATTTAATAGTGACATGTTTTTAATGCTTTATTCTTTTTTTTTATTTTTATTTTTTAAATTTTTTATTGAGCAAACTTCAAATTTACAACAGGAAATAGTAAGTAACATATATAGTATCGATATTCTGATATAATGGGATTTTCCCAAATTAAATTATAAAGGAACACATAGGTGACTGTAGATAATACATAAAATACAATTAGTAGTACAAATTAACTTTGTGTTGTATGTGACAGGTATAATGATATATAGTAAAGCTGGACACAGTTTTGGAGTAGATATTCAACATGCATTGTATCCTCATTATCTTCCTCCATGCTTCTATATAGATTAGACAATTATTGCTACAAGGTTCAAATGGGTTTAAAAAATCAGGCCCTTTGCTGATTATACCAACTAGTTATAGGAGCCCAGATCAATTCCCCTTTAGCTCTGGATTTTTTCCCTCTAGTTTTGTATATTGCTGTTTCTAGCTTATATGTAGCAAGGAGTCTATTCATCCAGCCCTGGAATGTAGGTGTCTCTGTATCCTTCCATCGGGCTGCTAGCATAATTCTGTATATAGCTGTACATAGATACGTTGTATATATTTCTGAGTTGTTAAGTTCTAATGAGCTATCATAACCCAATACAACCAAGGTAGCTGATATTTGGATCTCCCGACCAAAAATTTCAGCCCAAAATTTACATATATTCTCTTTTAGTTGTTCGAGCTTCGGGCAGTCATAAAACATATGTATTAAATTTGCGGGACCAAGTGCGCATCTAATACATTTGTCATGACTAGCCTTACCCCATGAGAACAATTTAGCCGGTGTATAGTATAGGTTACAGACCGTCTTGTAAATTTGGGCTTTTAAGTTACTTGCAAGTATGATTTTAGAGGATAATTGTAGTACCATATCTATATCCACATTGGAATTATTTAATTTGTTGGCCCAACTTTCCTCTATTTTCTCTAGATCATCTGGATGATTATTTATAAGGATCCCGTAGATATCACTAATTCTTACAGTTGGTTTTTGCATCAGATTTAATAATGTTAACGGCTGTAAATTTAAATTTGTGGCATGTTGTCTAAGTGATGTGAAGATTTGGATAAATTTAAAATAATCTGTGGGGTAAATCTGATACTTAAGGCTTAACTCCTTGCTTTATTCTTCAATGTTGTTAAAAATTTAACATAAATATAAATTACTCATTTTCACAAAACCTCCAACTGAGGGCAGGACTAGGGTGTATGCACTGATGTGGAGAGGTTGGTTAGATATGGTATGTTAGTTATTATTGGTATTGTACATTAGGTATGATAAGTGGGTAAGTAGGTAGATGTGGCAGGTTAGGTATAGTATAGTAGGTTAGGTATGGTATGGTAGGTTTGGGGGAGGTACAGCAGCAGAGGATTCATAGGTAATGATGGTATGTAAGTAGCTAGATAAAGGTAGGTATGGTAGGTGGATATGGTTGATAGTTAGCTATGGTGGATTAGACAGGTATGTAGGTATGGTATGTTGGGATAGTAGAGGACAATATGAATGGGTAGGTAGTTAGTTATGGTAGGCACAAAAGGTATGGGAGGTAGATAGCTTAATTAGAGAGGAATGCAGGTTGGGTATGTTAGGTGTTGTAGTTTAGGTATCTGTGGTAGGTATGTATGGTGGGTAGGTATGGTAGGGTAGGTAAGGTCGGCAGGCAAGGTAGGTTGGTTTAGTAGCTAGGAAAGGAATATATGGCAGGTGGTAATTGGGTATAGTGGGTTACGTATGGTTGGGACTGTAAGTATATATGGTAAGTATGGTAGGTAGGTATGAGAGATTAAATACATTATGTTAGGTATAGTAATGTAAGGGTGGTAGGCAGTTATGAAGGTAGGCACACATAGTAAGTATGGTAAGGAGGTTTTGCATGGAAATCTTTGTAAGGTGGATTTGAACTGGTGGGTGGTATTTGGGCGGCAGCATAGGTATGGTGAATAGGTATTTTAGGTCACTAGGTTAGATATGGTAGGTAGGGTAGTGTAGATAAGGGAGGTTGGGTCTGCTACATTGGTATGGTAGATATGTGTAGTATAGAGGTATAGTAGGGTAAGTTATGGTAGGCAGTTATGGTAGGCAGTTATGGTATGCATGCAATATAGATATGGTCGGTTATGTAAGATAGGCAGGTAACGTAGGTTAGTATGCTAGATAGGTACTGTAATTAATGTGGGTAGGTATGATATGCAGGTTTAGTAGGTTTGTAATATTAGGGTAGGTATGGCATGTATGGTAGCTTAGGTACAATATGGTATGGTAGATATAATGTAGGGTTAATGGGTAGTGGTTAAAAAGTCATGGAATTGTAATAAATGATTTCATGAAAATACAGTTTCATATTCGGTATCCTATTGTAAGTCTGCCCTAACAAAACAATCCCTAAAATAAAGCATGCCTTCACACCACTTTGTGATTACTGGCATTGATGAGCTTGATTACAGTAAAACACTGCAGTTTTAATAAACTCGCTATGAAAACAGAAGACAACAATAAATACTTCTTTTATTTTGTGTTCTATTTTCACAGTGTGGTTCTTCTTTAATCAAAATGGGAGTATTGCTGCATTTTTAAGAAAGCCTGTATATGTGCATGCCTGACAGTGTGATATCGAGACAGCTAAGAAAACATCAATAAGCAGGGGTATAATTAATAGAACGTTATGACAGGCTAAAAAATCTAAACAGTATCATATCAAAAAGCTATAAATAAGCAAGTAAATAAATTATTCTTGTGGTAGCAAAGAAAGTACATCAATGAACAAACACTAAGTATTAATTACCAGCTCCATGTCATGTCATATCTGCAGCTTAACAGAAGAACAACTTGATGCCCCATCAACAATACATAATGGGACAGTTTAACCATCTACGAAATGAGTTAGCCTTGTTGGACAAGCCACTCAACCAAGAAGAAAGCATAAAAAAGACACGATAGCCAATGGTGGAAGAAGGCTGACACAATGTCCACTTTATCTCTAAACGTTTTGCTTCTGTACCTGTCTGAAGAACTGATCACACGAGGTCTTCCATACAGCTAAATATGCCAGCTGTATTACCTACAACACTGCCACAGCTGGGTGAAATATATACAAGAAAATCAAAGCATTGCTTTTATTCCTTTAAGCACTGTTTCTTTTCATAATAAATAGGGGTCTCCCAACACTACCCCACTATCCAGATGTTAGACACAAAGAGCTAGAATCACTAAACGTTTATTTAATTGCAAAGTGGCTTGCGACCTCAATAAGGCACAACTAGCACATGCGAAAAGTGACCATGATTCTGAAAGTAACAAAAAAAGAGTCATTTGCACTGCTTGCACAATTTGCACTGTGCATGCGCTAATTGTGTATATATTCCCCATGTGCAACTTGCATGAATATGGAAAGAAGTGGGTGTAAAATGTGCATGTCTGAAACATAACCTGATTTACATTTGCAAAGTGGTAATGGCCTAAGAATGGTCAATGAAATATAATGTAAATTATGCAAATATCCACAAGATGCAAATCCGATAATGATATTTTGTACGCCTGAATTTTACAAATTCATCTACAAATGTTGCCCTGATGGTTATAGCCAGAACATTTTGGAGATGCAATGTCATTAATTTACCATCCTAAAGGTCCATGATGACCTTTTGTTATGCACAGCACAGAGCTCCACAGCAGGTCCACAAATCCTTTGGACCTGGTCAGGAAACAGAAGTCACACGTTCTGGAACAAAGTCCAAGGTAATCAGGAGGGGGAACAAACTCTTCCAGAGCTCTATGGGTGATTGCAGGAAGGCTTCTTGAAGTAGACACAGGGGCTCCGGATTCATGTATGGTTCCAAGCAGGTTATAGGTGGGCCAGGAACGGTTGTTTGTAAAATGGAGCTAGCATGTCATTGGTGGTTCATCAGCCAGTCTCTCAAAGATCTTTCCACAGTCACGTTCCTGCATATAGTGGCACCAAATCCATGCCATTGTCCGATGAAGCTAAACTCCAAGCTGGTAGGAGATACTTTAGCAGCCAAGGAGCTCTTCTGTACCTCCCACTCCACCGTTCTGTAGTCCTTTCTGCACAGTGCAACTTAATGGGGTTTCAGCACCACAACCTCAAAATGTCATTGGGGTGGTTAGGTTAGTATGCCTGTCAGGGATCCTTCTCAAAATGATCCTTGTGTGAGCATGTCAACTCATTTGCAACCCCCCTCACCTTTCATATAATTGTCCTATATTTTTTCATCCCTTTCTACAGGGCTCGAGTCGGGGTACCACGCGGGTGGACTGCGTCCCCCCACTTATTTAACCAGGAGCTCGATTACTGGAGCAGATGGAGCCGCACATGCACTATTTGGCCTCTCTGGGGCGAGATCGGAGCTCATTCAGAACACTGCTCATGCGCTGGCTTCTCTAATGCAATCGCATCTAAGGGGTGAGCGAGGGGAGGCAATGAGTCTGATGGTGCAAGCCACCTTTAGTGACATCACTTCCTGCTGTGACGTCAGCGTCCCCCAAATTCTTTTTTTATGACTTGTGCCCTGCCTTTCTAGCCCCTAAATTAAACATTGACGCTCATTCATCTTAGCTCCTGATACAATCCCTTGTCTCATTCTGTGTTTCTAGGCACAGTACCAAGAGGCCATGGGTTTGTGCGTTGAGGAGCTGTTTGACGTATCTAACGATTACACCTTTCAGGTAACAGCGTGAACAAGTATAACTTCCCTTTTCCAAGAGAGTCAGAAGCAGTGCAGCTATAAATCATTGTTTTGAGGTACTTGGGGCCTGAGTCTTAAACAAAGTTGCATCTTGAAAAATTACCTTTATCTTTGTAGTAAACGTATGCTCATTTTGGAAATCACAGAAAATTATACGAATGATTCTGAAAACCTGCAACCGTTGCCTATTCCTAGCAGTTGTTTTTTAATTCCCTGTGAATTGTGAATTGTTACCATACAATAGCGTATTCATATATGTAATTGAATCAAGATTAAGGGGCGCAAGTCCATCCGCGAGCCCTGAGTAGGAGGGTACGTCCGCATGGGCTGCGGCGTTCCCTCCTGTGCAATTAGGATGTGACCGCCTCCCTGGCGGTCACATCCTCTATGTTTAACATTGCAGCGGGTGCGGCTTCAAGCCGCACCCGCCGCAATATTAAAAATGCATACATTGCATTTGTATGCAGAAAGCACTGCGCGGTGCCTGCCGATTTCTGCATACAAATGCAGGGGGGTCCCATAGGTACCCCCATGGGCACCCTCCACCCCCCCCCCCCCCCCTTCACCAAGGGCCTCGCTACGGGCCCCCGAGGTGAAGATCCGTATGCTTTTCCACGGCGGAGAACCCGCCGCAGAAAAGCATTTTTTTCAAGCCATCCTAATGTGTCTGACTGTGTCTGAGAGACACCGCCACCATATTAGGGCTTTTCCGCCGCAGTTGTAAGCCAACCACGGCAGAAAAGCAGCGGATTGAAACCAAGACCCACCAGCTGTCCTAATGTGGCGGTGGGTCTTTGGTGGGTCCGCAGAGGATTTTCTGCATCCTCTGGGCCGGCGGTGGCTTCCGCCGGCCCAGAGGATGCGGAAAATCCTCCATCATAATCGGCCCCTAAGTGTTCAGGTGTACATGCATTTGCACCTGCTAAGTTTGTTGCTTAGCAGCAAAGCTTTTTTTTATCTCTGTGAAGAATTTCCTTCCCCTCCTATCACAAAAATGTTAGGTTCTCCCCTTAATTTCCACAACTGTTGTTTTGCCACTGCTGTTACTTCATAGCACTGAATACCCAGATTCAAGATCCAGCATTCATGCTAATGGTTTTCTATAACAGCATAGCCCTTGTAACTTACTGGCAGCTGCCTTATCACGTCATTTCGGCCTCCCTCACCCACCTGTGCTATTTATCACTCATTCAGTATTGAACTACGTGAAAGACTCCATCCTATTGCCCTGTCTAAAAGGCAATGCACCTCTAAGCCTATTTAAGACTAGAATTGTGCACTATTAGCGGGCGTGCTGTGGATAACATGAGGGGAGGTGAGAAATGAACTGTGGTCTGAAACAAGTTGCCTGTCTTCAAACATAATTATTTATCCACGTAAATCTGTTACTGCATCAATTGGCAATCCTGGTTCTCATCTCACCGGCTCTGTCTGAGGCGTGCAACCAACACTTGGATTCTTTGCTCCTACAACAAACAAACAAAAAATAGGCAATGAGACAATCCAGTTTAACACTATTAAATTCTCGCACATGTATATGACAGGCAAACCTTAGCTTTCTAATATATACTACATTTAATGATAACAGTCATCAAAATCAAAAAGTTCACTGTGGGGGAGGAGCCAAGATGGCGATGGGAACGGACGTGTAGTCTCTCGGCTCCCCGATCCTTTGTTCCTCTCGCCGAAATCCTGACCTTATCCTGCCACGGAACTCTAGCGAGGGGACGGGAACAGCGTGCTGAACTGACTGGTGCTCTCCCGACGTTCCTGCCTGCATGGAAGCCATTGCACAGCCGATTGAACTGCGGAGCTCATCTTACCCCCGAGACCGATACCCAGGCGGGGACGCTGACATGGCGGCTGCCGGAGCTGCCGAGGTTGCGGAGGCGGAGTGACCTTCGCGCCCTGACTGGCGCCTCTACCTGCTATTATCTACGCCTGCCCCTCACTTGTGCACGGTGTGCCTGCTGACCGGGAGCTTTCACGGGCGCCTCCACTGCCGAGATCTACAATAGAGGTACGCAGCGTCCCCCCATGATGGCGGATATTTAAACACCGCAGCTCCCCCTCAAGCCTGCTCCCGACCCGTTGTGTTCACCGGGGGGCTTCCATTACGGGTCGCCCACTGCTTGAGTATCCGCGCTGGGACACCTATCTGCATCCCTGTGTTCTGGGTGACACTCGCGCCCCCGCGCTTCCCCCGGTGGGGCTACTGCGATGGCTGATCCGGCTGCAATTATTGCAAACGCTGCCCCTGATGAGACCTGGACTGTGCTGAGGTCCCCTGGACACTGTCCTGACTGGGGAACCGCGCCTGCGATCGAGGCGAAGGTGAACCCCCCGGCGGCCCCAACTATCGGCTCCATTCTCGAGGCAATTCATGACTTTTGGGCAGAGATGCGTGTGAGCTTTCTATCGCTGAACGAGAAGCTTGGGGCTGCTACGCCCGGAGTGAATTGCACATTGCAGATCTGCCCCTCTCACTGGGATGCTTTGTCTGTCATTACTCCTGCCCAGGCTACATTGTTGCCAAGCGAGTGCTCTACCCTTCAGCTCCCCGGCAGTGTTGGCGGATGCGATTTGCTGCCTGTTTATTTCACCGGTGCTACAATGTTTTCGCCTCTACCAGAGCTCATGGTTTCCTTCGAGGCTTTGTTACCTTTGGTGATGGCGCCACAGACGCAGCAACTAGTTAGCCTGCTTGTCCGTGCTCATTTGACCTTGCTTCTGACTTTCATTCCTTCGCTGTCCAGGGAGCAACTGCTGGCGCTATCTAGCGGGGTACATGGAACTGGTCGAGGATGGACCCATCCATCTTGTTTTGGAACAACATCTCCCTGCCGAGAGCGGCCATCATGTCCCTTTGTTCGGCCCGTGTGGGCTGCCCTACGAGGGTCTTGGCTGAGGGGGCGAATACGAACTGGCCAGGGTTAGCGGACCTTTTTTTGGTAGACTGTGTCTTCCTGGCTGACTGAATCTCGGATTGAAACGGCTCCCTACATTGTGCGAGTGTAATTCTCCTTATGTTGTACGATGTTCGCAGCTCATTGTTTTTGCTGGTACACTTGAGGGACGGGATGAATAGACTTGTTAGGCGGGTGGGACCACGGGACGGGGCACCTTGATGTGCGTGCTGATAAGATGCGTCGTGTGATCTCTCCCTATTTATTTCGTACTGCATATTTTATATTCTTCCGGTGGCAAATAGGATGGGAGTTTCAGCATGGATGGGGTGTCCGAGAGACTTAGGGTTTGGTGGGCTCCTCCCCTCATTTCTTCTTTATTGGGAGTTATAGATTAGGATTGTCTGTTCTTTCTCCCTATATTTCAGAGGTTAAATTTTTTTTTCTTTCTTTCTCTTCTTAGGGATTTCCCTTTCTCTTTTTCCTTTGTCTATATTTCGGGTTCTTTAGTGGGCGACAGACACACTGCGGGGGGGGGGGTAGGCCGTAGCCTCTGCAATGATGTAGGGTGGGGGGAAGATTTTAGTTCTCATGTTGGTTTCTATGGGCCTTATTTTTATTATTTCTCTGCGCTTTTCTTACCTAATTCTGTTCTGGGTCCGGGATAGGGACATGGCGCGGAATTGCTAAACTGACGTCCTTGTTGTTTTACTCGTACCCGCCATACTGCCTGGAATGGCTTTCACGATTGGCTTCATGCGACGCTCTTACCTGCTCATGCTGTGAAGTAACTGTACGGACTCAGTTCTCCTTGATTTCTATTCTTCACTGTTATATATTTTAAGACCAAAAAACTATAAAATTAACCTTCAATGCTCCTGTTTCTCGGCGACACAAATCTGTCTAATGTACTGTTAATTGATTGCTGTTTTTACCCTGGTGCCGCTGAGGAATGGTATTGTTCGCTCTTGTGCTCAAACGTACTGTGGCCGGCCTGACGGTTGTGGGCCCGTATTTGTTATATTTTCATGCACAATAAAGGTTTACAAAAAAATAAAAAATAAAAAAATAAAAAGTTCACTGTGATGTTTCAATGAAGGTGTTACATCTCGGCGATGCAGCAAGCGCAAGGAAAGTGGTTTTATTTATTTAATTTTACACAACCCGTCGTCTGTACACTCCACCCCACCCTGCCCTGCCCCACAGCCTAGGGTGACCAACTGTTCGTAAATTTCACGGACCGCCCGTTATTTGAGCCTCTTGTCCGTTGTCTGTGAGACATTCTTTCACGGATACCTTTTGTCCGTAATTTTAGACATTGAAGCAAGCTCTCCCCCTGCAAATGGCCTGAGAGTTCTGTAACTTTCATTGGTCGCACTTCTGCTGTGAATTCAATGGCCTGCAGCAGCCCCTCCCCAACCTGGCACAGACTGCTCTTAGCCCAGTCTCATTCTGTATGTTGGCCTACGCAAATATAATAATTGATGGACAGAATGCAGAACAATGTCATACATTCACCCCAGCACAGAAATCTGGGCCTAAATCCATCGTTTTTTTGCGCACCATGCCATTCCATTTTGACCCAGCCATATGCAAATCAGTCTTGACCATGTGCCCAATGGGAACAGTCCAGCCAGAACTGCCAGGTCAGGTCCTCCCTGGACTGAAGGCAAGCATCCTAGGACCGGTTTCGGGGTTTCACCCCTCATCAGCCAGGATAGCTTGACTTCAGTGGCATGGAGAGCACAGGACTCACATCTGGGCATACCCGTCCATCTCGGAGTGACAAATGCAAAAAGAACAATTGATGGCCTAATTATCACATACAGAAGGATAATGAACCTCTCTGTGCAGTGATAGGATAACCTCAAAGGGCACCACAAGAGCCAAAGCGTACATAAACACCCTCTCTCCTCATACCACCCCCTCCAGTGTCAGTCTCTCATGGCTATAATATGCTCCACAACATCAGCAACAACTGTGCTGTTACCTGGAAGAGACAGAAATGCAAGTGAGGCGCAAAAACAGATGCTTAGTATCCGTTATCCATTTACACCCTGACCACACAACAGCAGTTCAAATAAGCACTAACAAGATGTCTGAATTGGCCTCCCTAATGGTGGAACTTGGGCATCTCAGCAGCTCTGACAAGTGAAGGGCGCCGTGGCACTTGATATCAGCAGTGCCAAATATCACCACCCGGCAGCATATACTAAAGCAAGTGCACAGTCACACTGTGAAATGTTGCAGTGCAAAGGTGCATTTTAGCAACATCAATGCAGCAACTCAGAAATTGAAAGCAGTGCCCTAAAAAAACAATGGCTACAAAAACTGCAGCTTTGTAACATCCCATTCAATAAGTGATTGAACTGGAGGTTGTATCTCAGTCGGTGGAGTTAGCAGAGTAGGGAGGGCGAAGTGGGACTCAAACTGTTTCCATCAGTCATATGAAATACCACAACAATACCTGGAAAGTTGCTCAAAGCTGCATGCTTACAGAGAAAACTGTGAAGTCCATGATTATCGCAACTTAACATGAACTTATTTTGACTTGTACTTATGTTGGTTGTCTATTTACATACTTATATACTATTGAGAGACCTCCTCTGATGTGTCTGTAAAACTTACCTTTTGTCTCGAATTTTTTACCTATTGTCCTGAATTTCTGTCCTGAATTTTTGTCCTGAATTTGGATCCTATGTACTGAATGTTTACGCTCACCGTCCAGAATTTGTACTCATGCCAGTTGGTCACCCTACCACAGCCCCATCACTCTAACCTGTGCAGGCTGCACCTGGTGGTGGCACTCTACTGAGGACTGGCACTCCTTTTTCTTTGTGAGTGTTCTTCTCAAACCCAGTCTTATGCCGTTGATATGATTCTAACCCTCAAAAAGGGATGGGAGGAATGCTTGCAAATAGTCTAACTGTGGCAATTGCTCAGGTGAGCATTCCAATCCATTGGGTTTTTGTCCTGCATGCCACCTCAGATTAGACTTCCCCATATGCAAATCAGCCTTGATTCTGCTCCAACAGATGCAGACAGCTAGAACTGCCAAGCCCGGTCCTCTCTGAACCCTAACACACGCATCCAAAGGCCGGTTTCAGCTTTTATGGGCCTCCTCAGTCAGGTGCACCTTGGTTCTAGTGACACAGTGAACACAGGCTCTCATGAGGGTATACCCATGGCCACTTAAACCATGACATCAAGCACACAAAAAGTGATAGATGGAATGTTTGCAAATAGTTTAACCACTAGCATCTGGCATCATTGGTCAGTTGATTATCTAGGTTAGCAGAGAGAAGGTTATTGCACTGTGATCCCTATAATAAAAATACCTTCCTCAGTTAACTAGTGTTTGCCTCTTTCCCCCGAAAGTAGTAAGTGTAAATTATTAGTAGCTTGCACTATGGAAGTGTGCAAACACACTTAAATATCTTCCCTGACAGGTAACACCAACATGCTGGTTAATGTTTGGGATTTACATTACTATAGGGTTAGCAAACTAAATCTCAGGCATTATTATTAAATAATTTGCTGCTACCTAAGTTAGAGGTCTTGTACTGAAGGTGAGCTACATGGTAATGTCCATTGTGCAGGTCATTAATGCAGTTAGAGCATACCAGTTGGGCCTAGGTGAATGCTCTAGCTTTTCTCCACCCATCACCCTCTATCTGAAAGATCTAATTTTCACAACATTTAAACTTAATCAGCAGCTCTGCCTGCTATTAACTCTACTCCTGATCAAACAGTCTTTCTCTGATAGTGGATTGTGCAGAATGAAGAAGGAAACCAATGTACTCATCACTGAAGCCACACGAGGGTTAAATAATCCATCCCACCATTTGTTCCTCCTCCTCCTCCAGGAGTAATGTCATTGAGTGATGGTAGAAGTCATGTGCATCAGTGTGCCATACTGTGACGGTAGGTTATTGCTAAAGATAAAGGACAGCAGAAAATGTTGGAGGTGCTCACCTTCTGCTGCAACTAATGACTGGGTAGCAAAGACACTGTGGAAGAGGGAACTTATGCATGGAGAAGACTGAAATCTCCTCAATCTATGCAGGAGTTCCTACAATGAAGGCACTTATTAACAGCTGGTGCATACATTCCAATGCAATCAGATTGTGCTGCTTTCTTCTAATCGTACCAGCACTGGAATTAAAAGCTCAACATTGCCAACTTCCATGTATCACACAGTGATTTCCAGTGGTCAGATTTACTGATGGTTCAAAATAGTTGCAAGCATCTTCATTCAAATAATTTTTTTCTAGTTGTTCTACCTATAGTTAACTTTTTCAAAACCAAAGAATGTATTTCTTTTTTGCTGCTCTGCTTCGATATTTATTGAGCAAAGCGTATCCTCCTAAACTTCAGGGCCCAGATTTACGTAACTGTGACACAATGAAACGCGGCATCCAAAGTTGCTGCTCTGCATTACATGACAGGGAGAGAGCCTGAGAGTATCATATCTACAGAGATATGGCACCCTCCTCCATCCTTCCAAGCGCCAGCGCATAATGAGGCAGTCGTCCACTCTGCACATAACTTTGCACCAAGGTGCAAGCATGTTTACATGTGTCTGGCATGGGCTTTGTACTGGAAGGGCTCCTTTCAGTACAAAATTCTAAGCCTAGACAGGCTGTAAAACTTTCCCCACTCTGTATGTATGCTGTACAGTGCAGCATACATGCAAAGTCGAAAAATAAATGAGAAATAAGTCTTTCTCCTTTTAACACCTGCTTTCAAGTTGTGTTATTTTTGGTGCAAAACTCTGTCTATGGTTGTTAGTAGATAAGGGTTTGCATCGAAACCCATAGGTGGTTAAAGAGGAATGTCAATGTACCACCCATGGGATGCCCCCTTGACAGAAAGGAGTGAAAAGCAGCATTACGTTGGTTTGTTAATCCCCAAAAATGATTGTGTGCCAGTCTGCTTTAAAAAAGTAATGCAAACCCCATCCTAAAACCTTTGTAAATCTGGGCACTTCTTTGAAAAGGAACCTTCGTATATTCTTTATATCTTTAACCTTTCAGAACTTTACTAAGCCTGGGCGGAGTTCAGGGAGTTCCACTATGCGGAGCTCCGCGAAGTGCATAAAAAACTATGTCCCCGCTATGCGGAGTGCAAGGTGCTTTTTCTGCACTATGCAATCATCGAGACGGCACCATGCACAGGGCTAGCGGGTGCTGCTTCCTTTCTACCGCTCGAGTAGATTTTTACCTGAGCTGCAGCTTTCTCAACGCAAACAGACAGTTTCTCAACGCGAGCAGTTGCGAACATGCGCGACCACTCGCAATGAGAAATCTGACTGCCCATGTTGAGAAATCATGCCTGGAGGTTGATTTTCCACTCGCGCACTCACCAACTTGATAGTGAAGATCGCGAATGAGGAAAAATCTCACCGGGAGGTAGATTTTCCTCCCTCGCGCACACCAACTTGACGCTGACGAATGCGAGCAAGGAAAAAACCTCTGCGAGCTCCACGTATCACGGAGTGCCGAAAACTCCGCAAGGGGAGCAGAGTTCACCAGCCAGACTTAAACTTTACATTTTAAAATCTTGGCAGTAAACGGAATCGAATTCTTGATTTGCAAGACCTCCCCGACCCCCAAAATATCTTCCTCTCTCAATGAACGTGACCTAGCCCAATAAGTCTTTCTCTTTCAATGAATAGAACTTTTCTCTCTTTCATTGGAGGAAGACTAGTTATACAGTGCATTTTGTTATGCTTCGTATTTTGACATTAAATGTCAGTGCCTTAGATAGAGTGGACAATGTCTGCCCCATTTGAAGGAAATAGGAATTATCGAAGAGGTAAATTCCTGGCTCTCCTCTTTACCGCAACGACGTTCACTATCTGTGGCATTACTACCATAATGCTTTCAAGCCAATGCTTTAAAGCCCATGCTACTGAGTGTGATGCCCCTCAGGTCTCTATATCTATATCTAGACCCAGGTGATAAGATCTTAGAGCTGTTTTGTGTTTTCATGTAGGAGGAACAATTGATGGACAGACTGCTGAACAATGTCAAACATTCACCTCCAGTACAGAGACCTGGGCCTAAATCCATAGTTTTTTTGCTCATCACGCTATTCCAGTTTCGACCAAGCCATTTGCAAATCAGTCTTGACCCTTTTCCCCATGGTCAAAGCCTGGCCTGAAAGGACGGACCAGATCCTCCCAGGACCAGAAAGAAGAATCCTGGGACCGGTTTTGGGGGTATCACTCCTCATCGGTCAGACTAGCCTGACTCCAGTGGCATGTTGAGCACGAGTACCAAGTATGGCCATACACGTCCCACTCGGGGTGACAAATGCAAAAAGAACAATTAATGGGCAGAATGCTAAACTATATCAAACATTTACCCCCCAGTACAGAGATTTAGCCCTAAATCCAATATTTTTTTGCTCACCATGCCATTCCAGTTTTGGATCCAGCCATATGCAATTCAGTCTTGAACCTGCTCCCCATGGGAACCGTCCAGCCCTAACTGCCAGGCCAGGTCCTACCCGGACCAAACACAAGCATCCATTTTTGTAACTTAGTTAAGTTTTAAGTATAAGCAATAGGCTTATACCTCTAGATCAATATTAGCCATTATAAGAAAGATTTTATGTGGAAATGCTGCAGTTTGGTGTTGCTTAACATTTTGAAGCTCTAGTCCATGAGAATCCCACTTTTTTCTCGATGCAAACCAAAGCCATCAACAAATTATAACAGAACTACAAGCGAGAATTTAGAGATGTAATTTTGTGTATTTTTTTATTTACCTATTTTCACATTATGTTGATGATAAAAGCTCATAAACAAGATAAGTTGCAGAAGGAGCTTTATTGGTACAACCATCAACAGCAGATCACAGCAACTGACTCTCAAGAAGAAAACATAACATTCTAATAATGATGTCAGGAAGGTAGAGTTGGTAGGGTTCCATTAAAGGGATAGTAACCACAACACATCCCCATACTAACATAAAAGAAAGAAAAGAAAGACAAAGCAAAATACAACAAAAAGCAAAAGAATGGATTAGGACATAACATAATCCTTAAATTTCCTAGGAACTTGTCTTGCCCTAGGAAGAAATCTTGAATTACCTAGGGCATTGCCTTGGCCAAAACCAAAAGAAGAAGATGTATGGCTGTGACAGTCATCAGTCAAAGAAGTACTATTAGAAGGATTTTTTAACTCAGTGTACTTTGCCAATCTAGACATGTTCCAAGTACAACCATTGTTTAAAGTCACAACATTCTTCCTAATAGCAGTAATGATGAAAGGACCACTGAAATTCGAAGTACCCTTGTGTCCATATTTTGGCTTTTTCACAAGAACACTATCACCTACATTCCATTTCTTGAATTTTACAGCCATCCTATCATCATAACGTTGTTTATACTTCCGTTGATATTCAGCCAACGCATCTCTCCTTCTCAACTCACACTCAACACTGTCATCACACACTCTCTCCGGAAGCCAAGCAGGATTGAGCATGGAATTAGCTAATCTCCCCCTTAAAGCTTCAAAAGGAGATTTTTGCATGATGGCATTTGGAACAGTGCGATGTGCCCACCAGGTCTCCCTCAACACACTACTGAAAGAAACCTTTGACTGCAAAGCCCTTTGCGCACAACTCTTAACAACCCTATTCATGCGCTCAGTAAGACCGTTCGCCTGAGGCGAATAAAGAGCTGTCTTCTGGTGAACAATCCCAAGATCCTTGAGGAAACCATCCATCTCACTGGAGGTAAATTGAACACCATTATCTGTAAGTAAATACTTAGGGATACCCTCTGAAACAAATACATCCTTCAGAAATTCAATAATAGCTCTAGAATTCACCATGCTCATACATTTAGAAATCACCCACTTAGAAGTGTAGTCCACAAGTAATACAATAAACCTCTCTTGTGAAGGCATGAGCTCAAAAGGACCAGCTATGTCTAGCCCCACCTTTGTCCAAACTGTAGTAGGGACCTCCACCGGAGAGAGAGGAGAATGACTCGTGGTATGTGACTTATCATTAGCAGCACATAAATGACAATCCTTCACAACAGCTTCCACCATCCGATCCATACTAGGCCACCAGTACCTCTCTCTGATACGAGCCTTGGTGAGATTCCTCCCAAGGTGTCCCTCATGAGCCAAGTTGACAACTTTCTCACGCAAATCATTTGGAGGTACTAATCTGTCCCCTCTTAGCAAGTTACCTTGACAAAATGTCAAATCATCTCTGACTGTCCAATAAGGTTTTAGATTAGCATCCAGTTGGTCAAACTTAGGCCACCTTTTCCTGATGATCTCTCTCAAAGACTGAAAAACGATATCATTAGCAACACCAACTGACCATTCATCCTTAGACAAGGAAGACTCCAGTACCCAGTTTATGCAGTCTAGATTACCAGAAAAACAATCACCTTCAATTGGCAACCTGGATAAGCAATCCTCAGGCTTGTTGTTTTGCCCAGGAATATACTGTACAGTAAAATAAATTCCTTCAGACCTTCACTCCATCTCTTTAATCTAGGCGTCATATGGTCACTCTGATGACAAGAAAATATCTGAACGAGAGGGCGATGATCCGATCTTACAATAAATGGAATGCCCCATAAAAAGAACTTGAAATGGTATACTGACCACAATACAGCCAAAGCATCTCTTTCAATGCAAGAATAATTCAATTCTGCATCCTTCAAGGCTCTCGAAGCAAAAGCTACCACAACCTCCTCTCCATTCACAATTTGGGAAAGTACGGCACCAAGACCTTTCAGACTGGCATCGGTAGTGACAATAGTTTTAAGTTTAGCATCAAAATGACCTAAAGTGGGCATTTTACCAATTTCAGTCTTAATCAAACGGAAAGCTTCCTCACAATCATCAGACCAAATGAATCGTACACCCTTCTTTAAGAGAGATCTAATGGGTTCAACAATGGTAGCAAAAGCTTTAACAAATTTGGAATAAAATTCCGCCATTCCCAAGAAAGACTTGGCCTGGTCCTTATCTTCAGGAGCTGGTGCCTTGACAATACTCTCAGCTAATTCTAACTTTGGTTGTATCCCCTTCCCAGAGATTACATGGCCAAGATAAGTAACTGACTCCAAACCAATTTGGCATTTCTCTTTCTTAACTGTGAGTCCCTTGTCAGATAATCTGTTTAACACCAATCTTAAAACAACATCATGCTCCTTGGCGTCCACTCCATACATCAAAATATCATCCTGGAAGAACATCACGTTATGAAGATCCCCAAGAACCATCTTCATGACTCTTTGAAAACAGGCAGCAGCCGAGGCTAAGCCAAAAGGCATTCTCAAGAGCCGATAAGCACCAAGGGGTGTGACAAAGGATGTTAGATGCCTAGACTCCTGATGTAAAACAATCTGATGGTATGCAGAGGAGAGATCAAGAACACTTAATATGTTCGCTCCCTTCAAAATACTAATAGACTCAGAGATATTTGGTAAGGGTTGTCGGTCAACCCAAATGCACTCATTTAAACCACACAAATCCACACACATCCTCACCGCTTTTCCGCCATCCTTGGGTGCCAAAACTATGGGACTTAACCATTCTGAGGACTCAATCTCTTCAATCACTCCTAATTTCAACAGTTTCTCAATCTCCAATCTCAAAGTTTCAACCATCATATTAGGGACTTTCCGAACCTTATGCACACACGGTTTAGCAGTTTTCTTAGGAACAATCTTGTGTTCAAATCCTTTTAAACATCCTAATGTGTCTGAAAAAACTTTAGGGAATTCAGAAAAAAATTTGTCAGAGTCAGAAACAGTGCTAATATTCTGAGAAGAAGAAGAAATCAAATCTTCCAAGAAAATGACTTGATCATGAGGATTTTTAGCACGAGGATTAAGGATTATACCAAAATCATGTTGATGTTTCCACCCAAGAAGATTGTCTCCCCTTACAGCCACATAAACTTTCCCAGTGATTTCTTTGCCTCTAAAAGAAATCTTTGCTACTTTATATCCTAAGATGTCAATTTTTGAACGACCATAACTTAAAGGGGCAATATCTGGAGGTAACAATGGAACATTTTCCAGACCAACAACTTCATCCCAAATTTTGTTACCTATTACAGTAAAAGGAGATCTTGAATCAGCCATAAGCTTGAACATATACCTGTCAATACCTATATCACAAAAAGGCATGATCACTTTTTCAGAATCAACATTTACAGAGTCAACATTTGTTCCAGTTACATTAGAAACAACCACAGTGCGAACAATGTCAGATACATTTTCACTAGACTCTTTCTTTTTGTTGGATTTACAGACACGAGCATAATGACCTTTACCCCCACAATTGTTGCAAATACTATCTCTTGCAAAACAGTTGGGATAGTTGGAAGTGTGAGAAAAACTACCACATCTGAAACAACGCAACCTTTGATTAGGAAATGAGCGCTGTTGTCGAGAGTCACGTTCTTTGGAAAAGGAAGTTTCTCTATTAAACAAAGGGCGAGTCTCTAGAGAACTTTTCTGCGATGATAAATTCTTTTGAGGCAATTTGTTCTTCACATTAGTCGAAACTTTGGCAACAAAATCAGGACACTCCTCTAAAAATTCATCTTCTTCAAGTCTATGTACAACATCCTGACTTTTCTTTTTAACTTCCACAGAATTAGCCTCTTCTTTATTTTTCCTAATTTCTTTAACCCAAGTGGAAGTATTTTCCATTCCTTCTACTATAGCCATAGCCTCTTTTAAGGAAGGGTTCTTAGATAATAACTTTTCTTGTACTCTCGTACTATTCGTACACCTTACGAGCTGATCTCTCACTAATGATTCAGCTAAATCCCCAAAATCACATGTGCGTGCAAGAGTCTTTAAAACAGCTACAAATGTGCCAACACGTTCAACTGGACCTTGTACACGAGTGAAAAATCTGTGGCGTTCTAAGGTAACATTAATCCTAGGACCAAAATAATTTTCTAGCATGGACATAGACATTTCAAAAATGTCAGAAGGTTCACCATCAGCACCACCCACAGGTATAGTGTCCATGCTATCATAGGTGTGCCTACCCTCAACTCCTAAATTATGCAATAAAATTGCTTGTTTCTGGCAGCCGAGAACTTTTCTCCACCAATTGCCACTAAGTAAGAATCAAAGAGATTCCGCCACCTTTTCCAAGGAAGAATGGGTTCCGCTTCCTCAGAAAGAAATGGTGGAGGTTGCGACATACTGGAAGTAGAAGTCATGTTGCACAAGTAAAGAAAATAACCAGAGTAAGTAAGAAAAAGGAAGGCTAAAAAATCACCTTTCAATTCACAATCAAAAAATAAATATGTATTGTCATGCACATCAAAGTGGTAGTCCAAAAATACACTGCTGTGTATATCAGCGTTGTTAATTTATATAAAATACGTTGCTGCACCTTAACGTTGTTTTAGTTACCAAGGATACACTGTCGTATGTATCAGCGTAGCAAAATTAAGTAAAATGCGCTGCCGTGCGCATCGGCGTAACTATGGTAACCAAGTGTTATTAAAGATGGCCGCTGTTTGCGTGGTGACGCTGCATGATGACGCAGCACGCGAGGTCAAAGTTCCACAATACGCGAGCAGGAGAGCGAGCACACAGGTGCTGCCACACATGCGCGATGGCACCCGCAGCTTGCCACACGCGATGCTTCACCATGGAGTTTCAAAGAAAAACAAAGTGTAACGGTAAGCGCCGAGCAGCTGAGCGCCGATACCTGTTTTCCACCACTTTGTTCATTTTCAAATTTGAGTGCGATGTCCAAAAGAGGCTCGATACTCTCCAATGTAGAATAAGGACGCAGCATAATTTCCGATGTCGTCCAAAACAAAGAGTAGAAGATAACAGTCAGCCAAATTTACATGCTCAGTCTTAGTCTAATCCAAGAAGGTGCAGATGAAAAAAAAAAATAAAGAGAGAGGTAAAACCAAGAAATGTCTGTAAGATATCAATCCAAATTGACCAAAACCAAATCCAATGTCCAAAGTGCAATCCAATACTCAAAAAAACGAGATTTGAGCAAATCCAAAGTCCAAAACGAAATCCAAAGGTAGGGGAGTTGATGGTTGTAGATGCTTGTCCCCAATCAAGCCTTGACTCTCGTCGCCAGTGATAAAAGCTCATAAACAAGATAAGTTGCAGAAGGAGCTTTATTGGTACAACCATCAACAGCAGATCACAGCAACTGACTCTCAAGAAGAAAACATAACATTCTAATAATGATGTCAGGAAGGTAGAGTTGGTAGGGTTCCATTAAAGGGATAGTAACCACAACAGTTGATTCTGAATTGCCTTTGTTAAATGTAAGTGATATAGCTGCATAAAGTCACATCTTATAATCTGCCCAGAAATTAACTTTCCTTTATTTCTATGTTGTATATAGTCTAGAAGTATTTTTAGCAACAAAAAAAATGTTTGTTGCTCATGGTGTGGTATCCCTACCAACCCAATAAACACAATCTGGTTAGGTCATAATACAGTTCAATCACAAGCTCTGTTTAACACCTATGATCTAAAGCTCGAGAAGTAAGCAGTTTCCCAAATAAATGTGTGTTAATTGTAGCGGTACCAAATAACATTAAATTTAAGCAAGAAACCAAATAAATTCCGAAAAATTAGGAAAAATGTAAGAATCAAAATAACACAAACATCTTCTAAAATTTATTAAGAGACCCGGAGATCTGGATTTGTATTGATTTTGAGCAACTAACACCAAATAAGAGCAGAGTGCCTACCAAAGTCAATGTTCATGGTAGCCCAGGACCTATCCACACTTTCAAGCCAGGGACAATTAGTGGGTCTCACCAGTCAGAATTTACTTTGGGATTGGTGAGTGCTCCTAAAAGTTGGCAGATTTTGTAGACGCCCGGGATGTTTCACTATTGTGATGAATTCTTCACCTCGCCTCTATCCCAATTTCTAATTCAGTTGTAGTCACTTTTTTGATTCACATCTTTCTTCAGTGGAGCAAAGCAGGAGGCTATAGCAACAAGGGCTTCACAGGTTCAGATACTCTTCTTCTGAATCAGTCCTGTGGAAGCCACAAATGTTGGATACAAAAGCACCAAACAGGACAAGCTGGAAAGGTATATTCAGCTATGTCGTTCTTTCCTTAAGGAGCTTAGCCACCTTGTCCTGGCCCTCCAAAAGTGTCTAGAAAGTCATCAAAGTCTACAGCCACTGGGTCATCGGGGCAGGCTTCAGTGCACTAGGAATCTCTCTAACAAAGGTTCTCCCAAGGTCCGGGCTAGTCTACTCACAAGACCCAACTACATTATCTTCAAAGGATGGATTTCTTTCTGCTCCTTTTGTTCCACTGTCAGCCCTAGTTGCAAGTGAAAATCAGGGTTTTTTCATGGTTCTTCCCAGCAATTCAGGAAGGCTTGCCTCTTCCTTTACCAGGTCCAGGAATGTTCTGAGGAGGTGGTAGTGAGTTGCCATTCCTATCTTGGACACTAGCCAGTGTTTAGAGAATTCTCTAGGACCAGTCCATTCCTACTTGAATTCTTACCAAAATCAAACACTTTTCAGATCTATCTCTTTCACATTACTGTAAACCTTCCACCAGTCCCTCTTTTAAGAGAACACCGGTTAGACTCCCCTCTCAAAACCTCTGATCCTTCTCCCAGATGCAGTCATATGAAACTGGTGGAACCCACCTTCCCCTTTGCACAGATGCTCCTGTGGGCAATGACAAATGTCTGGGACACTTCTGTAGTTGAAAATACTTCTATCACTTTCCCTCAGATTTGGGGTTTTCATGTGAAAGAGAATGCTATAGTTGTAGTGCTTTGTGATATCATTTGGTTCTGCTCCTCTCAGGTGGCTTATTCCAGTGAGTCAGTGTGTACGCTACAACTGGCTTTGAAAATGGCTACATTGTCCTCAATCTGGCAAACACTTAATGCTTTGCCGGGCTTTTTATGGAGTCACTGGAGAAAAGGCAGCCAGCAGTATGGCTTTAATTCAGGTTGGTTCTGTAGCAGCACAAATTGAAAAATAATTTGCCAACTTTCCACTGACGGGACAAAGTATTTAGTGTGTCCCGTTTTTCTACGTTTAAGAACCCAGCCCTTTAGACTTACATTAAGGTCAAGGGGTGCTACAAGGGACTTGATTTTGGGGGAAAATGCTCAGTTGGGAGTCGTATTTGAATTATCACACTCCAGTGTACCAATAAGATATCACATGTGGAGCAAAATAAAAAAACAAGAATCAATCACTGGAAGGAGAAAGATACACGGAGAAAAATGAAAATGTATTCATCAGAAATGTTATAAGTTCAGTAATGCAAATTCCAGTTAGAAATGTGGGGAGACAAATGAAAAAATCAATATGAGCAAAAAAGTAATGAACAGAGGTATAAGTCATGAAGACCATCATAACTGATGGCTCATCGAATATTATCGACTTTTTATGACTCATTCATGAATTGTGATGCATTTTTTATTTAACTGATTAGTACCAGGAAGGGGTACTACGCTCCATAAATGTTATTAGCATTACTTCTCTTGATACACGGGATAATTTGTAATATAACTGATGAGATAGTTTTTAATTTGTATATATAATAATTGAGTATTTACTGTTTTAATTTAGGTTTTTTTTACCAGCAATGAATGGTTTGGTCCTAATGATGGTCTTCATGACGGCAGCATTATAGATCGAAACGTCGACATTTTCATCATCTCCATCAACGCTGCACTGGCACAAACACACAACCATTGTTAATTAAGTTTTCTGGTTGTTTGTCATAACAAATTGGAGTTGATGTTTAGTTTTGAACTGATGTGTTTATGTTGCTTATACCTCTGTTCATTACTTTTTTGCTCATATTGATTTTTTCATTTGTCTCCCCACATTTCTAACTGTAATTTGCATTTCTGAACTTATAAAATTTCTGATGAATACATTTTCATTTTTCTCCGTGTATCTTTCTCCTTCCAGTGATTGATTCTTGTTTTTTATTTTGCTTCACATGTGATATCTTATTGGTACAATGGAGTGTGATAATTCAAATAAGACTCCCAACTGAGCATTTTCTCCCAAAATCAAGTCCCTTGTAGCACCCCTTGACCTTAATGATCTAGCGCCCAAGCCTACAAGGGTAAATTGGGTTTCCCCTGACATAATCACCTTTAGACTTACAGGCATAATCAGAGGTGACTTAACAAATATATAATGTAAAATGTTGTACATGCCATAGCACTTTTTTCTGCCATGTGTTACTGAAGTGTAGTTAAAAACGACATACTTGCTAGGACACAATGGTGTTCTCCAGACAGAATAAAGACAGTATTGCCTTTTCTCTCGATCCATACATTTTGGCCATATATGTGGGGGGAGTAAGTATACACCGCTGCCCACATATGATATTTACTTCCCCTCGCTGGTTCATTTCATGCACCAACTTACCACAGCCTTACTGGAAAGTTAAATAAGCAAATTTGATACAACCAGTTTAAAGTAAATGTTACGGGGTAAAGGTATACATGCTGTAAGAGTGAATATAATAGCATAATCCTACGATGCGCAAAACCAAGAAGACAAAGTGACAAAATATGTCATTCAAATGCTGTGAAGATGTACTTAATGTGCTGCATCCTCTTCCAAACTATGCAGTATTAATGTATATCAAAATCTTAGAAAGGGGGGCGAAATGGGCATTGTTTCCTCCCACTATTTAACTATAACAAGAATGTATTTATTTATTTATAACGTTTTATTTAGTGTGGACATGACTCTAGAGGGTAACAGTGCACTTTACATTTCGATACATTAGAAGTTTGAAGAGGTAATATACATACATTCGATTTAAGAGGTAGATGTGATAACATATATTGATAACAGTAAAGTATGATTTAAAGTCTTAGGATGTGAATTTGTTCATTAGAAACATTTTCACTTATTTTTTTAATGAGGAGGAGAAAGAAATCCTGCGTACATCTGGTGGTAAGGAGTTCCAAATCTTCAGTGGGATATAGAATAGAATAGGAAGAAAGCCTAGAGGAGTCTATAAGCTTAGGGGCTTTAGCAGTGACAAGGAAGAAGCATTATGTAAACACTGTCCTGGAACTCTGCACACCCACAGATCTGCATTAGAAATGTGAAAATGGATTCTAGGTCCTGCAATTAGAGGGCTGGACTTTGCATATGTATTTGGTGACAAGGGCTGGTGGCCACCCATGCTATTGCCTGATGAGAGGTGTGCATAAACAAGTCTCAGCTACTGTGGGTTTGTGAGGTTTGCTCTCAGCTTCCAGGAGGCTGGGGTAGGTGGATGGATTAGGTAGAGGTCCTCTTGAGAGCCTAGGGAAGGGCTCTAGTGATCCTGCGTTCTGCCATCTGTCATAACAACATTGTAGCTGTCAAAAGGTACCCATGATTGACCAGTGAATATAATTTATTCCAGCAACCTAGCGCTAGCCTTGGTATCTGTGTTTTGCAATATATATGTTTACAGTATAAAAGTTATTGGCGGAAGGAGCACACCTTAAACATGGATCCTTAGTTTTGCAATGAGTCACAGAAGAGGGTGATGTAGGCTCATAAGTTCATACCAAACATGAGTAAAAGATACAACGTTGGTGTGTTTTACAAGACAATACAAATTAGATGATCTCATTTCTAAAAGCTTATTCTTTATTTTCTTGTTTCATGTGATGTAAAAACCACAGCCAACGTGTGGTTACTCATGGTGGTATGAACTTATGAGACTACATCACCCTCTTTTGTGATGCATTGCAAAACTAAGAATTCATGCTTAAGGTGTGCTTCTTTTCTAATAACTTATATTCATGCTTATGTAGGTCTTTTTAAGACGGTTGGCCCGGGGGGGAGAGAGGGAGCACCCTTTGGACTCTTTTGGAAACTATACAGAGTGCAGGAATATATACCACAAACACTCTTTCTTCTTTTTGTTAACATACGTTTGCAGAATGTTTGATGGAGCTGTCATTCTCTTTCTCTGTCAGACCTGGCCACCTTGAGAGGCGCATGAATAGCTGGAGAAGCCCAGAAGGGTGCACAACAGCACCCACCATGTAGCAATGACAGCAGAACTAAGTATAGGTAGGACCCCTCTGGCCTTTTTAAATTTTTGTAAAACTGTGGACACACCCAGTGAAATTGATGAATTTCACTGGGTGTGTTTTAGGATAAATATGCAAACATTGAAATAAACACAATACTTAATGAACACACATATTCATGCTAGATACCATATAAAGCTTGGATTCCTTGCAAATCATCGTCAGAAAGAGAGAAGTCTGCTGATCCAGAAAATGAGTACACAGGGTACATCAGGGCTTCTGGGTTCCTGGAGTGATCCAGCCCCAGCACATGGCCAAACTCATGGGCTGCTACAGCAAATATATTGTATCCTGCAATAGAGTAAAACAACAGCATGAAACAATGTCTGCACTCTTATATAGACATTTTGAGCAGTAGCACATATCAAGCCCATATCCGGCCAAGCGGTGTTATCCTTGTTTACACCCAATTACAGAACTCTCTCTTGGGGGCATATGTAGCTAATTTCCATTTTGCAATTCCCAAATAGCGATTTTTAAGGAATCGCTATTTGAGAATAGCAAAATGGAATGTAGGTAAAAATTCGCAATTTTTTGCGAATCTCTAACATTCCTTAATTGTGATTAGCAAATTGCAAATCGCAATTAAGGAATGAGTGTCCAATTCATTCCTATGGGCTGAGAGACCCATAGGAATGAATGGGGATACATTCTCAAATTGCGATTTTCTATGAGAAAATCGCAATTCGAGAATCGCAATTCCAAGGGTGCCAGGGTGTCCAAAGGACACCTGTTGCACTCCTGGAATGTGCCGGTAAGTACTTGTAGCGCACATACATGCCCTAAGGGCATGTCTGTGCGCCACATGGCACTTTGAATTTTTTTTAAAAATGCATTTTTTAAGGAATTTGCAAAATACCATTTACTTGAAGTAGGTGGTATTTTGCGATTCCTTATGCAAAATTCGCAATTTTTAAAGCACCCCTACATACCATTTAAAGCTATAAGCAAAATAAGGAATCACAATTTTTGCGATTCCTTATTTTGCTAAGTGGCACCTACATATCAAAATTCCGTTTGCGATTCTCAAACGCCGAAATTCACCAAATTTCGGCGTTTGCGGATCGCAAACGGCTACCTACATATGCACCTTAGTCCTTGTGCCTAGTAATGACCAGAAATGTCCCTTTTCTTTATTATCTAAAATCATATGCCACCTCCTTACACCTGAAAGGGAAAAAAGTAAATACTATGTGCAACCTAGTTCATAAGCATGTTGCTAATTTTAAAAAGAGGAGGAAGTAATTACATACTTCAGGCCTGTTGACAAACAAAAATGTTATTGAAATTGCCTCCAATTAGGTAATAAAAAAATACATGGAGCCAGTTAAAGCCTCTGAATGGCCCAGATTAAACCAGTTTTACCGACCATCCATAGAGTCACTGGAGTATCCTTTCCCCTTCATGAAAAATGTAAATATTTGATAAGAATGCATTTTTGGAGTATGTAAAGTAGTACTCCTGTAGTCGTTCTACAGACTCTTATATGCCATTGGGAATTTGCCCCAAAACATTTTTAAAATGGAATATAAATAGAAAGGACTGTGCCCTCTTTGCACTTTTACTATTATGGAATGTTTCAGGGCCTATTCTGAAGGCTTGTAACAGTTTGTTTAAAAGTACTCCCGTAGTGCTACTTCCTGTCCTCATAAATCAGCCAAACGTGTCTCCAGTAATAATTAATATTGTCATGAATATGATCTGCTAAATATAACCACCATTCATACGTTTAAACAGATGTATGTTAGAATATCTTACACAGAAATATAATAGCTATAAATATATTGTCCTAAATATAATTTTAAAAAATATTGTCCCATGCAGTATTGATTTTCTTGTATTAATTCAAATTGGGCAATAGTTCTGTAGAAGATAATTCGGGCACAATAATTACATCAGATGATATTCCGGCAATGACATTTTGGTGCCAACCAAATAGATGGGCCCTGCCACTGTCATAAATACTTAAACACAAGTGATGTCTCCCAATATATGTGAGGTAGACAATACATCCTTCCCTGAGGTGGGATTCTAAACAGGTTCTAACATTTCACAACCCTACAGCTGTATCCAGCTACAGCCCAATGTATTACTTTTTCAAATTATTCCTAAAATCACAGAAATAGATGCTACCTTAAAGGTATTTGTCCATCTAAAAAAAGACAATGGGCCCGATTCACAGAACTAACTAAGACACAATCCTAAACTTACTACCATTGACTCATTTTGGTATTCACAGAAGGCACTTACTCATCAATGAGTAAGTGCTTTTAGTGAATACCAAAATGAGTAAGTTCCTTCTGTGAATACCAAAATTGTAGTAAGTTTAGTATTTTATTTTGTTAGTTCTGTGAATCGGGCCCAATGTATTTGCAATGACCACACAAGGATTTGGTTACACCTGAACACAGAAAATGTTATCATCTATGCTATCAAATGTGTCCTGAATGACATGTTCCAAGGGCTAGGCAAGAACACTAGTGGTGGTGGTATTATACACGTCAGGCGGTAATAATTAGATGTGCAAAGGGAAAGATAAAGAAAGGTAAGGTGTCACAGTGTAAAAAAGAAGGGGTGGAACAAAGAAAATGTTGGGTTATACCTACTGAATTAGTTGTATTAATAAATAACGATTGGAATTCAATAGGTAACTGATTTAAACTCGAAAAACATGGTTTGCAGAGCGAGAGGAAATCCATGAATGTTTTTGGAGCATGACCTGTCTGAGTTTATTTTGGTCGCAAATTACAGCAAATGGGAAATACATTTACAATAAATCTGCTCTTCACCCTTCACCAGTCATTTACAACTCTTCCTGGAAGGACTGTGGTATTGCACATCCGAGCTTGTAAGCTGCTCCTGCACGAGATCCCGATTATTCCCCCATGCAATCTATGTGCAGGTAGTAGACTCACTTCAGAAACAAAGCGGTACATTTACTGAAAAAAGTGGCACAACGCAGCACAGCAAACAAAGTTGCTTCTATGTGCTGGGGAGACAGAGCAGTGCAGAGCCACAGCTACGATGATATGGTGATGCGGATTTCTTCCCCAGTGCTGGTTCTCCTTAAGTCTGCCTTATCACCCTGCACACACCTTTGCCCTATAATACAATGATGTGTGATTGATGTCTAGCATATGTTTTGTACCGGAAGTGTATCCTTCCAACATAAAATACTATGCTTCTAATCGGCTTAAAACCTTTCACACTTTGAATGTGTGCAGTACACATGCATCACACTTGCAATGTCTAAACACTGTCAGCTAGGGGACCTCATTCCGCCCCACCTGAAGAACTCACTATGTTTCAAACACAAGTTGCCCACCTCTAACAACCAGCTACCAATTGGTCATACATTGGATATATTTAGACACAGTCGAGAGGCAACGTAGTAGTGTACGCATAAGAAAAGTAGCAATTTAAACTGCAGGAGACAATAAGACGAGTAGGTCTTTTGCATGTGTTTGTCTTTTTTTAATTGTGTTTCTCTTCAGAAGATATCATCAAACGCAGCTAGAGTGTTTCACCTTGTTACAGACTTCCTGAGTGCGGAAATGTATATAGCAGCATTGTTGGCATTTCTCAGTCTGTGCAGGGGAGCAGCCCAGATTGTGCTGGGAGACACTGCGATCACCCACCCACTGTGACTGAGGGGAATTCACTGCACCAAATACAGAACGGTATTTTGGCACAACAGGTGCATTTCGCATGTTATTGATAGCACTGGATAATTCCGGTTCTTCACAGTGAAGTGCAGAAAGGAGAAGTGGCGCCCACTCTTTTAGCAACACTTTGGCTGATACACCTATGCACCCCAGAGGACGTGTCGATATAGCTTATTGTACTTGTTGGGCATGTAGGGCAAAGGGCAGCAGGACTAGAAGAGGTATACTCATTGGAAAATCCTCTGGGGAACAACCCTGATAAACGACTAAAGTCCGAACCAAAACATTATCCAGTTGGCTAATTTGGGGATCACCAAACCTGTAGCAGGATAATAATTTGATAGCATTTACACACTATGAGCTACTTCCCTACATTGCACAGTCTGCTACACACTGATGAAATCCCATGTACAATATCCAGCTTGTTAGAAACTGGGTCTCTAGTTGGCAGAAGTATGGAGCCTGTCCAAGTGGGAACCACAATCCTAGTCAAGGTAAGTCACAACACAATCTTAAATAAATATCCTTTGCCCACCCTCTGGTAGCTTGGCATGAAGCAGGCAGGCTTAACTTAAAAGGCAATGTGTAAAGAATTTGTGCAATAACTCCTACAGTCCTGATGAAAGCCCATGTACATTATCCAGCTCAACCCCTGAAGTACCCATGCTTACACAGATGATTTGGAGCGCTATTCCCATTCATTCCTATGGGCTTTGAAGCCCATAGGAATGATTAGGCATTACCGATTCGGTATTTACCGAATCGGTAATTAATGAATTCACAGGGGTGTCACTTTGACACCCTCTGGCACCCCCAAAATAGGCACAGGTGCCATATGGCGGGCATACCTGCCCTAAGGGCGGGTCTGCCTGTCACATGACATAGGTGTGCATGCACACATGTGCATGCACACCGGAATCGGTATTTTACCATCAAATTGGTTTTGATGGTAAAATACCGATTCGTTAAGGCTCCTGGGACTCTGAAGAGTCCCACCTACATATGGGTGGCTTCAAATTGGTAAATTTACCGATGTTTTATTTTACCGATTCGGTAAAATATTGCCCCCTACATGCCAAATCTTGTAAACCGGTCGGTAACGGCCGAAAATACCGATTTTCGGCCGTTACCGACCGACCTACATCTGGCCCCTAGTCACCAGGTAGATTACCTTAGGCCTCCTTGAGGCCCAAAGAATGGAGCTACACATTATGCAGTGGAAAGGGACTGCATCACCCGAATGTATGCAAATGAGAAAGGTCACGGAGGTTCGATGCAGGAAAACAGACAGACAAGTGGCAGACATCTACTCTAAAATATAGGCTGCCAAACTCTCAACATCACAGAAACAGATCCCTACAAAAATGTTGGCTTGTTCTAAATTCTCAGATCTATTGAGAGTCACTTTCCACCATTTATGGGACTGGGTTAATTTTCTATTCTAATTGTAATCTTTGTTTATTTGGAGACACATTTTTTTGATAGTTGGTTTATGCCCAGATGAAGTTAATGGAGGGAGACATAATACAAGGTTGAGATTTTCGGACTCTATAGTTCTAGTAGATAGTTTCACAGAAGCTGTTTTTCAGTCAACATGTTCCCGCGTGATACTCGCTGCCCGTGCTGTGTCTTCCCAGATGGTGGATGTAGGGTTAAGATGGCCCTATGAGATGGTTAGCTCAAGATCTGACACTGATGCTACAGTCTTCATGTACCTAATCTGGCGACAGTGTTTCTCATTTTTGAACAATGCATACCTGTAGTAGTATTTGTCCAGGTTTCGTCTTCATCAAAATGGGCGTCCCCGCCAATATATTGTCCCGGTGGGAAGGCATGGGCAAGTATTCCAGAAGGCCCATCAAAAGGGAAGAAGTCCCCATGTTCTGAAAGCAAAACATGGATGTTTGCATTATACATGGTACTGTGGTGTAGCCTACAACAAACCTTGTCAAACACACAAAAGCAGTGCTTGTTCACTGTACCCAAAGAGCCGAAGGAGATCATGATGTCGGCAACACCGCTCTCAATTTGGACGAACTCTAGATTTGTCACGTCTGCCCACACCTTGAAGGCTTCTTGCATTGCTAGATCCACCGTGGCCTGTGGCAGATCTGGGGTGTAATTCATCAGTCTATGAAATGGACCAAAGAAGATTGAAAACCTATGACTTACTTTCTACAAAGTGAAAATCCTATAGTAAGTCATCACATTACACTTGAAATGACAAGTAAGCACGCAAGATAATAGGTCAGGACTAGATATGGTGTACAGATTACATTGCACAAATGTGAAGCTTGCACTGAAATAGTAGATTTAGCAGCACCTCTGAGGCAAATGATATTGCCTCTTTGTGCCTCAATTCCCTTTCCTGGCAAAATTTGGAAACACTTAGATGAAATTCAGCTCATAGGAAATATGATACAGGAAAAAAATCATTGCATAAAAGGTAATAAAGAGCCCTTTATTTCTGTGCCTACTGCCAACAGAAATTTGCAAAAAATTGTGATGTAGAGCGCTGCATGTAACAATGCCAATGTTAGAAGTATCTGTATACCTGCAACACCTGAACTAAATTGTATTCTGCCCAATTTAAACAAAATACCTGACACTGTACTCAACAAAACAGACAACTAAGAGCTTCTTTTTTCACCTGTACGTTAAGTTGGCTGTGGGCCACCTCAAATTCCTAGGGAACAAGTTGTACTCTGCCACATCGGGGACACCACATCTCGGCTGCCGCATGAGGTTCAGTGTTTCTGGGTCCAAGTGGCCAGTCGCCACCAAGCCAAAGAAAGACTGCATTTCCTGCAATTCTGGCGTCAGAGGGTCGGTACTCCTCTTCTGTACACCTGACTTCACGGGTCTCTGGTAGAAGGTGTTGAGATAATTCTGGAAGTAGAGTGGGCCTCGTTTAGGAAAAAAAGAGGTCCCTTTGTTATGCAACCAGAACAACCATGGGCTGGATCAGTGCCTTACCTTTGCTAAGTGTAGGTCACTTTCTCTAAAAGAGGCCGGCTGTGTAGTGGTGGGCGAAGGGAGAGGAAATGCTCGTGCCAGGCTCCACAGAAGGAAGGGTAGTGCCAGCTGCATCATGTCTGAGCCTGGATTCTAGTGACCTGTTTAGTTGTACTTCACTGTTGGTGTGTTTTCTTTTATAGAATAAAAACGTGTGGGCGCTTGGTTAAGCTCTTATCTTGTTGAAACTTTCAACTTCCTTCTCTCCAAGGACACAACATCAGTTATCATCTTGTTCTTTTGCAAGAAGCAAAACACATGGGGGTATGTAAATTAGGTTTTAAAAACATCTGCCTGAATGATAATGCCTTTCATAGACACGCTTGGATCTTCATGACTCAGCCATTTGGACTAATCACTGAGGTCATTAACTTTCAGTGTGCTGTCAGAGTCAGCACTGAGAACGTCATCTCGTGCTCTAAGGTCAGAAGTGTTTCTGGCATCCAAATTGTAGTATAGACCATTAATTCTTAAATACTAAACTGATCAGAATCCAGCAACGTAAACACACATGACCTGAAAGTCTGCCATTGTTTGCTGTAGGTGATGTGAACTTATTTTCATTGACTATGGTGAAAGCAAGTTGCTCTAGTCTCTAAATACAGATACATTGCAATTTTTATCATGCCTGTGTTTTTCATGTTTTATGATTTATCAAACCATTTACATTATGGCAATGCACCACCATCATTGGATTTGAACTACATGTTCCAGAAACATTTGAAGAGGGACAAGCTCTACATTTTTAAAGGTCAAACACCTTTAAGGGACCACACATCTTACTGGCTGCTGACATAGCCTAGCATCATGTCGATAATCCAACATAATGTCAATCAGATTCCAAAAATGGAAACGTCTTAGAACAAACACAATCATTCCATGTTATATCACTATAGAGATGAGGTCCAATAATGCCAAAGCACAGGAGGGGTTCTTTGTGACATGTTTTTAGCAACTGAAGCTGGACCACTACTTTTGGAGTGAATCAGAACTGATTTGCAAATGACTAATTTTCTTCTCTAATACAACAGATAAGTTAAAAATGCTATCCAGAGGAATGCCTTATGGTGGCCGCAGCACCTTTAGACGTAGAGCAGCAAGCACATAGAAATATTGAGGTTGCCTACTTTTCAATATTCATTCTCATCTGGTTGGTTCTTCAACTAATGTATTTGCCCAAAAATCCATTAAACCATGATTACGGGGAATAACAACAAGGGCCAGAGACAGCAAGTCCTTTACTGTAAGGTTTTCGGGGAGAAAAATGTAGATGTCTTTCACCTGCTTTGCATTGGTGAAAACTGTCATCAAAGGACTGTTGATCTGCAAGCGGGTGGAGGGTCAGGATGGAGCTCATCTTGTTCAAGGAGAGCATTATCTTCTCCCTCATACGTCTGCAGGGTCAGTTGGCGGGTCAGGTGGGGGTCACACTGTTCAATTACCCTCAGATCCTACCCTTGTGACAGTGAAGATAGGTACGGTGCCTCCTGGTTGTTCAGCCCCAATATATCCAAGTATGGGTACACTTGTATTTGCAGGTGGCTTAACTCCACCTGGAGGTATCGGTACTAGTGAAATTGCACCACTCGTTGATATTTAATTATTGTTTCTGCAACTGCCTTACAAAATAACATAAAACACAGAAAATACAATTACAATATGAATTATAAAATCATGTGAAAAAATGAAAAATGTTAAGAACAGCTCATTAACCCAATAATTGCACCACTCATGATAAGAACCATAGTGGGCAAGCTGTAGGAATAAAGCCATTAGGTTTCAATTGGTGGTAGATTTCAGAAGTGTTAGAGATGGGGGTCTCTTGTTGGCAGAGGTAGGTACCTTTATCCAGATAGGGACCCTTGCTTCTAGTTAGGGTAAGGGGGATACACTCTTTAGATAACCCCTGCTCACCCCCTCGGTAGCTTGGCACGAGCAGACAGGCTTATCACAAAGGCAATGTGTAAAGTATTTGTACCAACACTCACAGTAACACAGTGAAAACACCACAAATGGACACCACACTAGTTTAGAAAAATTAAGTATCTTAATCTAAACTAAACAAGGCCAAAACCACAAAAATCCAACATACACAGTAAATAAATAGGACTTCCAAAGGTTCCAAGAATTTGTACCATAGTAAACTATGGATGAGTGACTTTTCACCAAAGTACCTGTAGATGCGTCAAAGTTCCAAAAGCCAAACAGACGCAGAGTCGGAAAACAAAGAGATGTGATGCCCCTGAGACCTTGGAGGGGCGATGCGACAGTTCTGCGACACGCAGAGGACGAGTTGCGTTGAATACGGTGTGTATGGGGAGTGATGCGCCGATTATTCATGATGGTTCCAGTTCGCAGGTGATGCACCAGGAAAGCGTGCCGCACAGGTATGATGCGTGGAAATACGTGATGCAGCGGCGATAAGCGGCGCTGCAGCGGTTTTCTTCAGCCGCGATCTCTCGATGCATCGATTTTCGCAGCGGCGACAGGCACTGCAATGGTTTTTGCACCAGCACAGCAATGCATGAAAATTCTTCTTGCGCCGTGGAGGTGCGTCGAGAAAACAGTCGCAAGAAGAGCGATGCATCGATTATGGTAGTTTTCAAGCTTCTTCTTTCTTCCAGATCGCAAACAGCAGCAACAACCTCCAGAGGCCCAAAACTGGCACAGGCACCTCTAGACAGGTCAGAACTCACAACAGTAGGGTTCAGGGGAGCTGTGGGTGAAGTCTTTGTGTTCCTGAGACTTCAGAACAGTAGGCCAGCTCACTTCAGGCCCTTGGATAACTCCTTCAAGCAGGGAACACAGCACACAGCAAAGTCCTTCTCCTTTCCTTGGCAGAACCAGGAACTGCAGGCCAACCCGGGACACACAGCAAGGACAGTACTTATCCTCAGTCTCTCCAGCTCTTCTCCTTGGCAAAGGTTCCTCTTAAATTCCAGGAATGATCTAAAGTTCAGGGGTTTTAGGTCTAATACCTATACCCCAAAATATCTTTGTTCTCTTTGTGCAAGGGGCTCTGAGCCCAGTTCAAACCAGTTTTTGGGGCACTCTGCAAGCGCACAACATCCATTGTCTGTGTGAGCCTTGGCCCCAGACACACCACAGCGGGGCGGGCCCAGCATTGCGGAACGCAGGCACAGCCCTATTCAGGTACAAGTGCTACTCCTCCCACCACTCCAAATGCATATCAGGCATATTCAGCCTAGTGTTGACTCATCCAGACTCCTGGAGCCACTTCACCTCCCCCACCCCTGTCACTCCAAAGCCAGACCGTCAATCCACAAACAGGCAGAGGCACACAGGAAGGCTGAACAAGAAAAAAGGCACTTTCTAAAAGTGTGATTTTCAAACACACAATTAAAAAAACAACTTTACTAAAAGATGTGTTGTTAAATCCTGAGTTCAGGGATACTAAATTCAAAAATTCAATTTTTCTATTTTACCCCTATGGGAAGATATGTGTGTAAATTGTTACAAAGCATTCCCATTCTGTCCTACGGGCAAGATAGCCTTTCAATAGGGTTCACTTTGGAAAACTGCTTTTGCCTTGAGCTGGGACCCTGGTCTGCTGTTTTGGACCTCTGCCTTCACCCTAACTGCTCGCGGAACCCGCTGCGCGGGTCCCGCTTCGTGTGGGGCTCCTTGTGGGAGGTTGGCTCTGCAGGGCTGCGAGCGTGTTGCGGCGCAGGACTACAAGTCCCAGGAGCGCCAGCAACCCCCAACCGCCACCACCTGGGAGGCTCTCCCTGCAGCTCCTCCCTGCAGCTCCTCCCTGCAAACAACACAGTTAAAAGCTGTCTCCGTTGGCTGCAAGTTGGATCACTTTGGAAAACTGCTTTTGCCTTGAGCTGGGACCCTGGTCTGCTGTTTTGGACCTCTGCCTTCACCCTAACTGCTCGCGGAACCCACTGCGCGGGTCCCGCTTCGTGTGGGGCTCCTTGTGGGAGGTTGACTCTGCAGGGCTGCGAGCGTGTTGCGGCGCAGGACTACAAGTCCCAGGAGCACCAGCAACCCCCAACCGCCACCACCTGGGACGCTCTACCTGCAGCTCCTCCCTGCAGCTCCTCCCTGCAAACAACACAGTTAAAAGCTGTCTCCGTTGGCTGCAAGTTGGATCACTTTGGAAAACTGCTTTTGCCTTGAGCTGGGACCCTGGTCTGCTGTTTTGGACCTCTGACTTCACCCTAACTGCTCGCGGAACCGGCTGCGCGGGTCCCGCTTCGTGTGGGGCTCCTTGTGGGAGGTTGACTCTGCAGGGCTGCGAGCGTGTTGCGGCGCAGGACTACAAGTCCCAGGAGCGCCAGCAACCCCCAACCACCACCACCTGGGACGCTCTCCCTGCAGCTCCTCCCTGCAGCTCCTCCCTGCAAACAACACAGTTAAAAGCTGTCTCCGTTGGCTGCAAGCTGGATCACTTTGGAAAACTGCTTTTGCCTTGAGCTGGGACCCTGGTCTGCTGTTTTGGACCTCTGCCTTCGCCCTAACTGCTCGCGGAACCCACTGCGTGGGTCCCGCTTCGTGTGGGGCTCCTTGTGGGAGGTTGACTCTGCAGGGCTGCGAGCGTGTTGCGGCGCAGGACTACAAGTCCCAGGAGCGCCAGCAACCCCCAACCGCCACCACCTGGGACGCTCTCCCTGCAGCTCCTCCCTGCAGCTCCTCCCTGCAAACAACACAGTTAAAACCTGTCTCCGTTGGCTGCAAGTTGGATCACTTTGGAAAACTGCTTTTGCCTTGAGCTGGGACCCTGGTCTGCTGTTTTGGACCTCTGCCTTCAGCCTAACTGTTCGCGGAACCCGCTGCGCGGGTCCCGCTTCGTGTGGGGCTCCTTGTGGGAGGTTGACTCTGCAGGGCTGCGAGCGTGTTGCGGCGCAGGACTACAAGTCCCAGGAGCGCCAGCAACCCCCAACCGCCACCACCTGGGACGCTCTTCCTGCAGCTCCTCCCTGCAAACAACACAGTTAAAAGCTGTCTCCGTTCGCTGCAAGTTGGATCACTTTGGAAAACTGCTTTTGCCTTGAGCTGGGACCCTGGTCTGCTGTTTTGGACCTCTGCCTTCACCCTAACTGCTCGCGGAACCCACTGCGCGGGTCCCGCTTCGTGTGGGGCTCCTTGTGGGAGGTTGACTCTGCAGGGCTCCGAGCGTGTTGCGGCGCAGGACTACAAGTCCCAGGAGCGCCAGCAACCCGCAACCGCCACCATCTGGGACGCTCTCCCTGCAGCTCCTCCCTGCAGGCTCCTCCCCATTTCTTAGGATTGTACATCAGTAGCAGCCGTGTCCCGCTGCGCGGGAGCGCGCCGGGAGAAGCCCAGGACAAGGGCGGGACCGTCTGTGGCCGTCCGTGGTCGGACAAGGTTGGGTTGGGCCCGGACTCCTGTCAAAATTACCATCAGATCTACGTTATTCCTCTTGCACGGCTCTAAAAGGTATCTTGTCATTATTAGCCTTCGCAAGGGAGGGGGACATATAGCACCCAAAGCACAGTGGAACTATTTATTGACTTATATACTTATCCACTTAGAATCTCACCATGCCATTGAGATCAGGGAAAGAACGTTTAGTCCACATACAAACTTCTAAGGGCGTAGTCTCTGGTCCCCTAGACGCCTTTATCACCAGAGCCACTGGGATTTTGGAAAAAGAAATAGAAATGGTGGAACAAAGGCTGTCCCTCGACCTAGTCACCGGAAAGCGCTCCTCAATGCGTGCTTTAGCTTTAGCCAAAAGCCCTGTCTCTCATGCAGCATTTAACTGCATTTCTACCATTGAGACTGAGGCAATAGTTCACTTGGATGGAGATGGGGTGACCTTACCCCCTTCCCTAGACAACAGGGCCCAGAAATCCAACGTTAATCAGACAAGGGATGGGGATGAAAGCCAGAATACCGGGGATGACAAATATAGTTTGGTCAATCCACCCCAATCTATTGATTCTACTCCACCTAATTTGATTGAGTTGACTCAAACGAGCCCAAAACCGATATCCCGGAAGAGAAAATATGTTTCGAGCCCACAGGGGGAAAAAGATCAAAAACAGCCCAAATTGAATGACACTTGCAGTGTGAGTATACCACCCTTACAACCCCCCCATGGTTTCCCAATTGTGTATTGTCCATCATTAGCTCCCCTGGGGTCATCTAATCCCTGCCCAACATGCCTCATTAGTGACGACACCTTGTTGGTCAAAATTGAGGCTATGCTAAAAACCATTCTGCTCCCGGTTTTGGAGAGAACAAGGCTGATGACCATTAAAATTGATGCACTGGAAACAGTAGTAAACACCAATTTGGGTCTACTGCAAAAATTATCAATGCCTAGTCCCGGGGTGGGGGTTCGTAATCCGACTCAGGGTAAAAAACAAACAGCATGTAATCCCTCAGTGACCCAGGTAACCAAGCCCGCACCGCCAGGGGCAACTACTAATATTAATAAACCCATAGTAGGGGCAAAGTCCGCTGTTACAACAACCACTGCTAGTAGAGGTACCTCAAAGAACCTACCAAGGGAAAAACACCCACCCACATCTAATTCCGCTATAGCGAATCAGTCTATGTCAAATGGCTTGGTAAAACAATCTAATAGTACCCCAGTACAATCACTTAGTAGGGGTAAAACTAACCCTCAATCTTCTAGGACTCAGCTGGTGGGTAAACAAAAGATGCGCCCCTCACCCCGAGTCAATCTACCCCCAGAAGCGTCCCAATATACCTTAGTTTTAACAGGCGTAGCTCCCCTAAGGGACGGTATCAAGGAGACCCAAGGGGAATTGCGGAATAAAGTAATCTACTGGTTAAACAAAAATCGCCCACTTCCACCATCATCCCCTACTGAAATCCTTTTTGTAAGGAGAGTAGACTGGGTGGGTAAGGGCACCAAAGATTTGGAAGGGGACTGTATCTTGATATCATTCAAAGACCTCTGGGTGGTCGACCTAATACGACGGAATGCTAGATTTGCCCGTCAGGGCGACGTCCAAACTTTGGACCTTGCTTACTTTTACCCTCATACACATACCAACTATCCCATAGACCCAAACCAGTGGAGAGTGAGAGATGGGAGGTTTCGCGGGCCTAGAACACCCCACCCACAACAGTACCCCCTACTTTTCAATCATTTTGGAGCGCTGTCTGACTTGGAGTTGGTGGATTGACTGTGTTTTCCCAGTACGACGAATAACCCTACCGATGATAGCGGGGAAGAAGTACAAATTCTACTTAAACCCCCTATGACACATACACTGGGTAATCAGTTTATGCCATACAAAAAGGCAAATATGATGGTCCCGGCGAGGGGGAAAGTGTGCAAAAAATCAACACTGAAGAAAAAGGGGTCAGAAATTTGCCCATAAGCACCACCCTAACCAACTCCCCCTCCCCTCCCCATTTAGGTAATAACCTTGCAGAACTCACTACAGCGACATTTAACATTGTGTCCTGGAATGTTGCCGGAGCGAAGGCTCGTATGGACTCTGAGGATTGGCTGGAGTTTATCGACAAATTTGACGTAGTGTTACTACAAGAAACTTGGGCAACTGCACCTATACACAAAGCTGGCTTCATAAACTTTTTCAAACCTGCAACAAAGAGCAATAAAGGGCGCGCTTCTGGGGGTTTGACAACGTGGGTCAAACAGGCTTGGGGATATACAACTACAGAACTTTATGAGGACAATCCCGATATCTTGGCTATTAGGTTGATCAAGGAAGGTGGTCAGGACATGCTTATTATTAACATCTACTCTCGTGGCCTCCCTGGTGGTCGATGTCCCCCGATGGTGGGTGCCTTGGACAATCTTTTGGCAGGGTGGAACAAAGGAACATTGATCCTGTTAGCTGGAGACTTAAATTGCACCATTGAGCCGCTTTACTTAGCAGGGGATAGCTGGGGGTCCGCAGAGGATGCAACTTGGAATATACCGGATCTATTGACCAGCAAACCTGTTAAAGCAACGGAGGCTGCCTTGAACTGGACTGCTTTTTGTCTTACCTGGGGGTTAAGGGCTGCAAACGGACGCACTCCATCCGAACTTGGCGCCAATTTTACTTTTGACAATGGCCGGAGAAAAAGCCGTATAGACTATATCTTCTTAAAAATGGAATTCTGGAGTCTGATGGCCGATATGGAAATTGTCACTTGCCCAGAAAGCGATCATAACCCTCTGTCTCTGAAACTAAAGTTGCACGGTGTGGTAAGATTGGAAGTTCCAGTTCCTAAGGGGCAAGGGGTTGTAATCTTATCAAATGATCGGAGGAGATTGAAATGGTCTAACATATCAGGAGATGAAACCATACAGACTAACATAGAGAAAGTGGTGAAGCTCGCATCAAACAAAATGATGTCAGAGGACCTCGGGAGGGGTACCATTGAACTAAACAAAATGATGGACTTGCATGATCAATGTTTTGCTGAGCTTAAGCTACTTCTCTCTAAACCATGTAAGAAGGGTGTTGGGCGACCGCTTGCCAATCGGGCAAAATGGTATAACAAAGATTGTAGGGAGGCTCACAGTAACCTAGTTGAAAAAGTTAAATCTAGAAATATGTGTGCTGTAAAGGAGGCTAGGAAACGGTACAAAAGAGTACAGTGGGAAGCACAGAGGGCGTTGGAGGATGATTATTGGGCCGACCTCTTGGATGCCACCAAGTCAAACAACCAGACTAAATTTTGGGACATAGTAAAATGGGGGAAGGATGGTGACTCCCGTATTCCATCCAACCATGTGTCCCCAGAAGCCTGGATAACCCATTATTCATCCCAATTTAGCTCAGAAGGTATTGACCCTCCCCCTATTTTGAATCAGTTGCTTGTAATGCCCACTTGTGAAACGACCCTGACCTTCACTAATATCGAGACAGAGTTAGCCCTTGGTTTGACTCAGCGGGGGAAAGCTCCTGGGTTGGACCAAATACCAGCCGATTTGTTTAAAACAAATACTGCTCTCTGGGTGCCATATCTAACAAATATAGCTAATGCTATAGCAAAGGGTGCACGCATCCCCAAAACATGGAAGGGGGCTGAGATTCTTCCTATATATAAAAAAGGAGACAGGTCTAATCCGGGCAATTATCGCCCGATTAGTTTAATCGACTGCCTCCAAAAGGTCATTGCCCGTATGATCTTGGCCAGAGTGCAAGGGTGGATGGACTCTGAAAACATACTGTCTCCCATGCAGGCGGGCTTTAGATCTGGTACGAGTACCATTGATCAGGTGCTCCGATTTTGTATGATCTTCTGGAAGGTTGTTACGCTAGGCGGTGGTACCATCTTTGCCGCATTTATAGACCTGAAGTCAGCCTTCGATCTGGTACCTAGGGGTAAATTGTGGCAGGTACTGAGGGACCTGGCTATGCCTGGAGAATTACTAGAGTTGATCATTAGATTACACGAAGAGAACTACGCTAGGGTAAGGTGGGGAGAACAAGGACAAGATACGGATTCCTTCCCTGTAACCCGAGGAGTCCGACAGGGGTGCGTTCTCGCGCCCACTCTCTTCCTACTCTTTATAGATCAAGTAGCAAAATTCTTCTCGGCCACCCATACTGATGCCCCATCCTTGGCAGGGACCAAATTCCCCATGCTTATCTTCGCCGACGACACCTTACTCCTATCCAAGACCTGGGCAGGCCTACAGCGGGCCTTGAACCGTTTTGAGGAGTTTTGTTTGAAAAATGATCTCCAGGTAAATGTGGGCAAAACTAAGTTCATGGTTTTAACCAGGAATAACTTCGTACGCAGTAACGTTCAAATGAGCGGGGTCAACTTGTTAGGGTAAGGGGGATACACTCTTTAGATAACCCCTGCTCACCCCCTCGGTAGCTTGGCACGAGCAGACAGGCTTATCACAAAGGCAATGTGTAAAGTATTTGTACCAACACTCACAGTAACACAGTGAAAACACCACAAATGGACACCACACTAGTTTAGAAAAATTAAGTATCTTAATCTAAACTAAACAAGACCAAAACCACAAAAATCCAACATACACAGTAAATAAATAGGACTTCCAAAGGTTCCAAGAATTTGTACCATAGAAAACTATGGATGAGTGACTTTTCACCAAAGTACCTGTAGATGCGTCAAAGTTCCAAAAGCCAAACAGACGCAGAGTCGGAAAACAAAGAGATGAGATGCCCCTGAGACCTTGGAGGGGCGATGCGACAGTTCTGCGACACGCAGAGGACGAGTTGCGTTGAATACGGTGTGTATGGGGAGTGATGCGTTGATTATTCATGATGGTTCCAGTTCGCAGGTGATGCACCAGGAAAGCGTGCCGCACAGGTACGATGCGTGGAAATACGTGATGCAGCGGCGATAAGCGGCGCTGCAGCGGTTTTCTTCAGCCGGAATCTCTCGATGCATCGATTTTTGCAGCGGCGACAGGCACTGCAATGGTTTTTGCACCAGCACAGCGATGCATGAAAATTCTTCTTGCGCCGTGGAGGTGCGTCGAGAAAACAGTCGCAAGAAGAGCGATGCATCGATTTTGGTAGTTTTCAAGCTTCTTCTTTCTTCCAGATCGCAAACAGCAGCAACAACCTCCAGAGGCCCAAAACTGGCACAGGCACCTCTAGACAGGTCAGAACTCACAACAGTAGGGTTCAGGGGAGCTGTGGGTGAAGTCTTTGTGTTCCTGAGACTTCAGAACAGTAGGCCAGCTCACTTCAGGCCCTTGGATAACTCCTTCAAGCAGGGAACACAGCACACAGCGAAGTCCTTCTCCTTTCCTTGGCAGAACCAGGAACTGCAGGCCAACCCGGGACACACAGCAAGGACAGTACTTATCCTCAGTCTCTCCAGCTCTTCTCCTTGGCAAAGGTTCCTCTTAAATTCCAGGAATGATCTAAAGTTCAGGGGCTTTAGGTCTAATACCTATACCCCAAAATATCTTTGTTCTCTTTGTGCAAGGGGCTCTGAGCCCAGTTCAAACCAGTTTTTGGGGCACTCTGCAAGCGCACAACATCCATTGTCAGTGTGAGCCTTGGCCCCAGACACACCACAGCGGGGCGGGCCCAGCATTGCGGAACGCAGGCACAGCCCTATTCAGGTACAAGTGCTACTCCTCCCACCACTCCAAATGCATATCAGGCATATTCAGCCTAGTGTTGACTCATCCAGACTCCTGGAGCCACTTCACCTCCCCCACCCCTGTCACTCCAAAGCCAGACCGTCAATCCACAAACAGGCAGAGGCACACAGGAAGGCTGAACAAGAAAAAAGGCACTTTCTAAAAGTGTGATTTTCAAACACACAATTAAAAAAACAACTTTACTAAAAGATGTGTTGTTAAATCCTGAGTTCAGGGATACTAAATTCAAAAATTCAATTTTTCTATTTTACCCCTATGGGAAGATATGTGTGTAAAATGTTACAAAGCATTCCCATTCTGTCCTACGGGCAAGATAGCCTTTCAATAGGGATCACTTTGGAAAACTGCTTTTGCCTTGAGCTGGGACCCTGGTCTGCTGTTTTGGACCTCTGCCTTCACCCTAACTTGTGGGAGGTTGACTCTGCAGGGCTGCGAGCGTGTTGCGGCGCAGGACTACAAGTCCCAGGAGCGCCAGCAACCCCCAACCGCCACCACCTGGGACGCTCTCCCTGCGGCTCCTCCCTGCAAACAACACAGTTAAAAGCTGTCTCCGTTGGCTGCAAGTTGGATCACTTTGGAAAACTGCTTTTGCCTTGAGCTGGGACCCTGGTCTGCTGTTTTGGACCTCTGCCTTCACCCTAACTGCTCGCGGAACCCACTGCGCGGGTCCCGCTTCGTGTGGGGCTCCTTGTGGGAGGTTGACTCTGCAGGGCTGCGAGCGTGTTGCGGCGCAGGACTACAAGTCCCAGGACTACAAGTCCCAGGAGCGCCAGCAACCCCCAACCGCCACCACCTGGGACGCTCTCCCTGCAGCTCCTCCCTGCAGCTCCTCCCTGCAAACAACACAGTTAAAAGCTGTCTCCGTTGGCTGCAAGTTGGATCACTTTGGAAAACTGCTTTTGCCTTGAGCTGGGACCCTGGTCTGCTGTTTTGGACCTCTGCCTTAACCCTAACTGCTCGCGGAACCCGCTGCGCGGGTCCCGCTTCGTGTGGGGCTCCTTGTGGGAGGTTGACTCTGCAGGGCTGCGAGCGTGTTGCGGCGCAGGAATACAAGTCCCAGGAGCGCCAGCAACCCCCAACCGCCACCACCTGGGACGCTCTCCATTCAGCTCCTCCCTGCAGCTCCTCCCTGCAAACAACACAGTTAAAAGCTGTCTCCGTTGGCTGCAAGTTGGATCACTTTGGAAAACTGCTTTTGCCTTGAGCTGGGACCCTGGTCTGCTGTTTTGGACCTCTGCCTTCACCCTAACTGCTCGCGGAACCCACTGCGCGGGTCCCGCTTCGTGTGGGGCTCCTTGTGGGAGGTTGACTCTGCAGGGCTGCGAGCGTGTTGCGGCGCAGGACTACAAGTCCCAGGAGCGCCAGCAACCCCCAACCGCCACCACCTGGGACGCTCTCCCTGCGGCTCCTCCCTGCAGGCTCCTCCCCATTTCTTAGGATTGTACATCAGTAGCAGCCGTGTCCCGCTGCGCGGGAGCGCGCCGGGAGAAGCCCGGGACAAGGGCGGGACAGTCTGTGGCCGTCCGTGGTCGGACAAGGTTGGGTTGGGCCCGGACCCCTGTCAAAATTACCATCAGATCTACGTTATTCCTCTTGCACGGCTCTAAAAGGTATCTTGTCATTATTAGCCTTCGCAAGGGAGGGGGACATATAGCACCCAAAGCACAGTGGAACTATTTATTGACTTATATACTTATCCACTTAGAATCTCACCATGCCATTGAGATCAGGGAAAGAACGTTTAGTCCACATACAAACTTCTAAGGGCGTAGTCTCTGGTCCCCTAGACGCCTTTATCACCAGAGCCACTGGGATTTTGGAAAAAGAAATAGAAATGGTGGAACAAAGGCTGTCCCTTGACCTAGTCACCGGAAAGCGCTCCTCAATGGGTGCTTTAGCTTTAGCCAAAAGCCCTGTCTCTCATGCAGCATTTAACTGCATTTCTACCATTGAGACTGAGGCAATAGTTCACGTGGATGGAGATGGGGTGACCTTACCCCCTTCCCTAGACAACAGGGCCCAGAAATCCAACGTTAATCAGACAAGGGATGGGGATGAAAGCGAGAATACCGGGTATGACGAATATAGTTTGGTCAATCCACCCCAATCTATTGATTCTACTCCACCTAATTTGATTGAGATGACTCAAACGAGTCCAAAACCGATATCCCGGAAGAGAAAATATGTTTCGAGCCCACAGGGGGAAAAAGATCAAAAACAGCCCAAATTGAATGACACTTGCAGTGTGAGTATACCACCCTTACAACCCCCCATGGTTTCCCAATTGTGTATTGTCCATCTTTAGCTCCCCTGGGGTCATCTAATCCCTGCCCAACATGCCTCATTAGTGACGACACCTTGTTGGTCAAAATTGAGGCTATGCTAAAAACCATTCTGCTCCCGGTTTTGGAGAGAACAAGGCTGATGACCGTTAAAATTGATGCACTGGAAACAGTAGTAAACACCAATTTGGGTCTACTGCAAAAATTATCAATGTCTAGTCCCGGGGTGGGGGTTCGTAATCCGACTCAGGGTAAAAAACAAACAGCATGTAATCCCTCAGTGACCCAGGTAACCAAGCCCGCACCGCCAGAGGAAACTACTAATATTAATAAACCCATAGTAGGGGCAAAGTCCGCTGTTACAACAACCACTGCTAGTAGAGGTACCTCAAAGAACCTACCAAGGGAAAAACACCCACCCACATCTAATTCCGCTATAGCGAATCAGTCTATGTCAAATGGCTTGGTAAAACAATCTAATAGTACCCCAGTCCAATCACTTAGTAGGGGTAAAACTAACCCTCAATCTTCTAGGACTCAGCTGGTGGGTAAACAAAAGATGCGCCCCTCACCCCGAGTCAATCTACCCCCAGAAGCGTCCCAATATACCTTAGTTTTAACTGGCGTAGCTCCCCTAAGGGACGGTATCAAGGAGACCCAAGGGGAATTGCGGAATAAAGTAATCTACTGGTTAAACAAAAATCGCCCACTTCCACCATCATCCCCTACTGAAATCCTTTTTGTAAGGAGAGTAGACTGGGTGGGTAAGGGCACCAAAGATTTGGAAGGGGACTGTATCTTGATATCATTCAAAGACCTCTGGGTGGTCGACCTAATACGACGGAATGCTAGATTTGCCCGTCAGGGCGACGTCCAAACTTTGGACCTTGCTTACTTTTACCCTCATACACATACCAACTATCCCATAGACCCAAACCAGTGGAGAGTGAGAGATGGGAGGTTTCGCGGGCCTAGAACACCCCACCCACAACAGTACCCCCTACTTTTCAATCATTTTGGAGCGCTGTCTGACTTGGAGTTGGTGGATTGACTGTGTTTTCCCAGTACGACGAATAACCCTACCGATGATAGCGGGGAAGAAGTACAAATTCTACTTAAACCCCCTATGACACATACACTAGGTAATCAGTTTATGCCATACAAAAAGGCAAATATGATGGTCCCGGCCGAGGGGGAAAGTGTGCAAAATATCAACACTGAAGAAAAAGGGGTCAGAAATTTGCCCATAAGCACCACCCTAACCAACTCCCCCTCCCCTCCCCATTTAGGTAATAACCTTGCAGAACTCACTACAGCGACATTTAACATTGTGTCCTGGAATGTTGCTGGAGCGAAGGCTCGTATGGACTCTGAGGATTGGCTGGAGTTTATCGACAAATTTGACGTAGTGTTACTACAAGAAACTTGGGCAACTGCACCTATACACAAAGCTGACTTCATAAACCTTTTCAAACCTGCAACAAAGAGCAATAAAGGGCGCGCTTCGGGGGGTTTGACAACGTGGGTCAAACAGGCTTGGGGATATACAACTACAGAACTTTATGAGGACAATCCCGATATCTTGGCTATTAGGTTGAGCAAGGAAGGTGGTCAGGACATGCTTATTATTAACATCTACTCTCGTGGCCTCCCTGGTGGTCGATGTCCCCCGATGGTGGGTGCCTTGGACAATCTTTTGGCAGGGTGGAACAAAGGAACATTGATCCTGTTAGCTGGAGACTTAAATTGCACCATTGAGCCGCTTTACTTAGCAGGGGATAGCTGGGGGTCCGCAGAGGATGCAACTTGGAATATACCGGATCTATTGACCAGCAAACCTGTTAAAGCAACGGAGGCTGCCTTGAACTGGACTGCTTTTTGTCTTACCTGGGGGTTAAGGGCTGCAAACGGACGCACTCCATCCGACCTTGGCGCCAATTTTACTTTTGACAATGGCCGGAGAAAAAGCCGTATAGACTATATCTTCTTAAAAATGGAATTCTGGAGTCTGATGGTCGATATGGAAATTGTCCCTCGCCCAGAAAGCGATCATAACCCTCTGCCTCTGAAACTAAAGTTGCACGGTGTGGTAAGATTGGAAGTTCCAGTTCCTAAGGGGCAAGGGGTTGTAATCTTATCAAATGATTGGAGGAGATTGAAATGGTCTAACATATCAGGAGATGAAACCATACAGACTAACATAGAGAAAGTGGTGAAGCTCGCATCAAACAAAATGATGTCAGAGGACCTCGGGAGGGGTACCATTGAACTAAACAAAATTATGGACTTGCATGATCAATGTTTTGCTGAGCTTAAGCTACTTCTCTCTAAACCATGTAAGAAGGGTGTTGGGCGACCGCTTGCCAATCGGGCAAAATGGTATAACAAAGATTGTAGGGAGGCTCACAGTAACCTAGTTGAAAAAGTTAAATCTAGAAATATGTGTGCTGTAAAGGAGGCTAGGAAACGGTACAAAAGAGTACAGTGGGAAGCAAAGAGGGTGTGGGAGGATGATTATTGGGCCGACCTCTTGGATGCCACCAAGTCAAACAACCAGACTACATTTTGGGACATAGTAAAATGGGGGAAGGATGGTGACTCCCGTATTCCAACCAACCATGTGTCCCCAGAAGCCTGGATAACCCATTATTCATCCCAATTTAGCTCAGAAGGTATTGACCCTCCCCCAATTTTGAATCAGTTGCTTGTAATGCCCACTTGTGAAACGACCCTGACCTTCACTAATATCGAGACAGAGTTAGCCCTTGGTTTGACTCAGCGGAGGAAAGCTCCTGGGTTGGACCAAATACCAGCCGATTTGTTTAAAACAAATACTGCTCTCTGGGTGCCATATCTAACAAATATAGCTAATGCTATAGCAAAGGGTGCACGCATCCCCAAAACATGGAAGGGGGCTGAGATTCTTCCTATATATATAAAAGGAGACAGGTCTAATCCGGGCAATTATCGCCCGATTAGTTTAATCGACTGCCTCCAAAAGGTAATTGCCCGTATGATCTTGGCCAGAGTGCAAGGGTGGATGGACTCTGAAAACATACTGTCTCCCATGCAGGCGGGCTTTAGATCTGGTACGAGTACCATTGATCAGGTGCTCCGATTTTGTATGATCTTCTGGAAGGTTGTTACGCTATGCGGTGGTACCATCTTTGCCGCATTTATAGACCTGAAGTCAGCCTTCGATCTGGTACCTAGGGGTAAATTGTGGCAGGTACTGAGGGACCTGGCTATGCCTGGAGAATTACTAGAGTTGATCATTAGATTACACGAAGAGAACTACGCTAGGGTAAGGTGGGGTGAACAAGGACAACATACGGATTCCTTCCCTGTAACCCGAGGAGTCCGACAGGGGTGCGTTCTCGCGCCCACTCTCTTCCTACTCTTTATAGACCAAGTAGCAAAATTCTTCTCGGCCACCCATACTGATGCCCCATCCTTGGCAGGGACCAAATTCCCCATGCTTATCTTCGCCGACGACACCTTACTCCTATCCAAGACCCGGGCAGGCCTACAGCGGGCCTTGAACCGTTTTGAGGAGTTTTGTGTGAAAAATGATCTCCAGGTAAATGTGGGCAAAACTAAGTTCATGGTTTTAACCAGGAATTACTTCGTACGCAGTAACGTTCAAATGAGCGGGGTCAACTTGGAACAAGTTGAAACCATGACTTATCTGGGGGTCACCCTGGACCGCCGTCTGTCGTGGAAAGATCAAATAGCGACCCAGCAGTTAAAATTCGCCCAATTGACCGGATGTCTTTTGCGTGAGCAGAAGAGATTTATTACCAAACGTGTCATCCCTGCCATTAGAATTTATGACACTAAAATAAACGCCGCCATACTCTATGGGGCTCAGTTATGGGGATTTATGTAAATGTAAATGTGTTTCGATTTATATAGCGCACTTTAACCCAGGGGTCCCAAGGCGCTTGCTTAGGGAACCCGTCCTGGTATTCCCCTGTGAGATATCCCAGCCAGGTATCCACAAGGTGAAAGCCAGGCATCCCGCTGCGAGGGGCCGTAGTGGAGATTAAGCAAGCTATTGCCCAGAGTCGCAGAGTGTGACCCCGTGAGTCAAGTAGGCACCGGAGCGAGAATTGTCGACTCCGTGGAGTTTTTGAGCCCGAGACCCGCCGAGGCAGGGAAGCGAACCCTGGTCCACGGCAGATCTCAGCTTCCGGGTCTGCCGCCTCTAACCACTGAGCCACGCTTCTCCACTATAGAATCCAGTGCAAATTCCTTCAGAACCTGGTAGGGTTGCCACAATCCTCCTCATCGATACCCCTCTGTCATGATATGGGCTGCCCACCAATTACAGACATGGCTAGATTTAGAGTAGTGGCTACTTGGAGGCGCTTGTGGACCTCCCTGGATCTCACACTCTTTGCTAAGGAGTTAGCAGAAGTGAGGTCCATGGGGGGCTCTGAACGAATCGAATGGCTTCGTTCGGTGAAAAGGAGCCTGCATGATATGGGTTTAAAACATCTGTGGGTCTCCCCAGGCACCAACACTTTCCCATCTAAAAAAGAATTCAAAGAACTATTTTGGGCCTCAACCCGCCACTCCTTGGTAACCGCCTCCAGTTCTGGCAGCCTCACGGGAAGATTCTTAAGCTTTAAGCTAGATCCCTCCCGCGAGATTTACTGGGACACCATCACCAGACCACTGGACAAGAAACTTTATCATCAGTTTCGTGTAGGTGCCTTACCTTTGAATTCATTTACTTCATCCTGGGGTAAAACTTCCTCTAGTTCATGTAGCTGGTGCCCTGATCAAAAAGAAACAGAAGGTCATCTATTGTTTGCTTGTCCGCAGTATTCAGAACCTCGTTCCACATGGCTAAAACCCCTGTTCAAACGCCTTTCTTGTAGAAGGTCTTCCGAGGCGATCTGGGTGTTGAAAACTAATACCTCAGAAACTTTTGTGATATGTGTGGCCAAATTTTTAGGCTGGGCATGGGCAATTAGGGCCAGAAGGAACTTATCTTAATTGTATCATGTAAGATCTCACATATAACGTGTGCTAATTCTGCTCTTTTTAGCCCCAGGTTTATACATGTATTGTAAAACTAACAAAGTTTAATATTTAATAATTAGTTTTAATCGTGTTTTCAGTGCAAAGTTAATAATATGTTCATTGTTTTTTTATATAACTTAATGTATAGTGGTTGTTTTGTTTTGTAATGTTTTTAATTTGTCTTTTATGATTTTATTATCGAAATAAAGACATTAAAACCTGAAAACCTGATAAACGAATTTTGCAGTAATTCACTATCAGGACATGTTACACACTCTAGTACATGTCCTAACTTTTCACATGCACTGCACCCTGCCCAGGGGGATACATTGAGCCTACCATAGCGGTGCCCTATATGTAAGGAAATGGAAGGTTAGGGCCTGGCAAGTGTGTGCACTTACCAAGTCAGCATGGCAGTTAGCAAACTGCACACTTGCGCCGCAGTGGCAGGCCTGAGACATCTTTTCAGGGCTACTGATGTCGGTAGCACAATAAATGCTACAAGCCCACTAGTAGCATTTGATTTAGCAGGCCTGTCAGACTTAGAGCACTTTACTAGGGACCTACTGGTGGATCAAATATGCCAATCATGGATATCCAATCACAAGGACAATTAACACAGAGAGTATATGCACGTTAGCACTGATCAGCAGTGGTAAAGTGCCCAGAGTCCTATTGCCAACAAACACAAGTCAGGAGAAAATAGGAGGAAGAAGCAAAAGGTTTGGGGATAAACCTGCAAAAAGGGCCATTTCCAACACAAACCCCTTCCAGCATAAAGCCAGGGTAGACCAATTAATACCTCAATGGGCTTCCCTGCTTGGGGCGAAAGAACCTGCCACCTGGCCCGAACAACAGGGGTCTATCCCTGTTCTACACCTTCCTGAACTCAGTTGAATCCCCCTTTCCATACTCTCAGGACCCATGGGGGACCCTTCTCCTCACCTGGGGACCCCATCTGTGTAGCGCCTATAAATACTTTGCTCATAGATGTGTCCCAACAGGTAGACAGTACCCACATGGCCAAGACACTGGTATGGCCCAGTCCACCCCCGGGGTGTGACTCCTGCCCCCGCCCAGAGGCAACTCTGTCCACCAGGACAGCCAGCCATAGTGGCAAATGACAGCTGATGAGAACCAGGCCTCATGCCTTTCAGGCTTCTCTAACCTCTGTGGCATCAAAAAGTGGGGGACAGTAGTCCCAGGTGCCTGGCACCTTTTCTCCACTTTCCCTCAAGCCAAGTCAGGTATGGGATCCTGACACCTGCCCACCTGCCCAGGGTCTGTACCCTGCTGCTGGACAAAAGACTGGGGTGGGGTCTCCCACACTCTGTTTTCTTCCCTGGGGTTCTGCACCCTCCCACCTGGAGCGGTACCCCCAGAAGACAACTTGGTAGGGGCACTGTTAGCAGTCTCCCCTTCCTCCAGGTCAGGGGGGACACCCTGAACCTGGTCCTCCCACCGAGGGTCTGTACCCTTAGGCTGGACCAGTGCCTGGGAACCTAGGACTTCCGGGGGAGTACACAACCCCCCCAAGGGAAACACACCCCTCATGAGTGGTTTGAGAGTCTGAGGGTTATCCTCTTGTTGAAGGGGAGCCAGTGCAGGTCTCTCTGGTGGGGTGTGATGTGGCTGCGGCAAGGGATGTTGAGGATCAGGTGGGCGGAGGCGTGCTGGATGCGTTGGAGCAGTTTCAGGAGTTTAGCCGAGGCTCCTGCATTTTCGTAGTCCAGTCTACTGCTGACAAGGGCCTGGGTGACCGTCCTTCTCGTTTCGGTGGGGATCCAGTTGTAGATCCTGCAGAGCATGCGGAGGGTGTTGAAGCAGGAGGAAGAGACGGCGTTGAGCTGCTTCGTCATGGAGAGGGTCGAGTCGAGGATGACCCCTAGGTTGCGTACGTGGCGTTGGATCTGTTCCCAGTGCGGTCGCCCACCAGGAGTTGTCCCAGGCTGAGGGTGTGGGTCCGAGGATGAGGACCTCCGTTTTGACTGAGTTCAGCTTTAGTCAGCTGTTTCTCATCCATTCGGCGTTGGCCGTCATTCCTTCATGGAGGTTGGTTTTGGCGGTGAGGGGGTCTTTGGTGAGGGAGAGGATCAGCTGGGTGTCATCGGTGTAGGAGATGCTGTTGAGGTCGTGCAGTCGGGCGACGTCGGTGAGCGGTGCCATGTAGATGTTAAACAGCGTTGGGCTGAGGGGTGAGCCCTGGGATAATCTCGGTGGCTTCGGAGCGGAAGTGGGGGTGGCGGACGCTCTGTGGTCTGCCGGAGAGGAAGAAGGTGGTCCAATCCAGGTCCTTCTCTTGGATCCCGGAATTGTGGAGGCGTGTTCGTAGTGTGTGGTGGCAGACCGTGTTGAAGGCTGGGAGGATGAGGGCAGCGGTTTGTCTGTTGTCTAGCAGAGTCCTGATGTCGTCGGCAGCGATGAGGGCAGTTTCGATGCTGTGGTTGCTGCGGAACCCAGACGGGGATGGGTCCAGGATGCTGTTCTACTCGAGGAATCTGGTCAGTTGTTTGTTGACGGCCCTCTCGATGACCTTCGCCGGGAACGGGAGCAGGGAGATGGGACGGACGTTTTTGAGGTCCTTGGGGTCCGCCTTGGGTTTCCTGAGTAAGGCGTTGATCTTGGCTTGATTACAGCTCTCTGGGAAGGTTGCTGTCTCGAAGGAGATGTTGATGGTTTTCCAGATAGGGGGTGCAATGGTGGTGCTGGCTTTGTTGAAGATGCTGTGTGGACATGGGTCTGACGGGGAACCGGTGAGGTTCTGTGACAATTGTAAGTGGTGTTTTCGACTCGCACGAATATAGTCGAGTCTGGTATCTATGAACCGCAAATGACGAGTTTAGTGGGTGTACGCAGTTTCGCTGTGCTAACCTAAACCGTTTGTCTGTTACGTGGGTATTTCTATCTGTACCCACGGGTTCCATCTTAGATACGGCATCCATTTTGTCTCTTGCCCTCAAGTAGCCAGCGAACGGACGTTGTCCGCTTCACGACCCTGGGACTCCCAAGATATTTGCGGAAGACACATGTTCTTTGTAAATGTCTTTATGATGAGGGGGATGATACTGTAAAGCAGGTGGCGCCGCTCGAGGCTCATCTCGAGCGGCCGGCTTATTGTCTCAGCCGTGCATCTCATTAGGCACGTCCCTTTGATGCCTGTATCTCGTGTTTCCCGATACCTCCCCTTTTTACACCCTTTCTGATCTCCCCACTGTCTCCATCTTCCTCTGCACCTGTCCTTGTTCCTATCACGATCTGTTTTACTGCTGATTGGAATGTACTAATGATGGGAAGATGGGTTTTTACAGTTGGGAACCGCCAAATGTTTCCGCACTTATATTCCGGACCTTATGTGAATCAAAGTGACCAAAACGACCCCTCTGGGGGATAATTGTGGGAACCGGGTTGTAAACTTTTGTCTGCTATGCAAACCTATGGGAAAATCGTGTATAAAAGGAGCGATCCACAGAACCAATTTGAAGCAGTCACTCTGAACTACACTTGTTGTACTTCCGTGATTTCTGTGTTTCCCTGCAGCAAATAAACCTTGAATCTTTGACGCCGAAGGAAGTGTCCCGTGTCTCTGTGATTCGTACGCCGGAGCAGGTTACCCACGAAGGTTTCAGGTGTTGTGCCCTGGCACCGCTGGGTTCTAAATAACCCAGTCCTTCAGTTGGCGCCCAACGTGGGGCTGCATCAGTGGTACCGGTCCAAGCCCGACGATCGTGAGGAACTTCGTGTGAAATCTCCGAGGGAAGGTGCACTCCGCTTCATCGATCCTGTTGTCGAAATAAGTGGCCCGAAGACTTTTCCCGCGAAGATTCCCGCCTCCTGACGGCTGCGACGGACTGCTGCCCTGACTGTAGACCTGTTTTGGCGCCTGGCGTAGACCTTGGTATAGCGAGACGATTGACGGGCCTTCCTGGTGACGCCATCGATCTTTGAGTTAAGTATTTGTGGGTCGCTCCCAGTGTTCTTGGTTGTGGTTCTTAGTTGTTGCATGGTTCCATTGCATTTGTGGTTCTTGGTACTTTGTTGTAATATTTGACGACTGCAGACGCCAAAAACCGAGGGTTTTCGCTCTTTGCTGGGACTTGGTAAATCCCGTAACCCTTGAAGTTTGTGAAACTCGACTAGTGTGCAAGATGCCTGGTCGTAGTACTTTGTTTAGTTGTTTCAGACGTTGTGGCACGGATTCCCGACTGGAGGACTCGTGTCCGATACCTCCGGTTGGAACTCCCACTTATGAACTGTACAGTAAGCACGGATTGGGCCCGATTACTTTTAATGATTACTGGATTCGGTATACTAAGAAGGATGGTGTCCTTAGTTGGCCACCCCATGGTAGTTTTGAGACTCCAATCTTAGATAATCTAGAGGCTAAATTATTTGCGAAAAAGTCAAGGCCGGCCATGTTTGATGCCTTTCGGTTGTGGCGTAAAGAAGCCCGACAGAAAGAAATCAGACAGACTAAACGAAATCAGAGAGATGGTGTTGCTACCATTGTAAAGAAAGCAGAGCAGTTTCAGCGTGATAAGGAGGATAAGGAAAAGGAAGTGTTCGATAGGCTACAGCGTATGTCCATAGATAAATGCTATCCTGCTTTGCCTACGGAGTCGGATAAGAAGGAAGAACCAGTTGAGGATTCTCTAATGTCCTATCTTTTAAAGTCGCCACCTCCGTATGTACAGGGTACCACTGCTCCAGTGGTTCCCCCTGTACCTGTTCCGCCACCTATTCCTCAGCCTGTTCCTCAACCTGCACCCGTTCTTCTGACTGTGCCTGCTCCTTTGTCTGTTGCCATCCCTACTGCTCCTCCACTTCCACATACTCCTGCTCCCGCTACTGCTCCTGTTTTGTTAACTCCTGTTGTTGCTTCTGTTTCTACCCCTTTCCTTTGTTAGTCCTGTGTCCTATACTTCTCCTTCTGTTCGTAGTCGTACTTCTCCTGTTGCGGCTAACTTCTTTCATTCTCTCGGGCCTGTTCTTGGGTCCGCTGGTTCAGATGGTCCTCAGAGACGTAGTCAGCTTACCGGTAATAGGGAACGCGCTTCGCTATATAATATGGCGATGGGTTGGATGACACATCCTCTTAGAAATCCACCACGTATTGTACTCGATACGTTCTGTCAATTTAATATACCAACACAAAGATACGTGTTCGAGGAAATGTGTAAGGTCCTTCATGATCAGATATCGGCCGATGCACCTGACGAGGTGCTGTCCGCTTTGTCTGATCTACAGCTTCAGTTCTCGAATGGACTGATAGTAGATACCAACGTTCGACGTGCGGTTGAGCGGTTGCTATCTTTCCGTCCCACTCCTATACCTCAAGCCTTGTTTGTTGAGGATGTTGAAAGACAGCCAGATGAGTCTGGTCAGTTTCCTATGCGTGAAGTTCCACCAGTATGGATGCCAGGTAATCCTGCAGCCCAACCTCCGATCTTGCCATTTTTCCAGAGAGTATGGATACATCTCCCGTGGAAACGATCAGAAGTGTTACAGGTGAAGCAATCTTTGCCTGACCCTCGCAAAAATCCTACAGGGTATTACAAGGAATTATCGCAGCTCGTGGATGCTACGATAATGAACCTTGCTGATATCGATATGCTGTTCGGCAATGTCGTACCGCAACCGGTTTGGGCTAAAATCCGTCAGGAAAATCATCCGAATGAACTAGGTGGTGATTGGGCTGCCATTGTAGCGGCAGATGGTCGACAAACTGGTGGTGCTAAACCCGAGCAGTTGATTGCTGCTCTTCTTCAAAGAATAATTACGCTAATGAAAACTCTTATGCCAGCTATGAGGGTAAATTGGGACAAATTGTCGGCTTGTAAGCAGAAAAAGGACGAGAGTGTCTCCGACTTCTTTACGAGATTCGAGGAGGCATTCATCGACCATAGTGGTCAGGATATGGGTACGGAGGGTGGCCAACGGTTGTTTGTGGATAAATTTGTTTCTAACTTATTGCCCGATTTGAGCAATAAATTGAAGAATTCGGAAAGTGCGTGGGCCGTTTCAACCTCAGCACAGATATTGGCCACAGCACAATATTATGAGAACAGAGAGAAAGAAGAGAATGACCGCGCTGATAAAAAGACGAAAGAGCTTAAAACTAAAGTGTTGTTACAACAAGCGTATCCTCCGCGTTCGAATCAGAATGCTTCGCAACAAAATAGATCGCAGTCGCAATCTAACCGACCACAATCTAGAAATGACTCCTCTTCCCAAAGATCCTCTTTAGGGTACAATCAGTGTGCCTATTGTAGACAGGAGGGTCACATAAAATTCAATTGTCCTGTTTTGAACGACCGTAATAGTGGTAATTCATCTAGAGGAGGTCGTGGTGGTTCTCAACAGACATCACGCGGTAGGGGTCGTGGTGTTCAGAATGATCGTTCAGATAACCAATCGAATTCTAACAACTGTTTCGATCAGCGTGGATCATCGCAAGGACGATCTGCGCAGTACAATGTAGACGATTATTACGTCGATCAGGGAACTGACGACAGTAATTACTAGGACAGCCATAGACAAGGAGAGGGAGTGGTATCAGTTCCGGTTGATCAGAGAGGGCCTTACGTCGCAGTTGCTACATCGGGCGTCGTTGAGCCTTTTCTGTTGGACACTGGTGCAGCGAAAAGTTCCATTATGCATTCGAAACTCCCTGGCGCACCTTTGTCTGGCTTAACAAATGTTTCCGTTGGATTCTCTGGCGCCCCCGTTAGCAATCCAGTTTCACGCCCTTTGCCTCTTACAATTGGGCCACGTGAGCTTGAAGCTCCGTTGATTTTGACTACTGGTTGTGGTGAAAATCTCTTGGGTCTGGATTTGCTAAAACGTTTGTATGCAACTCTATATTGTTCTCCTACGGGTGTAAAGCTTACATTGGGAGAGAAGGTTGTCTCTCCCATGTACTTGTCTCTTGATAAGCTTCCACCGGAATTGAGCTCCCTTCCTGCATCTTTGTGGGCAACAGGTCCCAATGATGTGGGCCTACTTGACATCTCCCCTTATGTTGTTCAGTTGAAAACCAATGTGCGATTGCCACGTATTCCCCAGTATCGTATCTCTCTTGATGGTGAACGAGCACTGTTAGCGATCATCTATGATTTGATCGACAAAGACGTTATTGAAGAGACTCGGGGAAACGTGTGCAACAGCCCTGTACTGCCCATTCTTAAACGTACTGATCCTTCGAAGCCACCTGTTTATCGTTTTGTTATCGATTTACGGGAGGTGAATAAAATTGTGATTCCTCAGTTCCCCGTTGTGCCTGACATCACGGCGCTACTGACTCTGATTCCAGCTTCTGCATCGTGGTTTTCGGTGATTGACTTGAAGAATGCGTTCTTCAGCATCCCGATTGCAGAGGAGAGCAGGGACCTTTTCGGTTTCTCTCTCGGTGGGCGCAGCTTCCGGTTTAAACGCGCTCCTCAAGGCTACTGTGAGAGTCCATCGATTTACGGTCAGGCCTTGAAGGGTCAACTGGATGCGTTTACGTTGCCGGCTGGTGCGGCCTTAATCCAATATGTCGACGACTTATTGGTAGCTACAGATACTCAGGACATTTGCAAAATTGCTACGGTGTCGTTGCTGCAACATCTCTGCGAGTTGAATCACAAGGTGTCACCTTCTAAACTCCAATATTGTTGTCAAGAAGTAACCTATCTAGGTCACTTATTGTCAAAGGAGGAAGACGGTTGACCCCAGAGAGAATTGCAGCAATTGCGCGAATGACTGTGCCAACAACACAAAGAGGTGTGCGTGCCTTTCTAGGTATCACGTCGTACTGCAGGCAGTGGATTCCAAATTTTTCATTGCTAGCGAAACCATTGGTGGCTCTTACGTGTAAGGATGTTCCAACTCCTTTACCATGGACGGAAGAATGTCAGAAAAGTTTTTCTGAATTGCGTGGCGCATTGTGTTCGGCTCCGGTGTTAGGTACCCCTGACTACAGTAAGCCGTTCACATTATACGTGCATGAGAGAGAAGGTTGTGCGTTGAGTGTCTTGACGCAACCTTTTGGTGGCAAGCAACGTCCATGTGCATATTTTTCCTCGACCTTGGACCCGGTAGCTAGAGCATTGCCGAGTTGTTTGAGAGCAACAGCGGCAGCTGCGGTGTCCATCCGACAATCAGCAGGATTGGTCATGGATAATATGCTTACGGTGATGGTTCCGCATGCAGTCGACACTCTTTTAAATCGTACGAAAACTCAGCACTTGACAAGTGCGAGGTTGTCTGGGTACGAGTTGACGTTGCTGGCAAGTCATATCCAAATAAAACGTTGCAATGTTCTGAACCCGGCGACTTTGTTACCAATTAACTCAGAGTCAGATGAAATAACAGAACATGATTGTTATTTGCGGACAGAAGAGGAAACAAAAGGTCGAGTGGACCTTAAAAACACCCCATTGGAAGACCCAGATGGAACGCTGTATGTGGATGGTTCATGTTTTAAGTTGCCGAATGGCGATGTGACTACTGCGTATGCTGTTGTAACGTTGAATACTGTTGTTGAGACTGCGAGGTTAAATCAGAATTCTGCCCAAGCTGCAGAGCTGATCGCTCTCACTAGAGCGTGTGTGTTAGCAAAAGGGAAACGTGTGAATGTGTTTACCGACAGCCAATATGCTTTTGGCGTCGCCCATAGCTTCGGACGATTGTGGAGAGAAAGAGGTTTTCTGACATCGCATGGTACGAAGATTCAGCATGGCCAGCTTGTGAATGATCTTTTGGATGCACTTACGTTGCCTAAGCAGGTAGCGATTGTTAAATGCAGTGCACATCGTAAGGTGACGGATGATGTTGGTCGTGGTAATGCGTTTGCGGATGAGATTGCTAAGGAGACTGCCCGGAACCTTAGTACTAGAATGTATGTGACGAGTTCGGTTAGGTGGCCTGCAGAGTCGAGCATGTGTGAAGACACTATTGAGAGTGTGAAAGAAATTCAGAATGAGGCCACCGAGGCTGAAAAGACAAGGTGGAAAGAAAGTACGGGAAAGTTGGATGCGAATGGTTGTTGGATTGATTTATCGGATCAGAAAAGATGGATGTTACCTGATGCGTATGTGCTGGCTGTTTTGACAATGGCGCATGGGTTAGCACATATTAGCGTGAAAGGTATTTGCAAGTTGTTATCTCCTGTGTGGAAGAATGATGGTATCACGAAATGTGCTGAACGCTTGGTTAAGAACTGTATGGTGTGCATGTTGTACAATCCTGGTAAGGGAACCCCAACTCCTCCTGGTAGTTTTGCTCCCCCTTCGTGTCCCTTTGAGGTGATTCAATTGGACTTCATCCATATGGAGCGATGCAATAACTTGAAATACGTTTTAGTTGTGGTTTGCGCATTCTCCCGATGGATCGAGGCCTATCCTCTCAAAGACAATACTGCTTTGTCTACTGCGAAAATCCTACTGAAGGAATACTTTCCTCGGTACGGAATGCCTAGAGTCGTGTGGTCAGATAACGGAAGTGAGTTTGTGGGGAGTGTAATGAAGAGTGTGTGTAAGGGCCTTGGAATTAATCAGAAATTCCACAGCGCCAATCATCCCCAGTCAGCTGGTTTGGTTGAGGGGTATAACGGCACCCTTAAACTAAAGCTAGCAAAGATTCAGGCTATGACTGGTCTCTCGTGGCCTGACGCTTTACCCTTAGCATTACTGTCAACTAGGGCGACTGTACACTCCCGAGTAGGGCTTAGTCCCTATGAAATAGTGTTCGGTCGTCCTGCGAATGTTTGGGGGGTCCCTAGACCGGGTGTGTTCTGTGATCTTGAGTATCCAATGTTGATCGATTACTTACATGACTTGACTGCTAAACTGAGGTTAATTCACCAACAGGTTTACGAAGCACTGCCGACGCAGACGGAGGGTCCAGGCTACCAGCTCCAGCCCGGAGATTGGGTGGTGACGCGGAACTTTTCGCGCAAGAACAATTTGGATCCGAGGTTCACTGGACCCTACCAGGTTCTCCTTGCCACGAGAACTGCTGTTCGTCTTGAGGGGCGGAAAAACTGGGTGCACGCCACCCATACGAAGAAAGTCCCTATTCCGTTGCCGGCAGACTCGTGGGTGAGGAGAGGCATTGCATCAACTGAAACCGAAGGGTTGTCGGCGTTTGTTCCTTTCAGCGACGCACAACCTGTTGGAGAATCCTCGGTGCAGCAGAAAGACACTGTTGAACATTTGTCATCAAAAGACTCAAGACCAGAACATTCGACTGATCAGCAGGACGCTGTCTCTTCAACGGATCCTTTGTTTGATGAGCAGACACGTCCTGGGAAAACCCGATACTTTTTGCGATCCCGCACTAAAGACTAATAAAAAGATCCTGTTCTGTCCCTTGACAACTGCATTATCCCGTTTTCCACGATCAGTCTGAACACCTGTATCATTGTAATTATTCTTGTATATATTGAAAGTTTTTTTCTACGTATTTTTGCTTCCACAGCTGAGAGACATTGATTATAAATAAAGGCCGTAGGGCCGCGCGCGTACTTCTTTCTGGTTAGTAGGTCTTGACGCTAGGTTAAAGACCGTCGGTTCCTGGGAACTCCTGGGAATTGACTACTGCTACACAGAACGAAGTGCGTCAAGAAACGTTGCGGACGGTCATAGGGGATGGCGTTTTCAAAGCTGATGGATGTAGAAAGAGCACAGGCACAAAGATTTGAGCTGCAGCAACTTAGTCGTACGAAATGTTTCATGTTTCAGATATTTGTATTGTTTCTGATTATTTCTGCATTTTTGGCGGGTGGGGTGTACTATATGATGTCGTACTTCTTACCTTCTGCCATACCTACACCTATTCCTACTTTTGACTCTAAATTCACCTCTACAGAGTCTCCTCATTCCTTCCATATCTTACCCGAACACGAGCAGGCTAGACATGCAGAATTTCGCAACAATTCCTATATTCAGCTCCTTCACCAGCACCAGTTAGTGGTTAATACTACTAATTGTTGGGTGTGTGGGTTAATGCCACATACCACAGATAAGGGAATTCCATATTTGGTTTTACCGTATAGTTCCCAGGGTTCTGCTCGAGCATTCCAAACAATGTTCCGAAGCGCACTAGGTTTCCACCCCATTCGAGAACCACGTTCTCCCTACTCTGGCCCTGGCTCGTATCAAAAGCCTTTGTCTATAGCAATAGAGGATTTAGATAGCGATATCTATGATCCCTCGCTTATTCCCGAGGAAGAGGTACAAGCCTATAGGGTTTTGAGTAGAGGCGAGTATAGTGTGTTCACTAGTGAAAAACAGCTTAAAAGCTCGCCTCCGATATGGGTCGTGCCCCACATTGGTAATTTTTGTCTCATAGGTCGTGGCCGACGATCGAAAGCCCGACTTGGAGAGAGTGCTTGCACTGAAAATTACATATTGCCGATGGTCTCGTCCCCTGTGCTTCTGGCTGCCAAGGGTACATACTTTATCTGCCATGATCGTGCGTATGCATGGTTGCCCTTCGACTTTGTGGGCTCATGTTTTATCGCAAATTTGTTGCCTCCGACGTTCACTGTAGATGCGGATTATCACAAGACTAGAGTTGTGAGAGGCGTAATTAGCGAAGAGGACACTGCCGGTCAAGAGGCAGGAGACTTTTTCAAGGGTTTCCTCCCGTTTTGGGGGCCTATGGTTAATAGTAGGAACCTGAGACAGTTGACTCGAGTGGTGGAATCGACAGCTAATATTACTGCCAGTGCCCTTGGTAATATCACCACAGAACTTCAGGCGGATAGACTTATGACGTTACAAAACCGTATGGTTTTAGACGTGATCTTAGCAGATCGAGGTGGGGTATGCAAGGTGATCCATTCGAGCTGCTGTATTTTCATTCCTGATAATGCTCCGACTGTCTATCAAGCCATCTCAAAGTTGCATAAGATCTCTGAGTCCATACACGTGGACGTAGGGGATTGGACGCTACTTGGGTGGTTTTGGGGCTTGATGTCGACTTGGGGTTGGAAGATTCTGATGATTATCGGAGTTGTTGTGGCGTTCCTGTTCACGTGCTGCCTTTGTGTGCAGTGTGGTCCTGCCTTATGTGGCCTCTGCGCTACAACGTGTATAAGACAGCCGCCTGTTACCAAAGAAGCTCGATTGGACAGAGCTATGTTACAGCAACATCTGAATGGTCTGATGAATATCGAGTATGATTCCGACTAGTGCTTGCCTACATGAGGGCAAAAGGAGCGTCTGAGGTTCTGTGACAATTATAAGTGGTGTTTTCGACTCGCACGAATATAGTCGAGTCTGGTATCTATGAACCGCAAATGACGAGTTTAGTGGGTGTACGCAGTTTCGCTGTGCTAACCTAAACCGTTTGTCTGTTACGTGGGTATTTCTATCTGTACCCACGGGTTCCATCTTAGATACGGCATCCATTTTGTCTCTTGCCCTCAAGTAGCCAGCGAACGGACGTTGTCCGCTTCACGACCCTGGGACTCCCAAGATATTTGCGGAAGACACATGTTCTTTGTAAATGTCTTTATGATGAGGGGGATGATACTGTAAAGCAGGTGGCGCCGCTCGAGGCTCATCTCGAGCGGCCGGCTTATTGTCTCAGCCGTGCATCTCATTAGGCACGTCCCTTTGATGCCTGTATCTCGTGTTTCCCGATACCTCCCCTTTTTACACCCTTTCTGATCTCCCCACTGTCTCCATCTTCCTCTGCACCTGTCCTTGTTCCTATCACGATCTGTTTTACTGCTGATTGGAATGTACTAATGATGGGAAGATGGGTTTTTATAGTTGGGAACCGCCAAATGTTTCCGCACTTATATTCCGGACCTTATGTGAATCAAAGTGACCAAAACGACCCCTCTGGGGGATAATTGTGGGAACCGGGTTGTAAACTTTTGTCTGCTATGCAAACCTATGGGAAAATCGTGTATAAAAGGAGCGATCCACAGAACCAATTTGAAGCAGTCACTCTGAACTACACTTGTTGTACTTCCGTGATTTCTGTGTTTCCCTGCAGCAAATAAACCTTGAATCTTTGACGCCGAAGGAAGTGTCCCGTGTCTCTGTGATTCGTACGCCGGAGCAGGTTACCCACGAAGGTTTCAGGTGTTGTGCCCTGGCACCGCTGGGTTCTAAATAACCCAGTCCTTCACCGGAGTGGACGGAGTTCATGATCTTGATGGTGTCGTCATCGTTAATGTTGGTCCAGGAGATCAGGCAGTTGGTGCTAGTTGTGGTCGTGGGAGTGGGGGTCTCGGTGTTGCCAGGGCAGTCACGGCGTTGAAGCTGTTGTGGATGTCTGCGATCTTGAGGTGGAAGAAGGTGGCCAGCGAGTCGTACAGGTCTTGCGATGGTGGGATGTCGTTGGTGTTGGAGCTGGGGTTGGACAGTTCCTTCGCGATATTGAAGAGCTCTTTGCTGTTGTGTGCGTTGTTGTCTAGGCAGTCTTTGAAGGAGGTCCATTTGGCGGATCTGATGAGGTGGTGGTGTCTGCTGGTGGCTTTCTTGTGGGCTGCGTAGCTTTCCAGTGTTGGTTCGCGGATCCAGTTCTTCTCTAGTTTTTGGCAGGTTTGTTTGGAGGTCTGGAGGTCTGGAGGTCTTCAGAGAACCAACTTGCTTTCTTTCTGGTGTGGCTGTTGGAGGGTTTCCTGAGCAGGGCAGGGTGTGGTGCAGTTGTCGATCCACTGTCTGAGGTTGTGGGTGGCGGTGGCGGGGTCAGACTGGTTTGCGGGTGGGCTCCGGGTGAGGGGGGTGGTTAGCTAGTCTTCTGGCAGGGTATCTGTTGAGTGCGGTGGTGCGTGGTGGGTTTCCGGAATGTGAAGTGGATGCAGCGATGGTCAGTCCAGTGGAGTTCGGTGGTGTGGTGAAGGAGACGTAGGGGCTCGTGGTGAAGATGGGATCCAGTGTGTGGCCGGTGGAGTGGGTGGTTGTTGTGACGAGTTGTCTGAGTCCAAGGTTGGCGAAGTTGTCGATCAGGGTGGAAGAATTGTAGTTGTTGTTGTTCTCGAGGTGGAAGTTCAGGTCCCCGAGGAGGATGTAGTCCATGGAGGTAATGGCGTGTGTGCTGACGAAGTCGGCGATGGAGTCGCTGAACTGTGGTTGTGGTTTCCTCTGAGGGTGGTGTTGGGGTCGGTGTGGATCTTGAAGTGCAGGTGTTCGGCGGTGCTGAGGGTGTCATCGGTGTTTGTCGAGATTTTAAGAGTGTTCCTGTGGATGATGGCGATTCCTCCTCCTACTCCTTTGGTGCGACCTTGCGGGTGATCTTTTAGCCTTCCGGGCTGGCTATGGCGATGTCCGGTGCTGAGCAGGGGTTCAGCCAGGTCTCCGTCAGGAAGGCGACGTCGGGGTGTTGGAGTCCAGTACGTCCCAGAGTTCAACGGTGGGTTTTGCGTGCAGAGCGGGTGTTGAGAAGAATGCATCTGAGGTAGTAGGGTTCTTTTCTGGTAGGTGGGTTGGCGGGCCTAATGCTGTTGAAGCTGCAGTTCCGGCAGGTGAAGGGTCCTTGGGTGCGCTTCGGGCGGCCAAGCAGCAGGTGTGTGAACGTCCAGCATTGAGTGTGTGGAGCGTGCCTGAGTTGTAGCGGAGGCGGGTGTCGTGGTGCTTGCGGGGGCCAGGGGTCCTGGCGCTGGGCGCGGTCTAGGCGGGATGGGCGCAACTGCAAGCCAACCACAGACACACAGCAAGGGCAGTACTTCTACTCAGTCTTGCCAGCTCTTCTCCTTGGCAAAGGAATGATCTAAAGTTCAGGGTTTTTAGGTCTAATACCTATACCCCAAAATGTCTTTGTTCTCTTTGTGCAAGGGGCTGTGAGCCCAGTTCAAACCAGTTCTGGGGACACTCTGCAAGTGCACAACAACATCCATTGTCAGTGTGAGCCTTGACCCCAGACACACCACAGGGGGGCGGATCCAGGATTGTGGAAGGCAGGCACAGCCCTATTCAGGTACAGCTGCTACTCCTCCCACCACACCAAATGCAGATCAGGCCTATTCCAGCCGGGAGACAACGCTTACATTGCGGGTTTTACACTGCGTGCAAACACAACGCGGTTGTTACAACGACCGCGTTGTTACAACGCTGTGCCATTACTACGCAAATCATTACAACGACTTGCGCTAGATGGAGCCCTAAGATAAGGAATAGTGTGATTTACTATTTCAACACTTTCCCTAGTGTTGCACACACTGGAGTTGGAATAGTAAATCATACTATTCCTAAGTCCAGCGCGCCATCTAGCGCAAGTCGTTGTAACAACTTGCGTTGTAATGGCAGTGTGTTGTGACAACGTGGTCATTGTAATGACTGCATTGTGAATGCATCATGGAGTAAAATCCGCAATGTAAAGAGACACATTCTATTCAGCCTAGTGCTGACTCATCCAGACTCCTAGAGCAACTGCACCTCACCAGCCGCTGTCACTCCAAAGTCAGACAGTCAATCCACAAACATGCAGAGGCACACAGGAAGGTTGAACAAGAAAATAGGCACTTTCTAAAAGTGGTATTTTCAAACGCACAATTTAAAAACCATCTTTACCAAAAGATGTGTTATTGAATTCTGAGTTCAGGGATACTAAACTCTATTTTTCCATCTTATCCCTATGGGAAGATATGCGTGTAAAATTTTACAAAATATTCCCCATTCTGCCCTTCGGGCAAGATAGCCTTTCAATAGTGAAAAACGAAATTGGTAGTATTTCACTATCAGGACATGTTACACACACCAGTAAATGTCCTACCTTTCACATACACAACAGCCTGCCCAGGGGGCTACCTTGGGCCTACCTTAGGGATGCCCTAAATGTAAGGAAAAGGAAGGTTAGGGCCTGCAAGTGGGTGCACTTGTCATGTCAACATGGCAAAAAACAAACTGTACGCAGGCACCACAGTGGCAGGCCTGAGACATCATTTCAGGGCCACTCGTGTGGGTGGCACAATCAGTGCTGCACGTCCACTAGCAGCACTTGATTTACCAGCCTTGGCACAGTCAGTGCACTTTACTAGGGACCTACTGGTAATAACCATGGATAACCAATCACAGTAACAATTTACACAGAGAGCATATGCACTTTAGCACTGATCAGCAGTGGTATAGTGCCCAGAGTCCTATAGCCAACAACAACAGGTCAGGAAAAAATAGCAGGAAGAAGCAAAAAGTTTGAGGATAACCCTGCAAAAAGGGCCATTTCCAACAAGTAGATTTTGAGATCAGGTGCAAACTTGAAAACATATTGATATTTATTGTTATTTATGCAATAGACTGTTGTTGGCCGGGCATTGCAAAATGGAAAATCTTCTACGATAAACTCAAATTTCACCTTTCCTAATTTCTTAACAGTTAAATCCCAGCACTGAATTAAATCCTGTCACAGTTAGGGTTGGGAATGGTGCAGGGTGATCATTGTCAGCTTGTGAAGGCAACAGAGCAGCTACTCAACCTGGATATCTTTCTTTCCACTTTTGTGGACTTAAAGCCTGGCTGGCCATTCTAAGAACAGTTCTGGCTGACTCAGTGAGGATTTGCCTTCAGGGTTCTGTGATGCTTGTATCTCTGTGGTAAGCACCCAAAATCAGGACAGCACATCTTCACAAAGCCATGAAGAGGACCTTCGTCTCTTGTTCTTATGATATTATTCTGGCCTGACCAGCAAGGTGACTCTCAGATAAAATGTGAACGAGATGTGTTTAAACACCAATGTCCCAGCAATACATTTGGAATCAAAGGCAATGCAATGCTCACAGCAAGTGTGAGTAAATAAGAAATACTTAATGAAACAATTTCCCGAAAATGAAAAGGTCATAAGCTATTGATAAGTAGCCCCATGTAAATCAATGGGTGAAAATCATTGCATAAAAGCTAAGGTATAATGAGAAACACTAAAGCAAATAACGAAAAGGCTCCAAAGTCTCTTTCAGAGAACTGACCAGGAGGCTTGTGCTCCTTGACACTAACTCACGAGGGCATGCATAAGCTGAGAACCGTCCCAGTGATGACGTTTACCTTCTCACTTTGAAATTGACTGTATATGGTCCTTCTTTCAGTTCATTTCATTATATGTATGAAGCAATGGTCTCAAAACACTGTGAAGACAAGGAGAAGCCAATTAAATGGTACCACAATGAACATCATGCAAAGACAGGATAGATAGCCTCAAATGGCAGGTGACGAGAGAGGATGGAGAGCAGATGTTTATTAGGAGACAGCAGTAAGAGTATAGGGTAGGGATATCACAAGGAAAAGGGAATAGGAACAGACATGAGACTGAACACAAGAAAGATGAGGAGGAGCAAGAAGCAACAAAGAAGTGAATGGGGATAGTATGCGGCAATGTACATAAAGACACGAAATAAAAGGCGGAGAGGAAGACAATGGATGGATTTAAAAATGATTAAACGAATTAGAATTCAGGATTGTAATTGGAGCCAGAGAAAGAGAAGTAAGAGTTGGAGAGATGAAGAGAAAGACGAGGAAAAAGAAGAAAAATTGAACAGTTGAATATTGATTGTAGAAAATCTAGGAAGTAAGTAAGATGAGAATAGAGATGAGAGTCTTAGTAGCAAAGGAGGTAAGCAGAGGGTGTATTAGATGTAAATGTTAGAGTTAAAGGCCAGTTGTGAGCAACATAGTAGATATGAGGAGTAAAGCAAAAGCAAGAGCCAAAGAGCATGCCTGAATTGAATGACACTGAAAAGGAAGCAAAGGGGCGGACATAGAGAAAAGGGGAGAAACATATTGAGAAAAGTAGAAAAGAAAATTATTTCAGATTTGAACGGGTTAACCTGGAAATTCTGGGATAACATCCAAGGCGGGACAAGTAGAGATTGCGTCATTAGGTGAATAATCATATGATATAGAGATAAAGGTCTAACAGGGGCATATTAGCAAGAACCTCGTTAAAATTATCGCCGTTTTAGCGGCAGGAAACTGCTGCCAAAAACGGCGATAATGGGCTTGCTAATATGCGTTATAGAATTCCAATAGAAGCCCAGGTTAGATGTGCAGGACATTTAACCTGGGCTTCTATTGGAATTCTATAACACATATTAGCAAGCTCATTATCGCCGTTTTAGTGGCAGTTTCCTGCTGCTAAAACGGCGATAATTTTAACGAGGTTCTTTCTAATATGCCCCTGTGAGTCCTCAGCATGGAAGCGAAAAGATAGCCTAGCAGGCCTGCACATACACCACATATATGCCCCGGTAATTAATGTGCCTCTATCCCCACTAATTGCCCATCCCAGCACACCGCAACATTTCCTGCAGCCGCAAACATTCTTCTTACCACCACTACAGTGTCCTTGCCCAACCCCACATGTCCCGTGTCCCCATGCTGTTCACCCCTTTCATCCATTCATGCATTCATACATTCCTCCTGCCATCAATCCACGCATGCACTCGCTCATTCATTCATAAATCCATGTTCTCACTTACACATTGATACTCGCACTCTACCATTGAACAATGCTTGCACTTGGTCATCCATCAATTCATCCAATGACTGATTTATTCCTACCTTCAGCTACTCTCTAATCCACAGGACAACACACACTAACTTGACAAAGAATGAAGAAGCGCTTTCATGTGCTAAAAATTAGCCAGTCCTGCACTGCAGGCGCAAGAGACATCCTACCCAATTCTGGTATTAATTCGCTCTCTTAGGTCTACAACGGCGCATGAGTGCAGATTTATAAATGTCATAAAGTAAACAAAGATAAATACAAACCTACGAGTATAGACTAGCAAAGTGCATAATTAATTGTGGTTTGTGTTAGTGTACCTACCGTAGTGATCCTTAATGTAATCTTTTAATGTCCATTAAATCACACGGTTTTAGAGGCTGCTCCCTTGAGAAACTAGAGAATGTGCCATTAAAACTCAACTCTAAATTGGGCTTTGATAGCATTCTCTGCTTCTTCTTCTCCCATAATTTGAAGAACTGTTCACAGGTTATTGAAGCAAACGGCATGCAACTCTAACTCCAAGGGTGTCAAGACCTGACATTTACAAAAGGCCCGAGAGTTACCAAACACATGTGTAAGTTAAAGACAGTGTGGGACTATGATGTGGAGATGCAGTTACATGCGAACTTCACACCCTATTTGCATGCTGCACCCCATCGACGATTCATGTGAACGGAAAGTAAGTGAGTCATGTCTACGGGCCCGATTCACAGAATGAATTTAAGACTCAATCCTAAACTTACTACTTTTTTGGTATTCACAGATTGCACTTACTACTTTTGGCATTCACAGAATGCACTTACTACTTTTGGTATTCACAGAATGAACTTACTCATTTCGGTATTCACAGAAGTTAGGACTCCTAACTTTAGGACTCCTAAATGCCTTCTGTGAATACCGAAAGTCTTAAAATTAGGATTTTTCTCAATTTAGTAGTAGTAAAGTTAGGACTACTAACTTTAGGACTCCTAAATGCCTTCTGTGAATACCGAAAGTCTTAAAATTAGGATTTTTCTCAATTTAGTAGTAGTAAAGTTAGGACTCCTAACTTTACTACTACTAAATTAGCACACGGTGATCCGTGATGAGCGCAAAGTGTTTTCCATAAATGAAGATGTGGAAATGTTCACAGGCCCAGACTACCGCCAAGCTTTCCTTTTCGGGCTGAGAGTATTCTCTTTCTGTGTCCTTGAGACTTCGACTTGCATAGGCTACAATGTATCGTTGATCACCCTCCCTGTCATATTGAGCTAAGATGGCTCCAAGTCCCACAGGACTCGCATCTACAGTGATTTCCGTTTAGGAGGTCACGCCCACAGGAGCTCTGACATTCTCAGCCCCGCAAAGTTCAGCTCAGGCAGCCAGGAGCCTGCGCATTTAGCGCATGTCAAGCTCCTGGGTGCCTGACCTGAAAATGAGCAGTGTCTGTCAGGCCGACCTTTGCTCAGCCTGACAGACAATGTTTGTGAGGGGCAAACGGTGATGGGGCGTAGCCCCTCAGCTCCAATGGATTGGCCGTGGCTGATGAAAGTGCGGGTTGCTCCCATGAAATATGGGCGTCAGGAAACAAGTAGTTGGAGAAAAAATAGCATGTGATGCTTCTTCTTTTAAAACTGCAATTATGACAACAAAATATAACAATATTACATTGATTAAAAAGTTATAACTTAACACTTTTATTAATTTTGAATGTTTTTTTATTATTTTGTTGTTTTAGAATGAGAAATATAAAAATAAATGAGTGACCATTAATGTATGGCGGAGGAGTATTGCCACCCCCCCCCGTCAGCAGCACAAATAAACAATAAATAAAACGATAATAAACCTTTGTTTATTATTGTTTTATTTTTTTCTTTCAGAGCCAAGGCTGGAGGCAGGGTCGGGGAATGACCGGCACTAGGGGGAGTGGTTGCACTTCTCTCAGTGCACATAACAGTTTGGCTGGTCGTCTCAGCACGGACAAACCGTCATGTGCACTGAAGCTCTCTCCAACATGAGCTGCGGTGCCGGGTTGGAGAGAGCAGGCAGATGCTCCCAGTCTAACTGGGAGCGCAAATCGAGGACGCTCAGGCTAATCCTGACGCCGCTCTCATGCATGAAAGCAGCATCAGGATTGGGCACAGTGGAGTCTGAGAGACTGTGCCTGCAATTGAGAGGAGCACAATGCGGCAGGTAAGTGTTTTTTTTGTTTGCCTCGCAATCAGCACATTCCTCCCTTTCCCGCCCCACCACCCTATCAAGACATTGGCCACTACTGTATATCAGTGTTCTGAACACACATTGATGATTACTCTACCCATACCCAAACAATATATACACTCTCCTAATCTCCAGGGAAACATTCTTCTTCAATAGCTCTGAAGTTTGGAGGATGAGGCAGTTTGCATCGGACAATATGAATGATTGAGGATGGGAGTTGGGTTTACGGACCAGTAGCTGATGCTTTTATGTAGGGCTCCCTCAAGATATTGCAAGTGGCAGAAGAGGCCCCACGGAAAGGGACTAGAATGCCTGGGCTGCTCTAGATCTATGGGTCATCTGAGTGTATGAGCTGCCATAACCAGAGTGAAGCCTTTTTATGGGGCGATGGGAGGCACTGGCCTCAGCTGGAAGGGTGTCACACATTAAGATAGTGGTGGTACGCAGGAGGCTGTGACCATATGATTTGTGGTTGCTGGAGGAGAGCACGATGACTAGCTGTGTGGAAATAAGTTACTGGCAGCACCAGGGAAAAAGTTCCCCTAAGAGAAGCTGAGATGCCCCAAATGCTCTGCTGCCTGTGCTGTACATACCTACCGCTGGACAAGGTGCCACTCATGTGAAAGTCTACTGCTGGAACCCATGACCCTGGTTTGTGGCAACATCTGTGCCAGAGGTGCAAGTAGCCGATCGATTTATATAGCACTTACTACCCTTATGTGGGGCACTGGAGTACTTACCAGCATGTGTAGCACGCTATTCCTAGCAGGGTGTGTGGGTGGAAGTATTTTGTCTTTCTCTTGATCCTGTGTGGTAAATGTTTCAATGTCATGCTTGGGAACCACAGAGGAGCGGTTATCATGTTCTGGGATGCAGCGTTTAGCAAACAATGCATGAAGAAATAAGAGAGATAGGTGCACAGTTTATTGCTTTCAGTAAGTTGGCATCTTTGAACAGCTCTGCAGGTCCTTTTATGGCATATCTTATCTTCATAGTCCACTTAGCTGCTAACTGCACAGGGTTGTGCTTCTGAGGTATGTTGTTTAAAGTTTATGGTCCTGAGCCAGATTTGGTTAAAGGGGGAAATGGTGGAGAGATCTGTTGGGATGGACTTTGTTAATATCATCCCGTATCTGATTGCCATTGTGAAATGGCAGGAAGTTGTCTTAGTATGTAGGTTGATGGGGCCTGCAGTGGTGGACTAACTGTTGGTCAGTAGCATGTGGCAGACCTCTGCTATTATTCCATGCATGTTCAGATGGTGATAGGTGGTTTATTTTCTGCGGACTGGTACCATTCTGGGTGATGCACATGCCCCTTGTCAGTTTTGCATTATGCGAGTATGTCAAGTATAAGGGGAATTAGTTCGCAGCCTGTATGAACAGCAATTGACTGCTCAACCCCTGAGTGTTATGATACTACATAAGTGTGGGTCAAATAGGGCATTTGAATAGTAATTGCATTTATATAGCTCCAGATGATGTACCCTAGTGCTTTACCGCCGGAAAGCACGATGATCTGGAACCCAGGATTTTTTTTTATTGATGGTTATTATTGGTAATTATAATTAATCGTGTGCTTTTAACCTCATCGCTGCTAAGGCAATTCCCCTCCTGTGCTGCAGGCCACTCTTTCCCATTGTTCATGACAAGCTCAGCTCATCATAAGCACAGCTCAACCGTGCCTCATGACGAGCTGAGCTCGTCATGAGCAGCGAAGGGGTTAATGAAACCATCCCAAGCATTTACTCCAGTCCCTATGTTGTGATAGATTAAATTAATAGTAGTTAGCTGTGATCTTTAGTGTGGGTTGGGGTATGCAAATTCATGTCCTATTACTTACTGGTAATCTTCATTACTCCTGGTCCAGTTGTCCTCGTCACATTCCTTAACTAAGTGGAGATGATCATCTCTGCAACAGAAAAAAGAACAGGAGCATGCTGGGATACCCAACCCACTCCCTCCCACTGGGAGTACATAAGCGGTACCAGCCCAGTATGCAACCTGAAAATACCAAGCCAACAGCCGGAAGGCCGGCCGCCAGGGAGGGAGGAAGGGGCGTACGGAATGGGACGAGGACTCCAGGACCAGGAGTAATGAAGATTACTGGTAAGAATACCAAAGCAGAGAACCCGGCCTTCTGGAAACCCACCGACCCCAGGGGCACAAGACCGAACAATGGCACCCCAAGGAGCAAAAGGAGCCCACTAGAAATGGGAAAAACGCAGGTAGGAGCTCACAACCAACCATGCCCCCAACCAAGCGGACAGAGCCGAGACTCCAAAACCAGCAGGGGAAGGCCATAATAAAATACAAGAACCCCCCAGGCAAGCCAGAAGGGTGCCACACGTGCAGAGCCAAGCCCCAAGGGAACAACCAGAGGGGCCAAAACAAAGCCCCCCCCCCCCCCCCCCCGAAGGATCAAAAGAGGTCCAAGAGAAGTGGACTCACCCCAATGGAGAAACTGAGCCAGAATGGGCAAAAACCAGGGAGAAACCCTCAAGGGCAAAGCCCACGGCCACAGACACCAGGCAGCCACCAACCAGGGACCAAACAGGTCAACCCAGCCCAACGGCCACAAGCAGAGGAGAATAGGGTGGCAGGGTCAAAGGCCCAGGAAGGAACACAGCAGAAGCAAACCAGAGAGCGAACCCCCCGCACCCCCAAACAGGGAAGAAGCTGAACCACAGGCGCAGGAACCCACAAAGGACCACACCAAAAAGCGAGGGGAAGGAAGACAAAACCGAAGAGGCATGCCAAGCAAGAGAGCAAGGAAAGACACGACCAACCGCAGGACCACCCCAACACACATGGGGAAGCCACCAGTAGAGCCGCAAAGACCAAAGAGGGCAGAACCGGACAAGAAAACAGGCACCGACCCAGAGGAACAGCCAGGAAGAAAAGGGGGAAGATAACCCAAGCAAGGCCCCCGCAGCCGATAACAGCAGCAACAGGGAAACCGGAGGCTAGAAACTACAGAAGGACCTGGCCACAGGGCAGAACCGACCAACAGCCAACCCCAGCCAAAGCATCGAAGAGCCGCAGGTACAAAAAGGCCACCCCACCGGGATAAGAACCCGGGGCACAAGAAATGGCCAAGCGGTCATGCCCGAGGCACACCCCCAAAACAGGAGACACCAGGACACAAAGCCCAGCAACCCGCCCAATGGAGGTCAGGAAGCGCAACCCAAAGCAGACCCAGTAAAAAACCAGGGCACACCAAGAAAGACAACAACAGAGGCTGAACACGGAACCTGGGAAACCAAACCCCAGAACTGGAAAGGAGGAAACACCTCCAACCAAGAGCTGACCACCCGTTAGGAGGAGAAAGGAGTACACCAATTAACCACCGAAAGAGAATCCCAAAAGGAACAGCAGAAGGGCAAACCAGGAAAGACCAACAAGGAGGCTAACAGCCCAACCCAGCAGGGGACCCACAAATGCCCAAGAAGCCAGCCGGAGAAACCGGCAGGCCAGCCAGCCAGGAGGCACCAAACAGGGTGCCACCAGGACCCGTAAAGAGAGGCAAAATAATCCCTAACCAAGAAGGGGTACAGGGAAAGGCACAGCAGCCAACCACAGCCAGCCCACCCAGACAGAGAGAGGTGAAGCAGAGGGAGGGAGCCCAGCAGCCCACACAACTGACCCATTGCCACAGCCAGCCACAAAGGAGCTGCACAGGAAAGGACAGAAGACCAGCCCAGGACCTTGCCAAAACCCAAGAGAACGAGCAGCCAGGAAAGGAACCAAGCAGGGACCAAAAGAGGACCCCAAGCAAACAAGGGCCCCACAGCACAAAGCCCGACACCACCAAGCCAAGAGGCACTCCAGCGACCCAGACGCATAAGCGAACGGGAGGCCAAACACAGGGACCGAAAGGGCAAACCCAACAGAGGCAGAGCCCAGGTCCCAAAAGCGCACCGGAACAACCCAGGCACCAGAAACAAAGGAGAGGAGCCCGGAGAAGCCAAAGGTGCACCACCCAAAAGGGGAGTGGGAACAGACCCAAACAAGGGGAGAAGGAACACTCCAGAGCCAACAACAGAGCAAGGGCCACAGGCCGAAAACAACCCATGCGCGGAGCTCAGGCCCAACAACAGGCCGCCAAAAGGGAAAGAGCCAGAGCCCCAGACCCGAGGCAGACCAACGCAACCCAAAGTGGAACGAGAGGAACGGGAAGCAGCAAAGTGGCCCACACACCAGGGGAGGCCGACACCCAACCCACAAGCTAGGAAAGGGCACCCGAATAACAAGTGGCCACCCAAGGCAGAGGCCAAGGAAGACCAATGACACCCAGCCACCACAGGAGGCAAACAGAGCAGCAGGCGAGAGGACAAGCCCAAACCCCAACAAGCCAACCAAGGAAACACAAGGGGGGGGAGGAAACCACAACCAGAAACCAAACCCCAGCAACCTTGGAGCAGGCAAGAAGCAAACCCAACTCCAGTCAGAACCCACCAGGGCCCCAACTAGCACCGCCCCGGACCCAACAGTCCAACATGGCCAAGGGCCAACAGGACAGAGGGAGGGCACAACAGCCCCCCCACCCACGGAAAACAAGGGGGAGAACCCAGCGAACCAGCGTAAGGTAGACACCCCAAGTACGGGGCAAGCAAAAGCACCCGGAAGGATGCAAGAAGTGCCCAACAACGAAGAACCGCAGGCAGGCACCCAGACAGGCACGCACCAGGCCCACACCCACAGAAGAGCAGGAACCAATTGGTGGAAGGGCAGCAGGCAGCTGAAGGAAGCTCAAGAACTGCAAGGCACCAGGACCCAAAAAAGGCCAAAATGCCCGACAAGCAGCCAGGGACGACCAGAACAGGCCACAGCAACAGGCAAACCCAGGCGCACCCCAAACCATGCACCAACCAGGGCCGACCAGGGACAAAAGAAGCCAGCAGGGCAGGACAGCCAGAGGCCCAGAGGACAGGGCAAAGAGGCCACAAAAAGAAGCCAACAAACCCCAGGAGAGACCGCCCAAACCGAGCCACGGCTCAGCAAGCAGACACCACCCCAGGGAGGAACCATGGCCGACCCTGCCGAACCACAGGACGGGCAGCAAGAGGAACAGAGGCCAAGGCCACAGGCCAGCACAGCAGGAGAGCACAGCAAGCAAGAAACCGCCAGGCGGCATGAACCCAGGGGTCAGGCCAACAGCAGACCCACAGGGACAAACCCCGAGCCCAGACGCCAAACAGCAACAAGCGGCGAGCAAGCGAAAAGCCAGAAGGCCAGGGAACACATAACCTATGGAGGAAGCCCCAAAGGACCCGCCCCAGGAAGAATCCCCCAAAAAAGGGCAGCAACATAGGGAAAACCACAGACCAAGACAGGATAGCGAAGGCAGGGGAGCTGACGTCGCAGGCAGCCGAAGATGGCAAAGGCGGCAGCGGAGGCAGAGCACCAGGCCGGAGACACCAAAGGCCCCGGACCAAGACAGCAAACAGTCCCATGCCTCATGCAACTAGCAAAGCAGAGGGCCAGCTTCCAGGAACAGGAGCCAACAAAGAGAAGCCCCAACAGGAATCCACCAGCACGTGGAGAGACCTGAGGACGACGGGACCTAACAGCACTGGAAAGAAAGGAAGGAACCCACAGGGCAAGGCCTCATGGAGACCAGCCGAACCCAGCACAATGGCAGAGCGCAAGTAGTGCAAGCAGGAGGCCCCGGGACCAAACCCCGGCATCCACTAGAGGTCCAGGAGCACAGCACGGCAGCAACCAAAAGGCCATCCCAGCATCAACCCAAACACCCGAAGAGGGCAAGGGGAAAATCACACCAGCCAGATCCGCAAGCGAACCCCAGGAAAGCTCAAAGCCCACCGAACCAGGAACACCCAGGCAAACTCCCATCCAGGAAAGAACCATACCTGACCCTGCCAATCAGCGAAAGCAGACAAGATCAGGGGGACAAGGGGAGGCAAGACCGGAGGCAAATATAGCAGATGTGCTTCACGGAAGCACCCGGAGATGAACATGTAACCTGCAGAGCAAGAGACAGATTTCTCAACCGTAAGGCCACAGTCTCCCACAATGGAGTAAAAAAGGGAACCGCTATGCGGTACTCACCAAGGGGGCAGGAAGGGCGCACCACAAGCCCACTGCCCTCCCCCCATCAGCCAGCCCAGGCGCGCACCAGGAAACCAGCGCCGGTTGGAGATGCCCGCCAGAAACGGCCTCCGAGGCCACAGCAAGGCCGGTCCCTGGAGCAGTCCAACCGAGCATCAGGGGTGCCAGGAAGAAGAGGAGGCCGACAGGACACTAAACGCCAGGCAGGGGGCACAGGAGCATCGCCCAGCAGAGCCCCAGGACCCGCCAAACAGCCGCAGCAGTGCGTCCCCCAGACCGGCCAAGCCACAGGGAAAGTGCACTGCAACCCGCAAGAGATCAGGAGGAACGGAGTCCCAGCCGCAATGGGCTGGGCAGCAATCAACGCAGCTCCTGGCAAGCCCGGCAGGCCAGGAGAACGTGGAAAGAGGACGGCGAGGACAGCCCAGCAGCTCCGACGAGACGTTCAGCGAAGAATCCATCAGGTAAGCCCAAACACGTCCATTCTGTCGCAAGACAGAAAAAAAGAACAGGCTGCATGCTGGGCTGGTACCGCTTATGTACTCCCAGTGGGAGGTAGTGGGGTTGGGTATCCCAGCACTCTCCTGTTCTCCTCCATGGTCATCTCCACTTTGTTAAGGAATGGGACGAGGACAGGAGGGACCTGGGGGTAATGCATTTGTATGCAGTTTTAATAGATGAGCTACAGTGGACTAGGTATTGGTAGATGCAGTGAATGACTTTTAAAGGGGAGACATCGATCTTTGAAATGAGATAAAGCAAAAACGTAAGTGACTTAGAGTAGGCTGTGTCAGACAGAGGAGAAATGCAGAGGATCATAGGAAGGAGAGAGTCACTTAGGAGAGTAAGGACAATCAGAGGTTTTAAGTCAAAGTCAGGAGGCTTTGTAAGACCGAATGAAAAACTGTTGAAATAAAACATTTTCATGAGTTGTATTATTAGTCTAGGCCATGAGAACACCAGTTCACTTGTACCGTGGTTCCTTCGATTCTCTGCCAAAAATTGAGATCGTTCAGAAACAGAATTGGCGAAGAAGAGCTGTGTACAAAAAGGCTGGGCTGGCTGGTGGCTGAATATTTATTTTTTCCTAAAAGACAAATGGCCGTTGCTTATTTATTCGTCCATTCATCTAAAATGAAACAGCTGCACCTCCTTTTTCTCAGTGGTCTGTGTCAGTGTCGTGTTCTCCGTTTCACTCAGTTAGTTCTGAAATCACCCCAAGAAAAGCCTGGCCGCACAAAAAGTTCACATTGCAAGGAGGTAGATAAAAGGAACATAATGTCTGCACATGCCGAGCTAAAGAAAAACAACACTCATTTTCAGCGCTGAAGCCAACACAGTGTGATGCACTGAAGGCGGCCATAGTGCTGAACAAGAGTATAACCTGCGAGGCCAGCATTACAGACCAAGACGAATTGGCATTCTTATTATTTCCAGACTTTGTGCAGCATGTTGTCCAATAACTTGCTGAACTACAAAACTATATCAACAAGCACTAGAAAAAGAGGTCTCCTTATTCTTCATCAGAAAAGTCATACAATGTAAATGTAAATGTAAATGTATTGGCATTTATATAGCGCACTACTTACCCGTAGGGTCCCAAGGCGCTTCGACCGCTGCGAAACCCTTCCTGGCTTCCCTGAGAGATGGTCCCTTAATGGGTATCTCCAGGGTGAGACCAGGCATCCCCGGCGGTCTGGTGGGGCCGTTAGTGAAGATGAGGCAAGCTAATGCCCAGAGTTGCCGAGTGTGAACGCTGATCAGAGTGGGCACCGAGGCGAGAGAATTATCGAGTCCGCTGACCCTGGTCCAGAAACCTGCCGCGCCGGGAATCGAACCCTGGTCCCTGGCCGTCCTCTGCTCTCGGGTCTGCCGCCTCTAACCAGTGAGCCACACTACTTCACAATACAATGTGAATATGTACTCGATAAATAAGTTAGCAGAAGAAAGACTACCAAATAGTGCCCGGCTTGTGCCACGGAGCCCATCCTTGTCCCCAGGCTGTGCTCACATGGTGATGGATTGCCCACTGTAGAGAACATTCTGTTGGTAGAGCTAGTAATGCCTCCCGTGTGACAATGCAAAGACCCGGCAGCAGATCAGGGCGAAGCAACCCCCCCCCTGGACACGTACACCCAGGCCGTGGGCATGAGTGAGTACTGGGGCAGGTAAGAGTTTTTGGAGACACAGGGACATCTACGAAGCTAGATGCAACCTTGTGAGGGCGCAGGATCATGTAAGGCTGCTAGTGCTTGGTTGGATTACAAGTTATCTCCAGGGTTTCTATTAGTGCCTTTCAGAACCCTGGGGCATATTTACAAGCCTCTGGCCCCACCAGTGCATCGCTTTTTGACGCTCCGGTGGTACTGCGTGCCGGCCCATCTTTAGAAGGCCGCTCAAAGCCACTTTGTGTGGCTTTACATGGCATTGTAAATATGGCCCTCTTGCACGCAGTATTCTCGTTAAATTGGCATTTTCTTTGGTGTTGCTATGGTTGTTACCATGCAACACCCATGTCTTTTTGACGCTGCCCCAGATTTACAAGGATTGGTAATTCTGAGGCAGTGCCAAAACCTAACTTTCAAGGGAAGGCGTTAATACCTGTATTTCTCCTCGTTTTTTGCATCTTTCTATGTGTGCTGCATTCTGCAGAATACACAGAAAGAGCAACATGCTATTATCATTGTTTTTGTGATGTAAGGTGTTCCTTCCTGCACAAACACAATCATCTCTGCAATGCAGCACCCTTGCACTTGGTGCAAGGGTGCCTGCGTTGGCGCACAGTTGCTGTTTTAGTGCCAGCATAGGGTACAGCACATGGGTGTGCCATATTCTTGTAAATAAGGCGAATCCCTGCATTTTTTAAATGGCGCAACTTGCCGTAGCCAAATTGCTTGCAATGCTGCACTGCGCCATTTCATTGTAAACATCACCTAAGTTCCCCTTTTACTTTTCAAGCTCCTCCCAGATCACTCATTCATCTAGCTATCCACCCATGTGCTGACCTGTTCATCATCAATCCATCCAGGTACTCAGAATGTCTCTCATCCATCCATGCACTGCTTCATTCTATTTGACCATTGAATCATTCCCTCGCCCACAGATCTCCATACACAAATTCACCAACCAATGAAGAAGCACTTTAACTTGGCAAAAATATTTTGGCATTGCCAGTTAACATGTTTTAACTGTTCAGCATTTGTGGGGGCTATTTAAATTCTACTTCAGTTTTTGGTTGCAGGTGGGGTATTTGTTGCTGTGACGCTACATGAGTCAATGAGATAGGGGTTGCCTTCCATTTCGTATTCCTCTAGAAACCTGAGCAGCACACAGTGTGGAACAGACTACTCCCTGGAATCCCATTTACCTGCCTCATGTGGTTAGGCGCTAGGACAGCGAAATGATATGGTACTCAAAGCCTGTACTGGAATGTAAACACTCTGGGGTCTATTAAGATGGCGGGCGAACTCCAGTCCGCCCGCCACCCTAGCCATGCTGGGACCGGCCACCAGTGGTGCGGTGGACCCGCACCATCAATTATGATGCCACCGCCACGGTGGGGGTGGCATCCCATACACATTACATTGTGGCAGGCGGTGCTGTAAGCAGCACCCGCCACAATGCAATATATGCATGTTGTGCATTGGCATGCACAACGTGAAAGGCACCACGCGGTGCCTGCCACCTTGTGCATGCCAATGTTGGGGGATACCATGGGTACCCCCCCAGTGCTGCCCACCCCACCCCACTCCCCTGGGGGCCTGCAATGGCCCCACAAAGAAAACTCTGCATGCCTTTCCATGGCGGAGTCTCCGCCATGGAAAGGCATTGAAAATACCACATCTTAATTTGGATGGTGGTGCCTGCAAGGCACCGCCACCATGTTATGGGCCTTTTCTGCCCGGTAGGCAATCGGGATGATTCCCTACCGGCGTAAAAGCGGCGGACGGTCTTCCCGTCTGCCGCGGTACCCCGCCTTGCTAATGAGGCCGGGGGGTAAATGGCCATCCAGCGGGGTGGTTTGGTGGGCGGATCGCAACCACCGGTAGGGCGGTGGTGATCCGCCCGCCATCCTAATAGACCCCTTTGTTGTCCTCTCAACCGTCCTCTGCTCGTATGTCTTAATCGCGGTGTATATAGTTTTGGGATTAGTTATAGAAGTAACTTATCATTGTTGATATTATTTAAAATGTTAATAAAATTGGTACATTGGCTGTATGGCAGATTGATGGTATAGATGACTATACCGTGACAAAATTGCAATTACAAAAAATCCTCTTTTTAAACCATAAGAAACCAAAGCCCTCGTTAATGTGCCTAAGCATTAGGAGAGGAACTGAAGACAGCGTCTCGAAAATAAGGAGTTTACCTTACTTGCAGGAACTGCAGGGCTGCCAGCGGATTGGCGACGAAGTTCATGGCCTACAGGTATTTTGTGCACATGATTATTAAAACTAATCACCAGGTTCAGTAAACTAATAACAGAGATCTCATTTAAGAACCTACCAGGCAATAAAGAAATAGTGAACGCTGAAGGTCACAAGAAGGGTTTTTATCAAGGATGAGTCAACAATCTCAACAAGAAAGATATGGCGGGTGCAGAGCTCTGAAGCATACACATAGGAAGTGTTGCCTCACACCACGTATTAGTGATGGGCAGGAAACATGCCCCCCCTGCTGATTCCACTCATGTGATCTTGGTCGGAAAGATTTTAATTTAATCCTTGAGTCAGTCTTTACTGGAATCTTAGCAGACTGTGGCACAGATCAGGAAATAGATATGGACACCGAATTACTTTCACCCTATTGCCACTAATTACATTAAATGAGTGTATTGGTTTTGAGTTTCATACAGTTAAACTAGGGACAAACTGTACATGAACATGCTGTAGGCCCTTTACAAGAACAAAATTAATTGTTTCAATAATTTACAAATCTTTGTTTTCCATGTGTCTATTACTAGAAATGTTACTTATATTGTACAGTAACATAGAGTGCCTGCAAGTATAAGATTATGTGCCTGACTAATTAATTTACATATTTTAACGCTTCAAGTGATTATCAACAGCAAATGCTATGGTAATTGATGTCAAAAGCAATGTCACTGTCCAACGCATGTTTCTTTAGTTTGACTTAGCCCTCTCTGCAGCATCACCTGGTGTTTCACTGTTTTTCGACTTTAGTCTGGCTGGGGACCTGCTATCTAGGACTCCAACCTAGCTGCTTCCTCTCTAAATCGATTGCATGTACTTTATGTACACTCCAGTTTTGTTACTGGGGTACCCTTGTGAGTCTCTAGTATATGGTACTAGGTACCAAGGGCATAGGTACCCCAGTGGCCTACCAGGGACTGCAGCATGTATTATGCCACCCCTGGGAAGCCTTCCAAAATGACACCACGGAACTGCTACTGCAGCCTGGGAAAGGTGGTGCATGCACCCCTTACTGAGATATAGGTTACCTCTATCTACCTTAAATCAATGCACATAGAAACCTAGGAGTCACCCCTATGGCAGGCTTTATCAAGCTTGAAGGCAGGGTGCTTGGTTTTGAGTGAGAGGGTGCCCATGCATGAGCTGGGCCCCTCTGCAGCTTTCGGAGCCTGTTCTCTGAGGCTGTTCTGTGATGCAGCCAGACCATATACTCCTAAGTGCATTATAACCTCGCTGTAAATACTAACTTTGGAATGGCTGCATGGAAACATGTCGTGTGTGGTGTTAAACACTTTGGAAACCTACCCCTGCCGCCAGTCCTGACGGCAGGGGTAGAATTCCACCCTTTTATAGGGAGAGACATGTACACACTGGTCTAACCGGTAGCCCTGGCATTACAAAATGGATGCTGCAGCCACAGACACGAGTCTGGCCTCCTGCTGCTGACCGAAACTCCGGCAGGGGAGGCCTGGACAATAGGTGTCCTGTCACAGGGAGTTGTAACCAACTCCCAGACAGGCTTTAGTGTATTGGAGCTGGGTGGGTGTACTCGGACTGCTTTGAAGTCTGCACCTGGGGCACATCTTGTGTCCCTGTGCATATCCCAGTTCAAACCGGTTGCCAGGGCTACCAGCCCCTGCTCTGGCATGAAACTGGACAAAGGAAATGGGTGTAGTCACCCCTCTTTCCAGACCCTCCCGTAGGTGGGTCCCCAGAGTATATCCACCCCCTTTCTTAGGTGTAAGTAAGGAACCCCTGGCAACAAGACTTTAGATTAAACCTGGATGAAACTCTGAAACTGAATCCTGGAACTTGGATACTCTACTAAAGACTAGAGGACAGAAGAATCTCCCTTGTGGTCAAGGAGTGACTCCCTGCTTTGCAGGGACAAACAAAGCATCTTGCCAGTCTGCAATTCTGAAGCTCCCGCCAGACTTCAAAGTATTTGCAACACAGGAAGAGAATTTCCAGACTTCTCAGAGGCTGACCCGAGTGCCCAGCAAAGCTGAGATCCGCAGCCATCACGAGTGACGTGGAACTGGAACCCCTGGACACTGCACATTTGCTAGTGCATTGACTTCTCAACGTTCCTTGAAGTTGTGCTTTGGGTTACTTGCAGCCCAAGTCCCGAGCACCATCTGCACTGAAGATTGTGGGCCTACACTCCACGAGTGTTCTGTGAGCCCGCCGCTTGCATTTCCGCACGAAGCTCCTTTGCGATCGCTGGTCCTTCAATGTTGAGTCCCGGTGAAGGCAACTCTGATTTTTCTTGGGCTTTCCTGTTTGGCCCAGATGTGCCATGACTCCCCACCGTATGGTGAGTCCCTCAGAACTTACTGGTCTGCACAGAAGCATTTCTTTGATACCTGCTTGGGTTGCTGTTGCAAAGGCTTGTTGAGTCAAATCCAGGCACGGACACCGCAGCTCGATTCCAGATCCTGGTTGCGTGGACGCCTCCTGGTCCTTGTGGCTGAAGAGTAAAGCTTCACCTCTTTCACCTGAAATCACCCGACATTGGTGGGCATTCGCCTATTGTGCCCCTGGTCACTGGCAAGTGACCCAGACTCTGTCCCCTCTGCTTTCAGGTTCTTCTCATATTTGATCTAGGCTTGGATCACACCGGACATTTTCCACTTCGACGGCAGCAGCATTTTGCAGCAGATCATCATTGAAAACAACGACGATTCCCGACACCAAAAGACCCCTATGCACCCGGCTTCCCTGGGTGAGATAACTTGAGTATTCCGGTGCTCCCGTGGGAGTTGGTCCTAGAACCCCTTAAGTCTAAAGGAGTTTGCTCAAAGTCCTCTCCTAAGTGTCCTTTACCTTTACATTTCCAACCACGATTTTCCCCATAGAACCTAACAGTGATTTGCGGCTGTGTTTTCACACTGTACGTGTCCCCCTGTGTCCCCTGTGTCACTACCTTGGACCTTGGGTGATTCCTTGTGGTCCCAGCGATTCTAATGGTTCTAGGCCTTGTGTCTAGTCAAGTCATGGTTCTTATACCACTTTCTTAATATATGGTTTGGTACGCTCCTAAGGCTCAACATATATTGTGCTAATTTACAGTGTGCTATTAAGTTTTCCGTATGTACTTTTGCCTCTATCTTCATAAAGAGACTGGAGGGATGTGTTTAGAATAAATACACATATTTTATATATATATACCTGGTGTGGTTCTCCTTTCATTTGGTCATTCATTAGATTATAGACTGGTAAAACAAGCTGCTTTACATTCCTCCAAGACTTAGCCCGAAGGCTGCTCTCAATAGCTCCCACTAGGATAGATTTCACTAAGGGTTGTCTTTAACCTATCATCAGTAAGGGTCGTTTGGACTGGTGCAAGGTGCCCACTAGAATAGAGAACAGCATGTGCCAGGCCAACTTCTCACAGTTATGACAAAAGTGTTCACGAGAAACCAGTTGCTGCGAAGATAATCTATCTCAGTCACTTTTGTATTTATCTGAGTAGTATTTTGTACCCTTATTTATAAACAGCATTTTCTACTTAAATTTGTATCCTTAAAATATACACCCATCTTGCTTGCCTCTGTCGATATACTCGCTTTGAATGAATATCATTGAATTTGTTAATTTATTTGCTTGAAGGCACCAATGAGGGCTTTATAGATTCATCTCTTTGAGTCAAGAAGATTTTCTTTGTTATAAAGAAAATCACTTTTAGGTAGTTGGCATTTTCCTGCCTTAGCCATTTGGTGCCTGCGGTCTGTCCCTGGTTCACATGACTGGATGTAATTGATAGTTGGGCTTTGTGTATCCTCCTAGACAGCCACACATAACGGATAGTTTATGTGTGCCTGGATCGCCATCAATGGCAGATTGAGAGGGACAAGCTGGGCACCGCCCTACGTACACCTGAATAGGCTGTGTCCTACCTCCACACAAAGAGCTGCATACCCCTGATGTTAGTCTGGAGCCAGGAAGGCTACCTGTGTACTTAAAAGGGAAACCTCAAGAAGCTTTTCCCATCTCAAAGGTAGAATTGGGTATAAGCATTGGACCTTAGAAGACAACTCTTAAGTACACTTCTGGACATGTGAAAGACTCTGCCAGGAAGAACTGCTGTGCTACTGAAAGGACTAACACTCTACTGGACTTCTGCCATGAAGGACTGCTGCTTGGTGTCCTGGCTCTTGCCTGGGTGAGTTGGACTATACCTGTAACCTGAACCCAGACCCACCAGAGATACTTCAAGGGCTAGTCTCATGTTATCAGCACTTGGACTACACAACTGTGCATTCTTCCCTGCCAAGTGGTTGCAATCCTGTCCTGGATCCTTGGAAGTGGACCTAAAGGTGCTCCTCCAGCCCATCTGTGTGTCCAGTATAACCAATACATCTCTACTGCTGCGCAGGGCAACCCAGAGCAGAACCGATGTATCAGCTCCGCTGCAAGGATTCTGCCAGCGTTAGGACTTTGCATCGACCTCGCAGCTGCATCAGGACCACTACTGTGCGAAGCTTCACCGATGCAGGCCGTCTCATGGCAAATATCTTGCTGACGGCAGCCTCGATGGCAATGCAAGTTCTTGTATCGCAGCCTCACAGCTCTTCGGAACCGATGCATCGCCTCGACTGTGCAAGCGCATCCTCGATGTCAGACTTCGCATTGCAAGCCCTCATCAACGGAATGCTCGACAACGATGCAGGGATTCACATTGCAGATCCACAACTCTTTGGAACTGATGCATTGCTTCGGGTGTGTGACACATCCTCGAAGTGGGACCTCGCAAAGCAGCCAGGAATTAAGGTACTTTGTTCAGTGGGTCTTACTGGGTCCCTATAACTAGCCCACGCTCCATCACAGTCGGCCTTAACTTGTGACTTTTTTCAGGTCTGGTGTGACCGGATAGTCACAGTTGGTGCTTTGAGCTTTTGGGAACTATTTTCACTGAAATCTTTAACCCCGCATATCTCCGGTTCTAGTGATTGGACGTTAGTGGTTTTGGTCATGTTTTATTTATTAAAATCGACTCCAATTTCTAACTTGGTGTGGGATTTCTTTGGGGTGTGTTTTCCTTTTATTACTGTTTGAACTTTTGCACAAATCCTTTGCACATTGCTTCTTAGTTAAACCTTACCGCTCTGTGCCAAGCTACCAGAAGGTTGAGCACAGGATAATTTGGGGTTTGCTACTGACTTCACCCTGACAAGGATTGTGGTTGCTGCTTGAGTAGGGGTTCACCCCCCTCAGCCAGTAACCAAATTTCTTACACTGGTGTTCAGCTGTGGGGATTTGGACTTGTGTTTGTACAGTGCCATACAGTAATTTTGTGTCACACTACTATACCATCTAAATAATTTGAGATCATTGCGAATTTTTATAATTTTCCTTGATTGGCTTCTTTTGTTTTTCCAAATCTACACTTATTTCTACTAGACTGTCTAAACTATACCTGCAGTAATGGAGTTTGAGCAGGCCAACTTGGGAAATGACACTGTTTCTGGACTCAACCTGTTCCTTGAGGAAAGGAGACTGCAAATGAAAAAGGGCACCAAAAAAGGTGGCACTTCAGAAACCTCTGAAGGTTGGGACAGAGGTCCACCAGTTGATGACAGCAGCTGAGATGCAGGAAGATATGGATGCTATGGATGAGCAGATTCAGGACACGGATATGAGCCCTGGTATGCAGCCTTCAGGACAGTGGGAGGATCCATCCCCTGAGTTGGAACTTCCTGCTAGAGCAGGAAGCAGTGCATACCCACATGGCTTGCATTAGCATGAAATTTGGGACCCCCTCTATAATTACTTCTATGACCAGGGAAAAGAGGGGACTACACGTATATACAAAAATAACAAGATTCCCCCATGGTCTAGTCTTAGTCTCTTTTATGGCATTGCTCTCAAAATTTAGCAATCAACCTTCCGTTTGGTACAGGAAACGACAATGTTTTTTCTTTCATTAGATATCTTTTATTTCTTTTTTGGGTGAGTTTATCAAAATTATTTAAAACAATTTTTTTCTCATTTTAAGTCCTTTTTTTATAGTGAACATCAATGCATTAGCATTGGTTTAAATCCAAGCAGTTTTAAAAGTGCAGAAGTAAATGACATGATTTATACAAAATATAATATTTGCTTTCCAAATTAAGTGAAAACAACAACAATTACCCTATTGCACACACTACATACACACCACACGTACCATACCACAATCTTACTCGCTCTAAAACAATTTCCAAGTTTGAGGTAACACAGATCGTATATGTTAGTATCACGCCAGGTCTACGCGCGTTTCGGTGGATTCGGACCACCTTCCTCAGGACCAGCTTAGAAATAGTTTTACTCTTCCCTCATCACGAGTGTGCAGGGTATCTTTATTTAAGTGACAGCAGTTCTTCTATTATTATAAGCCGGCTTCGGGAAAGGGGAGAGCAATCAGGAGGAACGTAGACGCGGGATGTTACACCGAAAACAGACACTGCAATAACTCTGAGAGTGACGCTTAGGAAAGAGTCTGATCGGATGGAAGAAAACTTAAGGCTAGCTCTGCTACAAAGCCTTACTAAGGACAAATAATAAAAGAACTATAAAAATAAAGGCACCTCAACCTGCGCCTCTCCAGCACTGAGAAAAGAACAGGCCCCCTAACAACGTACATGACAGAATAATTGTGAACAACGATAAGAAGAATTCATCAAACAAATAAATGAAATGAAGCAGTTCCATACAGGCTTACCCATGAAAGATTAGTGGTGTCATGGATATATTCCTAACAAGGATTGCCACCAATAATATCTGAAAAAGACCATACATTGATCTGCTGTCACTTAAATAAAGATACCCTGCACACTCGTGATGAGGGAAGAGTAAAACTATTTCTAAGCTGGTCCTGAGGAAGGTGGTCCGAATCCACCGAAACGCGCGTAGTCCTGGCGTGATACTAACATATACGATCTGTGTTATCTCAAACTTGGAAATTGTTTTAGAGCGAGTAAGATTGTGGTATGGTACGTGTGGTGTGTATGTAGTGTGTGCAATAGGGTAATTGTTGTTGTTTTCACTTAATTTGGAAAGCAAATATTATATTTTGTATAAATCATGTCATTTACTTCTGCACTTTTAAAACTGCTTGGATTTAAACCAATGCTAATGAATTGATGTTCACTATAAAAAAAAGGACTTAAAATGAGAAAAAAATTGTTTTAAATAATTTTGATAAACTCACCCAAAAAAGAAATAAAAGATATCTAATGAAAGAAAAAACATTGTCGTTTCCTGTACCAAACGGAAGGTTGATTGCTAAATTTTGAGAGCAATGCCATAAAAGAGACTAAGACTAGACCATGGGGGAATCTTGTTATTTTTGTATATACCCACATGGCTTGCCCCAAGAGGAGCTGGCAGACCAGAAGTCACAGAGTGAGTTCAGGCCACAGATGGCCAAACTCAGGATGAAGGCAGAGGAGAAGAATATGATCCATGAGAGGCTCCATAAGGAGCTGGAACATAAGGCATAGCAAGGAGGTTCCAGCAGCCTTGGCAGCAGCATACCTGTAGGGTCTGGAGGAGACAAGAAGGTCCACATGCCCAAAGACCTGGTACCAAATTATGCGGTGGGAGATGACATTGATAAATGGTTTTCTGCTTATGAGGTGATCCTGAGGGGCACAAAATCCCAGAGGAGCACTGGGGGCTGGCCTGTGGAAGCATATTGTTGTTTGGTTCCCACTATTTCAGTAAGACACTGGGCCCGATTCACAGAATGAACTTAAGACTCAATCCTAAACTTACTACTATTTTGGTATTCACAGAATGCACTTACTACTGTTGGCATTCACAGAATAAATTTACTACATTTGGTATTTACAGAAGTTAGGATTTTGTCTTAAGTTTGTCTTAAGACAAACTTAAGACAGACTTAAGACAGACTTAAGACAAACTTAAGACAAAATCCTATCTTCTGTGAATACCAAAAGTAGTAAGTTCATTCTGTGAATACGAAAAGTAGTAAGTGCATTCTGTGAATGCCAAAAGTAGTAAGTGCATTCTGTGAACACCAAAATAGTAGTAAGTTTAGGATTGAGTCTTAAGTTCATTCTGTGAATCGGGCCCTTTGTGTTTAGACAATATAAACTTCAAAGCTATGCGCAGCATCAGGATATGTTGACCTTTGTCATGGCTAGCTCACAGTACGCCAGCTGGACCTCTAAACCTTACAAGGTACCGGATGGTGTATGCAACCTCAGAACATGACAACCTTGACTTCCCAAGAAAATCGTGGAAACACATCTAACCCTGTCATTGTTAACGCGGGCATGCCCAAAGGGAGACACAAGAAATACTCAAATTGGCATGCCTGAGGGGATAGGAAGATTATGCCAAAAGCCCCAAGACATGCTAAGTATAGGCAGTGGGTCACCTTCAATGGGGAATGAGTGGAGGTTCTGAGGGGCACAGGAGCCTGCAAGACTACTGTGAGATGTCAGCTGGTGTTGTCAGAGCAGGTCCTCCCTAACAAATTCCACCAAGTCATAGTTGCAGGCAACAGTGAGAGTCAAAAACCAGTGGCTCTGGTTTCTTTTCAGTAGGGAGGGGTCTCAGGTTCTCTAAAAATAGTTGTGAGCCCTGCCATGCCTGTATACTGTCTGTTATGCAGGCACAGTCCATGCAGGTAGCAGCAGTAGGGTGGCGTGGTGGGGGTTTCGAGGGATGATGTAGAGGGAAAATTAAATAAATAATTAATTTTCCCTCTGCATCGTCCCTCATAATCCCCCGACGTAGCCCTACCACCCCACCGCTGTTACCTGCTGGGACCGCGGCTACTGTTATGGAATGAGCTGGAGCACACTATCTCAAATGAGAAAGAGCTCAGGTCACACTTGGAGATGTTGGGATTGGCTGAATGTGTCTGTATGACAACATGTCCATTAATGCCCAGAAAAGGAGTCAAGGATGCATGGAGCCTTGAGCAATGGCTACATGCCGCTGCCAAGAAGTCTAAGGACTGGGTCGTAGGAAACCAGTACCTGAAGTTCCCACAGTCCAGGCTGACGGGGCACCTGAGGATGATGATCCTGAGTCTACAGGGAGGACATTGGTGCCCTGGGTGACCTGCCTGAGCTTGCTGGATGGCAACTTGAGGGCAGATCCACTAGGGAGGAATTCTGCAAAGCACAGAGAGAGGAACCCACTCTAGATAACTTGAAGTGGCAACCTGAGGCCCAGGCAGCAGGTGATCCCTCTGGAGATTGCCTTATCATTTGGGCGAATAACCTCCATATACAGTAAGCCTAAGTTTCATGGACCTGGGGCAGCCTGTGTGTTGGTGGTGCCCCAGTATTACAGGACCTTCCTACTGGGGTTGGCTCATGATATCTCCCTGGAAAGACATCTGGGGCAAGAAAAGACCTTTGCCAGACTTGTTGCCCACTTATACTGGCCCTGGATGAAGACAACCTCAGCTTCATTCTCTAGGATGAGTCCCACTTGCCAGGCCAGTGGGAAGTCAAGTAAAAAAGGTCAAAGCTCTCTTGTAGTTAATACTCCCTTTGAGAGGGTGGGCAAGACAGGTTTATGCAACGGGTTCATCCTGGCCTTGGTGCACCACACCACTTGCTACCCAGAGGCAAATCCTCTGAGGTGGGTGACTATACCTGCCCTAGTGGGGATTTCTACCCATGTTGGGTTCCCCAAATAGATAGTGTCTGACAGAGGCACTAACTTCATGTCAACAAACATGTAGTCCATGTGGGATGAGTGTGAAGTGAATTACAGTTCTATACACCCTATCACCCCTCCCCCCAAACAAATGGGTTTGTGCATGGATTCAACAAGATCCTCAAATGCATGATAAAGGGTCTACCTTAGCCCTTCAAACACCTTTATGGCCACCCTGTTAAGGGTCCTAAGAGCCCTGTAAGAGAGGAGCTCAGAAAACCCCTCAGAATGAGGTCAGCTACATTCTGGCACGCCACAACTAGATGATTCAGTTTTAGAAAAAGGTAAACAATCTTTGTGAGAAGTTGGACAAGCAGCAACCACAATCCTAGTCAGGCTAAGTTACAAGCAAAGCACAAATTATCCTATGCTCGATCCCCTGGCAGCTTGACACAGAGCAGTCAGGATTAACATAAGGCAATGTTTAAATTATTTTTGCAATACTTCCAACAGTAATACAGTGAAAACACCACACAAAAGATCCCACATCAGGTTAGAAAAATAGAGTCTAATTTAATAAATATAACAAGATTAAAAGGACAAAAATTAAATTAGTAGAATTGGAGTTATGAGTTTTACAGATTAAACCATAAAATAGCACCTAAAAGCACCAAGCCGTAACTGAGGCTAGCTGGTTCTGCTGGACAGGGTCAAAGTCAAAGGTTCAGGCTGACTGCAATGGAGCACAGGTCAGATACAATCCCAGATTAGTCCTGCTAAAGGTTAACCATCTCAAGCTTTGTGCCAAGAGATCCGGTTGTGTTGGAGAGGGCCACGAGTAGCAAGGAATGTGTCATGGGAGGCAGTTGTGTGGTGCAAAGAGCAGGCTAGGACTCAAGGTTGCTTCCCTCCTGACGAATTGCCACTGGCCTGGCAGGCAGAGCAGGATCTGCAGAAATCATCTGAGTCCCTCCTAATTTGAGGCCAATAAAAGTGAGTGTCAAGCCTGTCAATGGTCTTGTTCTGCCCCAAATTACGTGCCAGGGGTACATCACGAGTCAGCTCCAGTAGGAAGGATGTGTAGCACTGCGGGACCATGAACACATGGGTTGTACCCGGCTCAGGAACCTTATGTTCACTATACAGGAGACCATTCTCCCAGTGAATTAGTTGATCACTAGTGGTGTCTATAGCTGCCTGGGCCTCGGCCTGCTGCCATTGGGTCACAAGAATAGGGCACACTCTCTGTGTCTTGCAGAACTCATCCCTGGTGAGATCCCCTTTCTGCTGCGAGGTGGTCCGCTGAGGTAGGTTCCTCAGAGCAGCAACATCCTCCCCTCTATGCTCTGGGGCATCCCCTCAGGTTCAGCCTCCTCCTGGAATTTGGGGATTTCAGGAGTGTGAGTCTTGCTCTTCCTCTTCTTGGCAGGCACCTCAACCATTCTTCACACTCCACGGCCTTCTGACTACCCTCACGGGCAGCCATGGATCCTGTGGTCAGGCACACCCACTCAGGCAACCCTAACATCTCCAAGTGGGACCTGAGCTCCATCTCCTTCCAGATGGCTTGTTCCAGATCCTTGAGTATTTAACAAGGACCCCCTGCGGATTCGGATACAGAAAAGTTCCTAGGCCAGGGAAAAAGAACCAATTGACAAAAAACAACCTAGGCAACCTGTATAGTGTGATCACAGACAAATGGCTACAAGAGGTTAAGAAAATATATGTTATTTTATTCTCAAGTTATATTTAAAAAGTACAAAATATATAATACAATAGACAATAGACATAAATCATCATATAAGTAAAAATTCAATAAGTTTATACATTGGTAACAAAATACATGAAAATTGCATTAAAAGAAAAAACATAAAAAGTGGCCGATAGGGTCTCTACGCGCGTTTCGGCGAGCCAGCGCCTTCTTCTGGAGTAGCCACACAAAGCTAGGTAAATTTCAGGTTTTCACATCAATAGTTATTGATACTTATAGCTGATGGTTATAGATATTTTCTAACTGGTAGGTCTGTTCTTGATGCTTATGTCAGATAACACGAATTTTGTATTCCCGCCTGCCAGAGGGATGTTAAGGGCGTGTTTCTAAAATCTGGTATGTTTCAATTCTCGAATTAGTTAAAAGATCTCCCTGCCCGAAATGATATGGCAGGGCTCTTTGAAGCTGTGAATTTATTTATATTGAGCGGAGGATCTCCCTTATGAAAAAATTCTTCCCGTATGTTCAAAGATTTGAAAAAGCACCTTCAATAATGGTTGTTTTTTGATTAAAAGATCTCCCTGCCCGAATGATTCGGCAAGGCTCCTTATGGTAAAACAGGAATTATTCTTGCTTGCGTGGGTTAGTAAAAATCCCTAAGATCTGAGGTGATTTTTAGTTAAAAGATCTCTCTGCCCGAGTAAATCGGCAAGGCTCTTTTGAGATAGAGAGAAGGAACGCCCTTTCTGTGAATGACAGCAGGGCGGCAGCGGGTCTGGCGGCGGGATTGTCAAGTATTCTGTCCTGACGGATAGCGTCTTAGTGTCGGGAATAGATCAGTCAATCTATTCCCGAGAGATCTTTTAACTAAAAATCACCTCAGATCTTAGGGATTTTTACTAACCCACGCAAGCAAGAATAATTCCTGTTTTACCATAAGGAGCCTTGCCGAATCATTCGGGCAGGGAGATCTTTTAATCAAAAAACAACCATTATTGAAGGTGCTTTTTCAAATCTTTGAACATACGGGAAGAATTTTTTCATAAGGGAGATCCTCCGCTCAATATAAATAAATTCACAGCTTCAAAGAGCCCTGCCATATCATTTCGGGCAGGGAGATCTTTTAACTAATTCGAGAATTGAAACATACCAGATTTTAGAAACACGCCCTTAACATCCCTCTGGCAGGCGGGAATACAAAATTCGTGTTATCTGACATAAGCATCAAGAACAGACCTACCAGTTAGAAAATATCTATAACCATCAGCTATAAGTATCAATAACTATTGATGTGAAAACCTGAAATTTACCTAGCTTTGTGTGGCTACTCCAGAAGAAGGCGCTGGCTCGCCGAAACGCGCGTAGAGACCCTATCGGCCACTTTTTATGTTTTTTCTTTTAATGCAATTTTCATGTATTTTGTTACCAATGTATAAACTTATTGAATTTTTACTTATATGATGATTTATGTCTATTGTCTATTGTATTATATATTTTGTACTTTTTAAATATAACTTGAGAATAAAATAACATATATTTTCTTAACCTCTTGTAGCCATTTGTCTGTGATCACACTATACAGGTTGCCTAGGTTGTTTTTTGTCAATTTGTTCCAGATCCTTTCCAAGCAGACATGCCACAGGCATGGATAGACTCACAGCTATCCTCAAGAAACCAGAGACCATCCCTACTCAAAGGGAAGCAGAGCCAGTGGATAGTGACTCTCATGATTATCAGTTGCACCAACTTGGTGGAATGCATTAGGTCTGCTCTGAGGTCACCAGATGACATGTGACAGTTGTCCTGCTAGCTACAGTGTCTCTCAGGGCCTCGACCATTGATGGTGACCCATTGCCTATACTTGGCACGACTTGGGGCTTTTGGCCGATCTCGTTATTCTCCAGGGACACTAAGGTAATCATTGTCTGCTTTCCAAAGCTAACTGGGACCACTTCCTCCCCAAGCGCTACACTAACAAACCCCAGTGACTACCTACTGATGGGAGACTTGAAGGACTGGGTTTTTCTAAGACCCAGCGGTGCCAGGGATAACACCTGATACCTTTGTGGGTAACCTGTTCCGGCGTACAAAGGACAGAGACACGGGACACTTCCTTCGGCGTCAAAGATTCGAGGTTTATTACTGCAGGGAACACAGAAGTCACAAGAAGTACAACACGTGTAGGTTCTAGGAGACTGCTTCGAATTGTATCTGTGGATCGCTCTTTTTATGCAGTTTTTCGTCATAGGATAACATGACAGACAAAAGAATACAAACTGGTTCCCACAGTAAATGTCATAGGGGGTCGCTTTCATGTATTCAGGGCCCGGAACATGATTACAGTAGCATTTGGCAGTTCCCAACTGTAAAAGTACATCTTCCCACCATTAGTACATTCCGTTCGGCTGTAAACGAATCAAGGAAGAGACAGAAACAGGTGCAGAGGAAGACGAGGATAGCGAACAGATCGAAGAGAGTGTAAAAAGGGGTGGTATCAGGAAACACGATTGCAGGGATCAAAGGAGACGTGCCTAATGAATGCACAATTGAGACAATAGACCGGCACGGCAAGATGAGCCTCGAGCGGGGCCATCTGCCTTACAGTGTCATCCCCCTCATCATAAAGACACCCTCAAAGGAACACGTGTCTTCCGCAAGAGTTTAGGAATCCCAGGGTCACGAAGGGGACAACGTCCGTTCGCTGGCTACTTGAGGGCAAGAAACAAAATGGATGCCGTATCTAAAATGGAACCCGTGGGTTCAGATGAAGAAACCCACGAAACAAACGAACGGTTTAGGCTAGCACAGCGAAAACGCGTACACCCACTAAACTCGTCATTTGCGGTTCATAGATACCAGAGTCGAAAACATCACTTACAATTGTCACGGAACCTCAGACGCTCCTTTTGCCCTCATGTAGGCAAGCACTAGTCAGAATCAGAATCGATCTCGATATTCATCAGACCATCCAGATGCTGCAGCAACATTATTCTATCCATCATCGTTCCTTTGGTAACAGGCGGCCGCCTTATACACGTCGTAGCACAGAGGCCACATAAGGCAGGACCACACTGCACACAAAGACAACACGTGAACAGGAATGCTACAACAACCCCAATGATCATCAGAATCTTCCAACCCCAAGTTGACATTAGGCCCCAAAACCACCCTAGTAGCGTCCAATCCCCTACGTCCACGTGTATGGACTCGGAGATCTTATGCAACTTCGAGATGGCTTGATAGACAGTTGGAGCGTTGTCAGGAATGAAAATGCAGCAGCTCGAATGGATCACCATACATACTCCACCTCTATCTGCTAAGACGACGTCTAAAACCATACGATTTTGTAACATCATAAGCCTGTCCGCCTGAAGCTCTGCTGTGATATTGCCAAGGGCACTCGCAGTGATATTAGCAGTCGATTCCACCACTCGAGTCAACTGTCTCAGGTTCCTACTATTGATCATAGGTCCCCAAAACGGCAAGAAACCCTTAAAGAAGTCTCCTGCCTCTTGACCGGCAGTGTCCTCTTCGCTAATTACACCTCTCACAACTCTGGTCTTGTGATAATCCGACCCAACAGTAAAGGTCGGTGGCAACAGGTTCGCAATATAACATGTGCCTGAGAAGTCACGAGGCAGCCATGTATATGCGCGGTCGTAACAAACAAAGTAAGTACCCTTGGCAGTCAAAATAACAGGGGAAGAGGACGACGGCAAAACATACGTTTCGGTACAGGCACTCCTCCCGAGCTGAGCTCGTGGGCTTCTGCCTAGGCCTTTCAGACAGAAATTACCGAGATGGAGGTACGATCCAGATCGGAGACGAGCTCTTAAGCTGCCGATCACCCACTGACATGCTATACTCAGCCTCACTCAGATCTCGGTATGCTCGCACCTCTTCCTCTGGGATAAGCGATGCGTCGAAGATATCCCTATCTAAATCGGCAATCGCTCTTGCCAAAGGCTTGTGGTACGGGCCAGGACCATGATCTGCAGTGCGTGGCTCTCGATGGGGGTAAGAATCTAGTGCGCTACGAAACATTGTTTGAAATGCTCGAGCTGAACCCTGGGAACTGTAAGGAAGGACCAAGTACGGAATTCCCTTATCGGTGGTATGTGGCATTAACCCACACACCCAACAATTGGTAGTGTTCATCACCAACTGATGCTGATGAAGGAGCTGAACGAAGGAATTGTTCATGAATTCTGCACGTCTAACCTGCTCGTGTTGGGGTAGGATGTGGAAGGAATGAGGAGAAACAGTGGAGGTAGGTTTAGGTTCAGAAGAAGGGGTAGGTGAGGCAGAAGGCAACAACGACTGTATCATATAATACACCCCACCCACCAATAACGAAGAAACAGTTAGGAATAGAAGGAACACCTGAAACGTGAAGCATTTAGTACGTGCAATTCTATGCAGTTCGAATCTTTGAGCTTGAGCCTTTTCCAATTCCGACAGCTTCGAGAAAGCCATCCTCTAAAACCGTCCGCAACGTTCTTGACGCACTTCGTTCTGTGTAGCAATAGTCAATCCCCAGGAGTTCCTAGGAATCGACGGTCTCCGACCTAGTGTCAGGACCTACTAACCAGAAGGAAGTACCCACCCGGCCCTACGGTCCACCCGGATGTAAGGTACTTTTAATTAAACAGTATATACAAAATCTCCTAGCTGTGGAAACAAATACACATATGCAGAAAAAGACTCAGAATTTACGAAAATTACAGTTATTCAAAAATGTTCAAAGTGAAGAATGATAATGGGGTAACGTGAATGTCAGGGGAGAAAGCAAAAATATTTTTTTTATTTGTCTCTGGTGTTAGAACGGAGAAAATATCTGCTTCTCCCAGGACGAGTCTGATCTTCAAACAGTTGGTCAGATGATGAAACAGAATCCTGTCGACCAGACAATTGTTCAGATCTTGAGTCCTCCGATGACAAATGTTCAACAATACCGTCCAGCTGCACTGAGGTATTTCCCACAGGCTGAGCGTCGCTGAATGGAACAAAGTTCGGTGCAACCTCAGCCTCAGACGAAGCAATGCCCTTCCTCACCCACGAGTCCGCTGGCAAAGGTATAGGTACCTTCTTGGTGTGGGTGGCATGCACCCAGTGCTTGCGACCCTCCAAACGAACAGCAGTTCTCATGGCAAGGAGCACCTGATAGGGTCCGATGAATCTTGGCTCAAGATTTCGTTTTCGGACAAAATTCCTCGTAACCACCCAGTCTCCGGGCTGGAGCTGGTGGCCTGGACCCTCCGTCTGCGTCGGTAGTGCTTCAAAGACCTGTTGGTGAATTAACCTCAGTTTAGCAGTCAGATCATGAAGATAATCGATTAACATTGGGTACTCAAGATCAGAAAACACACTGGGTCTAGGGACCCCCCAAACATTGGCAGGACGGCCGAACACAATCTCATATGGGCTAAGCCCTACTCGAGAGTGTACAGTCGCCCTAGTTGACAGAAGAGCTAGGGGCAAAGCGTCAGGCCACAAGAGACCAGTCGTAGCCTGAATCTTTGCGAGTTTTAGTTTGAGAGTTCCATTGTACCCCTCAACCAAACCTGCTGACTGGGGATGGTTGGCGCTATGGAATTTTTGTGTAATTCCAAGGCCCTTACACACACTCTTCATCACACTCCCCACAAACTCACTTCCGTTATCCGACCATACAATCCGTGGCATTCCATACCGAGGAAAGTATTCCTTCAGTAGGACTTTTGCGGTGGACAGGGCAGTATTGTCTTTAAGAGGGTAGGCTTCAATCCATCGGGAGAATGCGCAAACCACAACTAAAACGTATTTTAAGTTATTGCATCGCTCCATATGGATGAAGTCTAACTGGATCACCTCAAAAGGACATGAAGGGGGAGCAAAATGGCCAGGGGGTGTAGGAGTTCCCTTACCAGGATTGTACATCATACATATCATGCAATTCTTAACCAGTCTCTCAGCACATTTAGCAATACCATCATTCTTCCATACAGGGGACAACAACTTACAAATACCTTTCGCACTAATATGTGACAAACCGTGTGCCATAGTCACAACAGCCAGCACATACGCATCCGGCAACATCCACCTTTTATTCTCGGACAGATCAATCCAACAGCCATTCGCGTCCAGCTTTCCCGTACTCTCTTTCCACTTGGTCTTTTCAGTCTCGGTGGCCTCATTCTGAATCGCTTTCACACTCTCAATAGTGTATTCACACATACCAGCTTCTGCAGGCCACCTTACCGAACTCGTCACATACATTCTGGTTGTAAGATTTCTTCCAGTCTCCTTAGCAATCTCATCAGCGAACGCATTGCCACGACCAACATCATCTGTCACCTTACGGTGTGCACTACATTTAATAATCGCCACCTGCTTGGGCAATGTAAGTGCATCCAAAAGATCATTCACAAGCTGTCCATGCTGAATCTTCGTACCATGCGATGTCATAAAACCTCTCTCTCTCCACAAACGTCCAAAACTGTGCGCAACACCAAACGCATACTGACTGTCTGTAAACACATTCACCCGTTTCCCTTTCGACAAAACACACGCTCTGGTCAAGGCAATCAGCTCTGCCGCCTGTGCAGAATTCTGATTTAATCTCGCAGTCTCCACAACCGTACTCAACGTCACCACAGCATACGCAGTCGTCACTTCACCATTCGGCAACTTAAAACACGAACCATCCACATACAAGGTACCATCGGGGTCTTCCAACGGAGTGTTTTTTAGGTCAACACGACCTTTTGTTTCCTCCTCAGTTCGTAAGTAACAGTCATGGGGTGCTACCTCATCTGATTCCATATTGGTTGGCAACAAAGTCGCCGGGTTTAGGACATTGCAGCGCTTTATTTGAATGTGACTTGCCAGAAGCGTCAACTCATAACCAGACAACCTTGCGCTCGTCAGATGTTGAGTTTTCGTACGATTCAAGAGAGTGTCAACTGCATGCGGAACCATCACCGTAAGCATATTATCCATGACCAATCCTGCAGATTGTCGGATGGACACCGCAGCTGCCGCTGTTGCTCTCAAACAACTCGGCAATGCTCTAGCTACTGGGTCCAAGGTCGAGGAAAAATATGCACATGGACGCTGCTTACCACTGAATTGTTGCGTCAAAACACTCAACGCACAACCTTCCCTCTCGTGAACGTATAGTGTAAACGGCTTACTGTAGTCAGGAGTACCTAACACAGGAGCCCAACGCATCACGCAGTTCAGAAAAACTTTTCTGACATTCTTCCGTCCATGGCAAAGGAGTTGGAACATCCTTGCACGTAAGAGCCACCAATGGTTTCGCTAGCAATGAAAAATTTGGACTCCATTGCCTGCAGTATGACGTGATACCTAAAAAGGCACGCACATCTCTCTGAGTTGTTGGCACAGTCATTCGAGCAATCACTGCAATTCTCTCTGGGGTCAACCTTCTTCCCTCCTTTGACAATAAGTGACCTAGATAGGTTACTTCTTGGCAACAATATTGCAGTTTAGAAGGTGACACCTTGTGATGTAAGTCACAGAGATGTTGCAACAACGACACCGTAGCAATTTTGCAAATGTCCTGAGTGTCCGCAGCCACCAATAAGTCATCGACATATTGGATCAAGGCCGCACCGGCCGGCAACACAAACGCGTCAAGTTGGCTCTTCAAGGCTTGGCTGTATATCGATGGGCTCTCACAGTTGCCCTGGGGAGCGCGTTTAAACCTAAATCTGCGGCCACCTAGAGACAAACCGAAAAGGTCCCTACTCTCCTCAGCAATCGGAATGCTAAAGAAAGCATTTTTCAGATCGATCACCGAGAACCAGGATGCAGATGCTGGAATCAGAGTCAGTAAAGCCGTAATGTCGGGCACCACAGGGAACTGAGGAATCACAATTTTATTCACCTCTCGTAAATCAATGACAAAACGATAAACAGGAGGCTTAGATGGATCAGTGCGTTTCAAAATGGGCAGCACAGGGCTGTTACACACATTTCCCCGAGTCTCCTCAATAACATCTTTTTTGATCAAATCATAGATGATCGCTAACAACGCTCGCTCACCATCAAGAGAGATACGATACTGGGGAATACGTGGTAACCGCACATTGGATTTCAACTGAACAACATAAGGGGAGATGTCAAGCAGGCCCACGTCATTGGGACCTGTTGTCCACAAAGATGCAGGAAGAGAACTCAATTCCAGTGGGAGCTTATTGATGGATAAGTACATAGGAGAGATAACTCTCTCACCCAATGTAAGCTTTACTCCCGCAGGAGAACAATACAGAGTTGCATACAGACGTTTCAGCAAATCCAGACCCAAAAGATTTTCACCACAACCAGTAGTCAAAATCAAAGGAGCTTGCAGCTCACGAGGCCCAATTGTAAGGGGCAAAGGGCGTGAAACCGGATTGCTAACAGGGGCGCCAGAGAATCCAACGGAAACATTTGTTAAGCCAGACAAAGGTGCGCCAGGGAGTTTCGAATGCATGATGGAACTTTTCGCTGCACCAGTGTCCAACAGAAAAGGCTCAACTACGCCCGAGGTGGCAACTGCGACGTAAGGCCCTCTCTGATCAACCGGAACTGATACTACTCCGTCTCCTTGTCTATGGCTGTCCTAGTAATTACCGTCGTCAGTACCCTGATCGACGTAATAATCATCCACATTGTACTGTGCGGATCTACCTGATGATGATCCACGCTGATCGAAACAATTATTAGAATCAGAGGAATTATTAGAACGATCATTTTGATTTTGCGTAACACCACGACCTCTACCTCCTGAAGCCTGTTGAGGACCACTACGACCTCCTCTAGATGAATTACCACTATTTCGATCACGCAAAACTGGACAATCGAATTTCAAATGACCCTCGCCTCTACAGTAGGCACACTGATTGTACCCAAGCATAGATCTCTGCGAAGAGGAGTCATTCCGCGATTGTGACCTATTTGACTGAGACTGCGATCGATTCCGCTGCTGCGAATCATTCTGATTCGAACGCGGAGGATACGCTTGTTGCAACAATACTTTCGTTTTGAGCTCTTTCGTCTTTTTGTCCGCACGATCATTTTCCTCTTTCTCTCTATTCTCATAATATTGGGCATAGCCAATATTTGAGCAGAAGTAGAAACAGCCCAAGCACTCTCTGAATTCTTTAATTTGTTGCTTAGGTCCGGCAACAAATTCGACACAAATTTGTCCACGAACAACCTCTGACCTCCCTCAGTGCCCATATCTTGACCACTGTGATCAATGAATGCCTCCTCAAATCTCGTAAAGAAATCAGAGACACTCTCATCCTTCTTTTGCTTGCAAGCAGACAATTTATCCCAGTTAACTTTCATAGCTGGCATAAGCGTTTTCATAAGGGTGATTATTCTCTGAGGAAGATCGGTAATGAGCTGTTCAGGCTTAGCCCCACCAATTTGTCGGGTGTCAGCCGCCACAAGAGCAGGCCAGTCACCGCCTAACTCAGCTACATGGTTCTCCTGACGAATTTTCGCCCATACCGGTTGCGGTACGACATTGCCAAACAGCATATCGATGTCGGCAAGATTCATTATCGTGGCATCCACTAGCTGAGACAATTCTTTATAATACCCTGCAGGATTTTTGCGAGGGTCGGGCAAAGTCTGCTTAACCTGCAAAACTTCCGATCGTTTCCACGGAAGATGTATCCATACTCTCTGAAAGTGTGGCAGAACAATTGGAACAGCATTAGCATCACCTGGCATCCACACTGGTGGAACTTCGCGCATGGGATACTGACCAGGCGTTGCTGTCAATTCCTCATTTTCATCTGTAAACAATGCTCGAGGCATTATAGCAGGACGAAAAGATAGCAACTGCTCGACAGCACGTCGAACATTGCTACCCACCATTATTCCGCTCGCAAACTGAAGCTGAAGGTCAGTTAGAGCAGCCAATACATCATCAGCCGCATCAACTGATATCTGATCGCGTAAGATGCTTGCACATTTCTTCGAACACAAATCGCTGGGTTGGCTCATTGAATTGAGAAAACGTATCAACAACTACACGCAGAGGATTCTTAAGGGGATATCTAATCCAATTTTTCGCCATATTATATAGTGTGTCACGTTCCCTACCGCCAGGAAGCTGACTTCGTCTTTGGGGAGCATCAGAACCAGCAGACCCAAGAATCGGTCCAAGAGAAGTGAAGAAGTTAGCAGCAACAGAAGGAACACGACGTCGAGCAGACGGGGTAGAAGAGTAAAGCAAAGGGGTAACAAGAGAAGTGTCAGAAACAGAAGGAACAGCAGGAGTAACCACAAGAGTGGAAGTAGCGGGAACAGGAGTATGAGAAGGTATAGACGGAGGAGCAGTAGGAACAGGAGCAGGTAGAGGAACAGGAGCGGGCTGAGGAACAGGAGCAGGTTGAGGAACAGGAGGGACCACAGGAGCTGTGGTATCCTGTGCATACGGAGGTGGCGACTTCAGTAGATAGGACAACAAAGGGTCCTCTACTGCTTCCTCTCCCTTCTTATCCGTACCCGTCGGTAAAGCGGGGTAACATTTATCCACTGTCATACGCTGCAATCTATCAAAAACTTCCTTTTCCTTCTCCTCTTTGTCTCGCTGAAATTGCTCTGCATTTCTCATCGTTGTAACAATACTTCTCTCTTATTACGTTTAAGCTGCTTGATTTCTTTCTCCTTGGCTTCTTTACGCCACAACTGAAAGGAATCAAACATGGCCGGCCTTGCTTTTCTTTGGAACAATTTAGCTTCAAGATTATCTAAAATCGGGGCCTCGAAACTACCATGAGGTGGCCAACTAAGGACACCGTCTTTTTTGGTGTAGCGAACCCAACACTCATTGAATGTGATTGGACCCAAACCATGTCGACTATATAATTCGTAAGTTGGAGTTCCAACCGGAGGTATCGGACACGAGTCCTCCAGCCGGGAATCCGCACCACAACCTCTAAAGCAACTGAACAAAGTACTACGGCCAGGCATCGTGCACACTAACCGAGTTTCACAAACGTCAAGGGTTATAGGATTACAATGCCCCTGCAAAAGTGCAAAAACCCTTGGTTTTTGGCGACTGCAGACGTCAAATAGCACAACAAAGAACAAAATACCAAGAACCACAAATGCAATGGAACCATGCAACAACTAAGCACCCACAACAACAAAGGACTCTGGGAGCGACCCACAAATACTTAACTCAAAGATCAATGGCGTCACCAGGAAGGCCCGTCAATCGTCTCGCTGTACCAAGGTCTACGCCAGGCGCCAAAACAGGTCTACAGTCAGGGCAGCAGTCCGTCGCAGCCATCAGGAGGCGGGGATCTTCGCGGGAAAAGTCGTCGGGCCACTTGTTTCGACAACAGGATCGATGAAGCGGGGTGCACCTTCCCTCGGAGATCGTCGGGCTTTGGACCGGTACCGCCCCACGTTGTGCGCCAACTGAAGGACTGGGTTTTTCTAAGACCCAGCGGTGCCAGGGATAACACCTGAAACCTTCGTGGGTAACCTGTTCCGGCGTACAAATGACAGAGACACGGGACACTTCCTTCGGCGTCAAAGATTCGAGGTTTATTACTGCAGGGAACACAGAAGTCACAAGAAGTACAACATGTGTAGGTTCTAGGAGACTGCTTCGAATTGTATCTGTGGATCGCTCTTTTTATGCAGTTTTTCGTCATAGGATAACATGACAGACAAAAGAATACAACCTGGTTCCCACAGTAAATGTCATAGGGGGTCGCTTTCATGTATTCAGGGCCCAGAACATAATTACAGTAGCATTTGGCAGTTCCCAACTGTAAAAGTACATCTTCCCACCATTAGTACATTCCGTTCGGCTGTAAACGAATCAAGGAAGAGGCAGAAACAGGTGCAGAGGAAGACGAGGATAGCAAACAGATTGAAGAGAGTGTAAAAAGGGGTGGTATCAGGAAACACGATTGCAGGGATCAAAGGAGACGTGCCTAATGAATGCACAACTGAGACAATAGACCGGCACGGCAAGATGAGCCTCGAGCGGGGCCATCTGCCTTACAGTGTCATCCCCCTCATCATAAAGACACCCTCAAAGGAACACGTGTCTTCCGCAAGAGTTTAGGAATCCCAGGGTCACGAAGCGGACAACGTCCGTTCGCTAGCTACTTGAGGGCAAGAAACAAAATGGATGCCGTATCTAAAATGGAACCCGTGGGTTCAGATGAAGAAACCCACGAAACAAACGGACGGTTTAGGCTAGCACAGCGAAAACGCGTACACCCACTAAACTCGTCATTTGCGGTTCATAGATACCAGACTCGACCATATTCGGGCGAGTCGAAAACACCACTTACAATTGTCACGGAACCTCAGACTGTGCCTGCTTGGGGCACTTGACATCTCCCTTAAAGTGCCCTTCCTATTGGCACTCATAGCACTTGGGGTAGTGCCTTCTCTAAAGACTTACTTTTTCAGTTGGGGAATGGGAGTCCTGACTCGAAGAACTAGTTTGGGGTCCTTTAGAGAACGTCTTGTTTTTATGTTTGACCCCCTCCTTCTTCTGATAGGGACACTGCCCACCCTAGTAGCAATCCCCCACAGATGCCTTCTTATGGAACCTGGTTCTTCACTAGGGATATGCCTCCACAGACTAGGCCCCCAATCCTCTTCAGGGATCTTGTGCATCTGTAAGGCAATCTCATAAGCCTCAACCCCATTGTCAATATCATCTTCTACAAGAAAGTCAGGCACTAGACCTTTAGGGATATGGGCCCTCTTGTCTCCAGGGGGCACTGCATGGATGCTGCCACCATCACTACTGGACTCTGCCTGTCTGGCTTTGATGTCCAACTCCGTAATGCTCTAATATTCATTCTATATAACAAAGGAAAGTACTTGGTTTATGTGTTTCACCACTATTTATTTTATGCGGAGAAGAAACAGCGACCATTAGGTTAATGTGTTCCTGGTATATGATTTACATTGTTTTTATGATACATATTTACACTGGACATTCATTTCATGCCTGAGAAGCAATACAATTCACCCCCGAAATTTTAGAATTTAGATACATCTGTCATTTGAATATATAGTTAACACAATTCAAACATTTGGACAAAAACAAAATACATTCGACAAAACTACAAAAATACACAAAATTACACCAGCATAACATCTTGATTACCAGATCCACATTTGACCATTCAATAGGCAAATTCTAGTGGAGAAGCTTGGGCCACATGGGAAAATGTCTCTTAACTCCTGCAGGATGTATAGAAGATTAACACCCTTATCATAGAGCGTAGGAGTTAATGATTGCCCTATGTGGTGGATAAACTGGAAAAGGCTGCCGCGTTTCTAGTCCCTGCAGTGAATCACTGGATAGTCATCAGGGCGTTGGGGCACGGTGTAACCTAAAAAAACAATTCAATGCACTAATGAAAACGTGGGAAGTCTCCTCTTCTAAATGTATTTACAGGGTGCTATTTTACAAGCTGTGTGCCTGAAGTAAATGGTGCTGCTTCAAGGACGATGCAAATAGCTTTAGGATGCTATGAACAGGACCTAGAACAATCAAGGACATACCTGTTATTTAAGTAAACACACTCCAGTGTGGCATATTTGCAATTATTGGGCCAATTTACGATGGAAACTTACTTTTAAAATCATGGGAGGACGCCGGAAGTGATTTACTTGTGTGGTCTTCAGCCGGCCCAAAGCCGTCACCCCTCAATTATCTTCCACCGATTATAAAAGTCTTATTAATCTGCCAGAATGAACAGCACATCCCTGGTTATAAATTAAGGTTTCCAATATTTGCAAGTTTAAAGAAAAACAATATGTTTATTCATCTACACTTACTATCAGTAGCGTCTTAATGCCTCAATCTGTCATGGCGCTCCGCTTTCTCAAAGGTTCAAAAGATGCCGTTATCCTACACGTAATGCAAAAAACAAGGCGCGATCAGTGCGTGTAATCTTTTGAACCTAATCGCGTGTACTCTTTATTGCCTCTTTGCGCTAATGGGTCCCGGGAGGACTTGGCATGAGCCGGTGTCCCCCTGGCATGTTTAGCGCGATGGGATATCCCACACGTCGCAATTGGCTGTTGGGGGAAAAGGGAGGGGCTGTTTCTTGCACGGGGCAGGAGGGAGACGTCACTCGTCAGGAGTGAGGGAGTGGTGGCGTCGCGTTTTTTGAAGTCAGCTGAGGAAATTCCTGTCCGCTTGATAAATTGTTGAGCTGTGCTGGCATTTTGAACTATCGGCGGAGGGAAGTGGAAGCCATGTCAGTCGACGACATCGCCAGGGAGGCGGTGCGAGCATTGGTAGCGGTCGGGCGCACGGATTTATTGCGCCCAGGTGCTGCCTTTCAAGACGCTGTGGAAGTGAAGCGTCCGAAACGCTTGGCGGCAGAAGGGGTGAGTCGCGCTGTGGTTGCATATAAGTCTGTCGCGGGCCGCTCTGCAGAGACTGCTTTTGAGGCCTCGGTGTCATCTTTAAGGCCCCGTCAAGCGCGCTCCTCAGGCAGGAGCGCTCGAGGAAGGAAAGCCCCGCTGCGTTCAGCTTCGGCCCCAATTGTTTTGAGGGGAGGACAGTTTGTTTTAGAGCTTCAGGCAAGGAAGAGGGCAGGGAAGCGTGCGGAAGGGCCAGCATTGACTTGGTGAATAGACGGCAGAATGTGGAGCGGAGTGCGGAGGCTATGTTCAGCGAGCATGGCGCAGGAGACAGAAGGTTGTCACAGGTGCCAAGAGTTTTAATTCATCAGGAGGAAGCTGAATTTTCAGTAGGAATACCCCCAGTGAGTTATGCTGTGGGCAATACTAGCAACAGAATTGACATAGCGCCAGAAGTGTGTTTTGGGGGTCAGAAGAATACATTAGTGGATTATTCCAGTGACAGGGAGGAGGAAGATTTTTGTCAGGTGGAATTTGTGGAGTCGGGAGGTGCTAGGAGTGGAGAGTCTGCGCCGCCTGGCCACAGCATTCATCAAGTATTTTCAGACTTTCAAGAGATTTTGCTGCCTCAGCCTAGAGGGCCCCCGAAGGCAACTGGGGGCTCAGAGTCCCTACATGATGAAGACAATACTGTTGGATATTCATATGATTTCCAGCCTGTGGAAAGGGGTTTGTTGGGCAGGCAGGGTGGGGCAATTTCTTGTTGGGCGGGGGGCCAGAGTACGAGTGAGGTTGATAACAGGGACAGTGAGGTGGTAGTGGTTTTTCCGGAGTCCAGGCCACCTCCGCGCCACTCACGTGTGGATTTTGATTCGGATATGGGTGCACAGCAAGGGCAGTGGGTATAGGTGAATCACTCTGATGTGCCCAAGAAGAGTTTATCTGGGCTACAAGTGGATCAGGTAAAAGGTAAGTTAAGACCGGTTCCTCGCTGGAGCGGCGGGAACTTGGTAGCAGACTCTGGTTGTAGAGCTGTGGCTCAGAGTTCTATTCCTAGTATAGCGAAGCAAAGGGCGGCTTTGGGGGCATCACAATATGCCCGAAGCGAATCTGGTGCGGATTTTGGGTCATCGGCCGGGCGCTCGCAACAGAGGACTGTGTCCAATTGGGTAAGTTATGATGGTGACATTGGTAATGACTCCATGCCGAGCACGAATTTTGTGGATAATGAATTTCATGATGTTTATGGTGGTGAATATGATGATTTTGACAAAGAAAACCTGGAGAATCCAAGGGAGTGGTGTCGAAAGAGACGGCTCCAGGTTTGGGCGGTCAGGAGTTTGGGGTGAGGGGGGGGGGTTCATCTCACATCTTCTAGTGTATTTCAGAGAACTGGAGCGGTTTTCTCTGTAGATCGGGGAAGGCGTGGCGGACATCATCAACGTGATGGTCTTCAAGAATTTCAACAAAGGGCTACACAGCTGCCATCAGGTAAGGTAGACTGGTGGGCTGCATGGACACGGCCTTTGGTGAGCGGCCCATGTGTGGGGCATGGGGAGGGTGGTTCTGAGGGGATTGCAAAGGTTCAAGGAGACTTGGCCACGGTGCCACAGGGTGCACCGCAGTCAGTTTTGGTTGGGGTATGGGTGTTAGAGGAAAGGGGGTGGGGGGGGGGGGGGGATAAGCCCTGTTTCGTCTTTAAGTAGTTCTTTGCAGAGTGAGAGTCAAGGGTGTGGTCGTACAAAATTACCTTATATGGGTGTGGCCATGCCCTTGGGCACGCACTTATCTCAAAGGAAGAGACAAAGAATTTGGAGTCATGACTATGTTGATATTTTCCGGCTCTTACATAGAGATCTGCAGGCTAGAGAGGGATCGAAGGAGGAAGAGCTGGAGTTGTCCCGCCTCCCAAAAGTGCCTAAAACAATAGAAAACTGGACGGCTGCTTTCATAATCTTGCGAGTGTTTATTGTGAGCGGTATCCAGAGAGGGCGGTGGCATTGTTGAAGTACATAGACATCATCAGGAGGGCACATTTGTAGATGGGAGGTTATGCTTGGTTGAATTACGATGAAGAGTTTAGAGCCAGAGTGAGTCTGTTTAATGACAAACCATGGGGGGAGGTGGATCAAGAGTTGTGGCTCCAATGGATGTCAGGGCTCAACACAATCCATACGGCCAGTGGCCTCCCCATAACATATCGGCCCTTTCTTCAGCGTCCCGCTCTACTGGGGGTGAGTGGTTCGGGAAGAGGACAGTTGCCTGCCACGGGAGCGTGTTGGGGCTTCAATCGGGGAGGGAGTGAATGGGACGAGCTCCGGGTCAAGGGATCACTTCTGTGTAAATCCCCGACCGGAGCGACCCCACAGTAACCCCCCCTTCTCACGGAAGCCGGCCCCCACCGGGTTCTCAAAAAGCCGTCAGAAAGGGAAGCTGGACCACCGAAAAGGACCGTCAAGAAGAAGGACCCCTCCACGCCTGTGACCACCGCAGCCAGCTCCGGCGCTACGCCCGCTCACACACCCGCTGTAATACTGCAGCTGCAGGGATTGCCCCCTCCCCTCACTCACCGGGTCTGAGGGTGAGACTCTCGACTGGCCGCTCCATCGGTAGGCGGGTCGGCGAACCAGGACCACCGAGAGCAGTGCCATTCCATGCACGGATCGGGCCGCGGGCAAGGGCCGCCCTCTCCTCATCTCTTCATATGCAGATCGACCTCGGTGTGAAGCGGAAGGCCCCGCTCCGGGTGGAGGACCTCACTCCGGTCCCGACGCTCTCGACCGACAGGGCTGCCTGTCCCCAAGATGGCCGACCGCCTACAAGCCCTAACCGACAATGTCACAGGTGAGCCCAAAACATTTTGGAAATAAGGGCCACCCCTCCACACTTATACCTGCTACTTAATATCATGAAGGGCTCCCTGTCCCTAAGATGGCCGCCACGCAGGACATCTTCCCAGTTTATAAACCGGACCGGTTATGCTCGTTCTATCCCTATTCGTAACTCTCCAGTAACACTGGATTAGGACATGTGAACCTGCCCTCCCTCTGGCCCTCACGGACTCTTAGTCTCCATGCCTATTGGCACTGCAGATTTCTCGACATTAGCCTTGGCTGCCTGTCCCCAATATGGCCGCCACTCAGGACATCGACCAGCTATGAAATAGATCCTGATCTGCCCTGCCACACAGGACACCTTCCAGCTTTAAATTGGACCGGATCTGCTCCTTCTCTGCCTATTTGGGACTCGCCTGAATCATTTGAACAGGTCTGCAGATTTCTCGACATCAGCCTTGGCTGCCTATCCCCAATATGGCCGCCACTCAAGACATCGACCAGCAATGAAATCGGTCCTGATCTGCACTGTCCCTAATATGGCCACGACACAGGACATCTTCCAGCGTTAAACTGGACCGGACCTCCTCTTTCTCTCCCTACTTGGGACTCGCCAGAAAAATCTGACCAGAACATGTGAACCTGCCCTCCCCTTCTGGCCCTCATGGACTCTTACTCACCCTGCACTGCAGATTTCTCTACTTTAGCCCTGGCTGCCTGTCCCTAATTTGGCCGCCACTCAGGTCATCGACCAACTGCGAAATCGGTGCTGATCTGCCCGTTTCATGCCTATCTGGACCCTGGTATGTGAACCTGCCTTGCCCTTTCTTGCCCTTATGGACTTTGAGTCTTCCTGCTCTCCCGACTTATTAACTTTAGCCCTGGTGAGCTAAGAGCTCACACAGAGCTTCCCCAAGCTCTAAACTCGGCCTTATCTGCCGGTCTAAGCCTACTCCGAACTCGTCCATAATACCCGAACAGGGCCTCGGAACCTCTCCTGCCCTTAGTCTCCCTGTCCCCGACAGTTACTCCTCGCCACACCCATTTTTCTCTAGCCTCAGCCCGCCCCGCGTCCTCCTGTCCTCCGCTCTCCTTAAGCTACCTTCTGCTGACCCTATGTCCACCCTTGATCCTCGGCGCATTCTACCTATCTCGCCGATACCCCCCCCACCACCCTCGTGCTCCTCGACCACTCTCCTCGTGTCCCCCTGATACACCTCTCCCCAGCTCATAGCACGTTACACTCTCTGCACCACCCCAATTAACCCTCCACCCCTCTGTCCTCCACCTCACTCCCGCTGAGCCTCTCCCCCCCGCCCAGCCAAGATGCCCCCAGCCACATACTCGGTCACTCATCTCGGCCCCTCCTCTAACCTCCTTTCCCCCCAAGGACCGAACACCGTCGCTATATCGTTCCCACGAACCCTCTCTTTCAAATCTAAAAAACGCTTCAAACAGAACATAATAAGGCAACACCCCGAAACGCTAATTGTTGACATTTACCACTGCACAACTAGAGGTCAGAAGAAAATGGACTTCATTTTCCACACCAACAGACCTGACGTATGGGCCACCATCTTTAATTCATCCCTCCCCGTCTCCAAAACCACCTTCACTGATCACAACCGCAAACTAATAATCGCCCACCTGAATCATCTATCCCTGTCAGGAGACATCTCCATCACCATTTATAGGAACGGCACCATTCTAATCCAGGCGAAAGAGGAGAACCTAGAGTTCTTTGACTCTCTCTTCCCCACTCTTAGGATGGCTACCACCCATTACCCACTCAAAACTCCCCCCGCCCAACCTTCCGGCTCCGCTCAAACTCTCATTCTCCAGAACTCGCCTCCCCAGCGTCCTTCCACTACACTACCTAGTCCCTCCACCACCCAGCTGCTACCGACAGCCCTAGCCCCCCATAACTCACAACTCCCGCCCCCCGCCCGCCTCACCCAACCTCCCCCCACTCAGCCCCCCTCACTCCCCAGCCCCCGTAACTCCCCCTACTCTCAGTCCTACGCCCTCATTGACCCGCCCCAGCGTCCCCTCCCGTCCCTATCCCTCCAACCTGTCAATCTCTTGTCCTCACCAGACCCAGCTCCCCCTTTCTCCCTAGCCCCGCCCCCCCCCATTGCGCCCAATCTCATCCCCAAAGGACCCCAACCCCCCTACTCCCTAGCCCACAAAGTTCCACTAACTCCCAGCCTCCCCCCTCGTGATCCTAGACCATTCCCTAGCTCCAGAAGCACCACCCGCTCTCTGCCTCCACCCCTCAGTGATCCCAGACCCCTCATTAACACCAGCGCTCAATCCACCCCCGCCAATCCCCACCCCTCTTGTTCACATTGTACCCTTTAACGAAGAGAACACGCACCCCCTTGTGGCCAGCAATCCACCCCACCCTTTAACCCTCCCTCAATTGATATATAGACCTGACAACCCCATCACTCAACCACCTAACCCGCCATCCCTCTCTCCTCTAGCTCTCACTTCCCCCTCCACTGAATATATCTCCCTCCCCCGAAGGGACCGCAAAACCACACCCTTAACAGCCCTCTCACAACTTAACCCTAATCCAGATCCTGCCACCTCCCGTCCTTTTATTCCTCCCAGTGGAAACTCGCCCATAAGCCCCTCACACCAAGGACCCAGTTCCACTGATCCTCCTCTCCCCCCCTCACTCGAGATATCGCACCGCCTCGACCTTGTTGAAGCACAGATCTCGACCCTGATACTAGGACTGAAGGAAACCCTTTCTGCCCTCGGGAATCTCCAGCTACCCCCCTCCCCCTCCGCCCCACTCCACATCCCCCCGCCTCCCCCTAGGAATGACTATCCCCGTACCGTCCAGGCTCATACTCTCCCTTGTGCCCTGCCTCCTCTCACGAAAGTCCAGACGAAGCTGCGAGCAGTCATTCCCAGCAGAAACTTAACCTCCCTCTCCCCTCTAGAAGTGAGAGCACTCGTCGCTTCATACGAACTCCCCCCGAACCAGCCTGCCCTGGCCCCACACGTGAATTCGACCCTCTCCTCCTCGATCCAAGTCATCACCGGAGTAGGTAGGGACCTGCCCACCCGTAGAACCGTCAGACCCCCACTCTATCTGTCCCCCATTCCCAGAGCCAACCCTGACAATTTGAAAGCAAAAGAAGACCCCCCCACTTGAATTGCATGCTTATCAATAGCCGGTCCGCAGTCAAACATGCAACGGAAATAGCTGAATCCATCCTCTCCCATGACCTGGATGTAGCCTTCATAACTGAAATGTGGCTAAACTCCCTATCCCACCCCATTCTGGATATGCTGGTGCCTCCCGGCTTCTCAATTATCCGCAAAGACAGGCCCATTCACAAAGGTGGCGGCATAGCGATCATCTACAAAAGCAACCTCGCAGTCTCTGAAGCTCCCTCCTACCTGCACAGCTCCTTCGAATGCCTGTCGGTCAACATCAAATCTCACGGTCATAGCTCTCGTCAGTGCCACCTCCTCTACCATCCCCCAGGCAATTCCAACAAATTTAAAGCTCAGTTATCGGATCTGATCACCCAATCCGCACTTAATGGCGACGACAATCTAATTATGGGCGACCTCAACCTTAGATGGAACGACCACAAAAACCCGCTGATTCAATCTCTCAACACCCTTCTACAAGACAACAACTTGGTCCAACATTGTTCAGAAGAAACACACTACAGAGGAGCGACCCTGGATGCCATCATTGCGAACAAAACTGCAGTCTCGATTGACCACATCATCCCGGTGGACTGGTCAGACCACCACATAATTTTATTTCATATCATCCAGCCGGCTGTGTCACTCCCACCCACTCAAGCCCCCCCCAAATGGGTCAGGAACACCTCCAGAGTTCCCCGAGACAAGCTTGAGGAAGGACTCAGCACTCTCCTCCAGAACTCATCGGAGCCCCTCTCTACCTCGGAACTCACCTCGCTCTACCATTCCAATCTAGAGCTCGTCCTAGATCAGCTGGCACCTCTGAAACTAAAAAAATCCAGAAGCATCCCCTCCAGAGCATGGTTCTCTACTGACATTAATGAGGAAAGAAGACACCTTAGATCCTTGGAAAGAACTTGGAGAAACAACCCCTTCGCCATGCATCGGGACCAACTCAAGGCAGCCCGCAAAATCTACCATACTCACATCAAAAGTAAGAAGACTTCCTTCTTCAGTTCTGCATTAGACAATGCGAGAAACCGCCCCAAGGAACTCTTCGACATCATTAGAAACCAAACCTCCATTCCCAAGGCAGCCAACTTAGCTGCCTCCAAAACCCAATGCGACAACTTCGCAAGCTTCTTCAATGAAAAAATCGCCAAAATCGATCGCTCCTTCATCCAGAGCACTGCAATCATCCACAACCCTCATCTTTCCGCTGGTCTTCTTTCCAGCCGGTCGAGGTTGAAATGATAAGCAATCTTATCGACGCAGCGAAACCCTCCTCTCACTCTCTCGATCTACTTCCCTCGAGACTGACCAAGGACTTGAAGCTCACCCTAGCCCCAATCTGGGGCAAGATCATCAATAGCTCCTTAAGCGAGGGCCTCATCCCTGACTGCTTTAAACTAGGACAAGTCACTCCTCTGCTCAAAAAACCCGGCCTTGATCTCACAGACATGAACAACTTCAGACCGGTCTCGAATCTTCCGTTCCTAGCCAAAATTCGGGAAAGATGTGTGCTTTCACAATTAAACCAACACTTAGAGAATTCTAACCTACTGGATCCTCTCCAATCCGGGTTCAGAAAGGGCTGCAGTACGGAAACCGCTATCCTAAATGTCCTTGATGACTTGCACATGTCACTTGACTCCAACCAATGTAGCCTCCTCATTCTCCTTGACCTCTCGGCTGCGTTTGACACAGTTGATCACTCCCTCCTACTTAATGTCCTCCGAGAAAGAGCGGGCATCGAAAACACAGTCCTAAAATGGTTCGCCTCCTTTCTTAACAACCGCTCTCAAAGAATAAAGATCAACAGTTTCGAGTCAGACCCCCTCCCCATCAACAGAGGTGTTCCCCAAGGATCACTACTCTCCCCGCAACTTTTCAACATCTACATGGAACCCCTCACCTCTCTCCTAAGGAACTCTAACATCCCCTTCCACCTGTACGCGGATGACACTCAACTCTACTTGGAAACCACTTTGATCGCTGACATTCACAGACTGAATGCTACACTCATGGAGGTTCAACACTGGCTCTCAGCCAACCACCTCAAACTGAACGAAGAGAAAACGGAAGTCCTCCTAATTTCGAACAAAGATGAAAACCCACAAATAGTGGAATGGCTCAAAGCCTTAAATGCCCTCAATGTCTCTCTTACTCCAACGGACTCAGCAAAATCACTAGGAATCACTCTCGACCCCAAACTGGACATGAAGAAGCACATCTCCAATACCGCCAAAAGCGCGTTCTTGAACTTGAAACTCCTCTACAAAATTAAACCCTTCCTCCCCCCCAAAGATCTAAAACATGCCACCCAGGCACTTGTGCTCTCAAGAATTGACTATGGCATTGCTGTACTGACTGGAACAGCCAAGTCACACCTGGGACCCCTCAACTCCACCCTCAACGCTGCCGCAAGAATGATCACAGGAACAAAGAAATTTGACCACATCTCACCTGCACTCAAAGAACTGAAATGGCTCCCGATTGACCAACGAGCCAACTTCCGCACAGCTTGCCTCACACATAAAGCCTTGCATACAGGCAAACCGGAATACCTGGCCTCTAAACTCAAAAGGGCTGGACAATCCAGGAACCTCAGAAGCTCCAACACACTCCTGCTCATCCCGCTGAAATCACAGAAACGCAAGACCTCAAACAAATCCTTTGCGGGGAACGCTCCCAGGATTTGGAACTCCATCCCCCCACATATCAGAACGACCGCCTCCTTCCCACAATTCAAAACGCTACTCAAAGCCCTCTTCCTTGAACGCTCCGGTGCTTAGCGAGAAGCCCATCTCCCAACAGCAGAAATCTGATAGCCTTTGCAGAACTCAGAACTAACTGATTCGCCCCCGAACTCCGTCTCTTACTGCGTTATTATTGTTGTTGTTCTGTTGGTGTACAGGCTATATTTCCCTCCTATCGTTTCCGATTCTTGTTTTCTATGCTTATTGCCCTGGTTGCATCTCTCTATTTGCTGTGAAGCGCTCTGATACCCTCGGGTCCAGCTAGCGCTATACAAAACTTCAATAAATAAATAAATAAATAAAATGTGTGCAAAAATATTGCAAATTCAAACATGAGTGTGCTCAGTGTGGGGGTAGACACGCCATTTTCCAGTGTTTTCCCAATCAACACCAGGGGGACCACAGGAGGGGGCAGAGAGGACGAGGAACCCTTCCACCTCTTATACCAAAAGGCTCCTACCCCAATTAGGCTTCGAGCTATGCTGCAATGTCTGGAGGCCTACACGGATGATGGAGCAGCGGTTAAATTGCTTTGGGGTTTTCGGTTAGGTTTTCGAATTGGGTACCAAGGTCCTCGTGTACAGCGTTGCGCTGAAAACTTAAAATCGGTACAAAAGGGGGTGGTGATGGACGGAGCATCTGAATCAATCAAACACTCACACCCAGTCAAAAGATCTGGGTTTAATCCATCACCGTTCTTTAGCCCACTCTGCCACCCCAGTTCAGATATGGCTATATGCAAATCAGTCTGACCCTGTGCCTCATGGGAACAGTGCAGCCCGAAATGCCAAGCCATGTCTTCCCTGGACCGGAAACAAGTTTCCGAGGACCGGTTTCTGGGCTGAAGACGGCTGGAATGCCAGAAACCGGTCCTCGGAAGCTTGTTTCCGGTCCAGGGAAGACATGGCTTGGCAGTTCGGGCTGCACTGTTCCCATGAGGCACAGGGTCAGACTGATTTGCATATAGCCATGTCTGAACTGGGGTGGCGGAGTGGGCTAAAGAACGGTGATGGATTAAACCCAGATCTCTTGACTGGGTGTGAGTGTCTGATTGATTCAGAAGCTCCGTCCATCACCAACCCCTTTTGTACCGCTTTTGGCCGCCATAAGTGTGGCAGGGTATACTCAGACGTGAGTCCCTTGCTCACTTTGCCACTGGATTCAAGCAAGCCGGGCTGAAGAAGGCTGGAATGCCAGAAACCGGTCCTCGAAAGCTTGTTTCCGGTCAAGGGAAGACATGGCTTGGCAGTTCGGGCTTCACTGTTCCCATGAGGCACAGGGTCAAACTGATTTGCATATAGCCATGTCTGAACTGGGGTGGCAGAGTGGGCTAAAGAACGGTGATGGATTAAACCCAGATCTCTTGACTGGGTGTGAGTGTCTGATTGATTCAGAAGCTCCGTCCATCACCAACCCCTTTTTTACCGAAAACTTAAAATCAGCAAAGGAATTGCCTCATGAGGTCGAGCTAAGCTGGATAAGGAATTGGAACTGGGCAGAATAGCTGGTCCTTTTTCTCATTGTCCCCTGCCTAATTTGATGGTCTCGCCTTTGGGGGTTATTCCAAAGAAAGCCCAAGGTGAGTTCCGGCTTATTCACAATCTGTCCTGGCCGGAGGGTCAGTCAGTAAATTACTTCATCTCGGCAGATGACACGGCAGTGTCATATGCCTCAGTGGACGATGCTTTGCGGCTGGTTCGCCTGGCTGGAGTGGGGGTGCAACTTGCAAAATGTGATATTCAGGCAGCTTTTCGGTTGTTACCTATCCACCCCATGGATTTTGAATTATTGGGAATGTATTTTTGAAGAAGCATTCTATGTTGATCGTGTGTTGCCCATGGGATGTTCTATTTCGTGTTCTCTTTTTGAGACTTTTAGCAAGTTTTTGGAATGGTGTGTGATACAGAAATCTGGGCATGAAGCAGTCTGTCACTATTTGGATGACTTTTTGTTTATTGGACAGGCAGGAAGCGAACAATGCAACAAAGTGTTGGCTTGTTTTCAAGAGATGGCAGGTGAATTTGGAGTGCCATTGGCTGCAGGAAAAACAGAAGGTCTGATGACGAAGTTAGTCTTCCTAGGCATAGAGATCGATACTGTAGCAATGGTAGCTCGTTTGCCCTTGACTAAGGTGCAAGAGATTAGGGCCTTTTTGCAGGAAGTTCTTGGTGAAAAGAGGTTGCAACTCCGACAGGTTCAGCGTGTGTTGGGGTATCTTAATTTTGCCTGCAGAGTGGTGAGAGCGGGCAGAACCTTCTGCAGACGTCTCGGTTTTGCTATGTCGGGGGCTTCCTTGCTGCCTCACCACATAAGACTGACGAACAAAGTCAAAGAGGATTTGGTCATTTGGTTGAGGTTTTTGGAGGAATTCAATGGTGTGTCGATCAACTTTGTGGAGGAAGACACGGTGTGGCAGGTCCAGATTTTCTCTCATGCTTCGGGAGCCCAAGGCTTTGGTTTATTCTGGGAAGGGCGCTGGTGCGCTGAGTGTTGGCTGGACAGTTGGTTAGAACAAGGGCGTAGTATCGCCTTCTTGGATTTTTTTCCGCTTTTGGTAGCTTTGCAGGTGTGGGGAGAGGAGTTCAGGGATCGCTGTGTACTATTCCACATCGACAATATGGCAGTGGTAAGTCTGGTTAATGGGTAGCGAGCAATAGATGTGAGGGTTCTGCACTTGTTACGGGCATTTATGCTGCAAATCCTTAAGCTGAACATTGTCTTTAAGGCCAAGCATATCCCTGGGGTGAACAACTCAATTGCCGATGCTCTGTCTCGTTGCAATTGGCAGAAGTTCCGGGAGTTGGCGCCAAGAGCGGACAGACACAAGACGGTGATCCCTTTGACCATTTGGGACCTGGGGGAGTGAGGATTGCGGATCTGGTGGAACATTCAATAGCTAAGTCTACGAGAAGGAGCTACCAGCAAGAGTGGTCTGAATTTTGAATTTACGCTTCAGCTCATGATCAGGATGGTACAGCAGTTGGAAATGAACAGTTTATGTTAGAATTTGTATTACATTTGATGGACAAGGGTTTGTCGCATACAACGATTTCAGGGACAAATTGCAGTCATTTCATTTTATAGCCAGTTATTGTTGGGTAAGGCAGTTCAGGTTGGGTTTGTGTTACGGAGGATGCCGAAGGGTTTTGGGAGAAGCAAAGTTCATGTTAAATCTTTGAGAAAACCTATTACATTTCACCTGTTGAGGCGGATTTTAAGAGTCCTGCCTAGTTGTTGTTATAACGAATGGGAATTAGTTAGGTTCAAGGTATGCATGGTATGGCTTTCCTTGGTGCTTTCCGCATTTCGGAAATATTAGGCACCAGTCTGGGATCCAGACATCAGATATCAACATCTTGGATGGGAAAGTGTTACAGTTCAGGCTGAGACAGTCAAAGACAGACCAAACAGGGGTTGGGACTTGGATAAAATTGGGAGGGAGTGGGGTGTTGGATTGTTGTCCATTGGAAGAGTGGGGGTCATTTTTAAAGTCAAATGTTTTTCGTTCTGGAATAATTTTTTGTCATAACAAAGAGGGGCCAATTGACTTGTTTTCAGTTTTTGTCCATACTAAGGAAAAGTCTTGCATTGGTGGGGGAAAATCCAAAATGCTTCGGAACCCATTCTTTTAGAATAGGAGCCGCTACGGAGGCTGCCAGATTGGGTTGGGAGAAGGAGGAGATACAGCGCATTGGATGATAGAAATCTAACTGTTGTTACAGATATGTGCGGCTGTGAAATGCATTGCCTCTTCCTGTTGTACACTAGTTAATGTTGGTTTTTTGTATCACAGGTCGAGTGTTGGATTTCCCTCGGAAAAAGAGGACTTGGATTGTGGGACATTCGATAGTTACATGGTCATCAGTTTTTGCCGAACAGCAAATCTGTGGACGGGGCTTAGGTTTGTATGGAAAAGAACATGAGGTGTTGTGGAAGGGGGTAGGGGGCATGAAATGGAAGGACCTATTTCCCTTGCTGTCCAAATTGGCTGCGGCTTGGGGGATTCCAGATCTCCCAATTAATACACCTGGGAGAAAACAATTTGGTGGTATTATCAGGCCTAACCCGGATAAAGCAAATGAAGCAGGATTTAGCAGTGCTTAAAAATAATTGGGTGGGAACACGGGTTGTTTGGACAGAATTTGTTTATAGACACCAATGGAGAGGGGCCCGAGTACATTTGGCGGTGGAAAAAGCCCGCCGCAAGTTGAACAGAGGGTTGAAAATCTTCACTTATTCAGAGGAGATGGTGTGCATTTGTCGCAGATGGGGCAAGTGTACTATCTTATGGAACTGCGTGATGCATTGGCCAAATTGTGGTGTGTTGATCTATGGTGTTCACATAAAGAAGTTAAAAAAAAAAATCTTTTTGCTATGACTGAGGTTGGGTGGGGCAGGAAAACACTAGGGGTTTTCCTGGGTGGCGTGTTCTTAGGGGATAGGATAGTCTAGAGCGGACTTATCCTTTCTCTATGGGGGTGGGGAGGGTAGGTGGAAAGGGAAAAGGAAAAAGTTGGAATGGAAAACATTGGATTGGTGTTAAAACACTTTTGGATTCTTGGCAAATAATAAAATCATTTGGGGAATGGTGATGTAAAAACAATTGGGGAAAAGGTTTGGGAAAAATTATACAAGGAGTTTGTTTAATAAAGGTAATGTTCGGAGTCTGTCTTTGGCTGTCCTAATAATAAAAGTGACCTTTTATGCTATATAGCAGAGTTGTGTGGAGTGTCCTTATTTGTGCGATGGGTCCCGGGGGGACTTGGCATGAGCCGGTGTCCCCCTGGGATGTTTCGCGCGATGGGATATCCCACACGTCGCGATTGGCTGTTGGGGGAAAAGGGAGGGGCTGTTTCTTGCGCGGGGCGGGAGCGGGAGGGCGACGTCACTCGTCAGGAGTGAGGGAGCGGTGGCGTAGCGTTTTTTGACTCACCCACCGGCCCTTAACTTTCAAGAGGTTAGTGAAAAGTGTTTTTTGGTGTATATGTTAAAAATGTGTGATGTCACTATAGGGCAGTCTTGACAGTTCTCCTTTTGTGGTCTATGTCTGTTTAGGCGTGTTCTTAGGGGATAGGATAGTCTAGAGCGGACTTATCCTTTCTCTATGGAGGTGGGGAGGGTAGGTGGAAAGGGAAAAGGAAAAGTTGGAATGGAAAACATTGGATTGGTGTTAAAACAGTTTTAGATTCTTGGCAAATAATAAAATCATTTGGGGAATGGTGATGTAAAAACAATTGGGGAAAAGGTTTGAGAAAAATTATACAAGGTGTTTGTTTAATAAAGGTAATGTTCGGAGTCTGTCTTTGGCTGTCCTAATAATAAAAGTGACCTTTTATGCTATATTGTAGAGTTGTGTGGAGTGTCCTTATTTGTGCAATGGTGCATGCGATTCAAAGATAATCCATTCACTTACTTATTTAAATAGCTGCCGGTTCTCACTGCGGGTCATCCTCCATTGTCACAGTTTAGGAGCCGATGATCAAGCGAGATGCCGCTAAAATAAACCGGCACCGGAAGCAGGAGTCATGTCTGTGGCAGTGTATCTTGGGGCACGTCTTTTTTTGCTGGCAGTAAAGAGAAACATTATTCAAAACTACTTGTATTTTTTGTGTGGTTGTTAAAGGCATTCTCATTTCAGAGCTGTGAGTGTTGTCAGCAGGCCAAATTCAACAATGTGATCTAAAGCGGATTGATACATCGCGGTCTCCTTTAAAGGCAAAACGTCTGTTATGTGCGCTTTATTTTGAAAACACTGTTACATTAAGGGAACTTTAATTCTTAATTCAACGACAGGTGGCATGTGCAATATAAATTCAATCTGGTGATATAATCACATTGAATATTGGTGCAGCCACGTCAATGATGAATATGAACTAAAACCACGTTATTCCATTGCGTCCTCCCGATCGGAATAAATTTAAATTACTAGAATACAGCAGTAGTCAGGGTGTAATTGCCAGCCTATTCAGCAGTGTGTTTTTCAACAGGGAACCCGGGGCATTCGGTCAAGGTGACTATGTCAACTCATTCAGACCATCTACCACACAATTGTATTTCATAATAAGAAACATTTCTTTATTTCTCAAAAGTGCATCAACATTCTGGCCTGTAGGCTCTGGGAGACATTGCAGCTATACTCATCCTCCTGACCGCACACACACTCTGTAGTTTAGATGAATGATTATTAACAGTAACCCTGCCGCTCGTTTTTTGAGGGCATTCACAACTGTTTTGAAAAGATATATATGCATGTGGATAGTTGGGGTCACTTGTTTTATTTAAAACTATTATTGCCTACCCTGAAGCGGCATAGGGTAGGCCCTGGACAGCCCATAGGGCATAGAGCATTACATTTAAAAAGTAAGACATGTACTTTTAAGTTTTACATGTCCTGGTGGTGAAAAACTCCTACATTTGTTTTTCAGTACTGCAATAACTATATCTCCCATAGAACAATATTGGAGGTACCTCATTATATTTATTAAGCTATACCTGCCATATGGAAACAGGTAACCAGTTCATGTTTGGAGTTTTTGGAATTGTAATGAAAAATTGTCTCTTACGGTGGAGTCGGATTTTAAATTACAAATTAGAAAATGCCACTTGTAGAAAGTTACAAACAACAATATGATGGATGGAATTCTTGGATTAATCTCAGCCACTGATAATCACTTAGGCACATCCCAATCCCTCATTTTTCACCCACCATGCCACCTCAGTTTGGACCCAGCTATATGCAAATCAGTCTTGACCCTGTTCCTCATGGTATCAGTCCAGCCCGAACTGGGCATAAAATGATGGATTTCACATATAAATGAAAGTTTAAATGAATGTAAATGAGGCCGGCTATATGAAAAAACAGACTCTGGCATAGGCCTTCAACTTAACATGTAAGGAAGAACAGGAGACTTATCGGGCTTTCTTACCGGGTTTGGGTTGGTTTTATTAATTATTTTAGGCACTTAAAAAGGACTTCCTACCAGACCACTTGACACAGTGGAGATGTGAGCCAGGCAAACATCATCTAAGGATTTCAAGGTACACCATCTTCTGACACATCATCAAGGGCTGTAGATATTTGACTCGGGACCAGGCAAAGCTTTAGAAACCTTTATGGTCAACTCTGATTTCATACAGAGAGATAAAGGTTGCATGCTCTAACGAGATACTGCTGTTTGTATTGGATCACCTGTCAACTCCACTAAATGGGGATTCCTCAATAATCCTAACTGTGCTTTGTACCTAGAGCATTGTCCTATTACAAACAAGCAGAGACAACTTTAGTGACAAATTATTCTAGGTTCGATGCACACAACTATTTTTGCACAAGTGACAAATGTAAACAATATCATAGGTGTACTTAGATGGAAAATAAGTGAAACCTACTGAGAGATTAAGATGAGGACCGTGGAACTTGGTGCAGGAGTCGTGAATGCCAGAAAGAATTGAAACATCAAAAACCAACAGTCACACATTTTGGCCCCAGAATGGAGAATAAACACACAGGTCCAAAAACACATGGATATGTATGTGTATCCGCTATTATCTGCACTGGCACCTGGCCCCGCTGCTTGGAGATGGTGAGAGGAGAAAGGGGATTCTAGGGTAGACCTGTGCCTGAGTGGGGAATGTTGTATCTTCGTCTGTGGTGTTGTAGAGGTCAATCATATTTGTAGAGCACGGCTTGTCCCCCGGGAGGCTAACCACAGGCTAGCTGAGTCTCAGTCGAAAAGCCTCTTCCTGAAGTCGATCAGCAAGTGCAAGGTGTGGAGTTGGAGGGGTAGGGTGTTCCAGGCTTTAACAGTGAGATGGGAGAAGGAGTGTTCTCGGGCACGGCAACAGCGAATGCATGGGATCTGTGCAAAGGTGAGGTGTGCGGAACATAGCTTCTTGGGGAGGGTCGGTGGAAGTGCAGACAGTGGTTCATGTAGTCTATTCCTTGTTCGTGGAGTGCATTATAGGCATGTATGGACAGGAGTCAATGGAAGTCTTTCAGGTCCTGGGTGATTTGGGTTCACTTTGGAAGGTTGAGGCTAAGTCTGGAGGCTGTATTCATGATCATCTGTAGTCTTTGTATGATTTCAGTGGTGGCACCTGCATAGAGTGTGTGCCTGTAGTCCAGTCTGCCAGTGATGAGGGCTTGCGTTATTGTTTTGCACATGTTGATAGGGAGCCACTTGAAGATTTTGTAGAGTGTGTGGAAGCAGGCTGAGGAGACGGCATTGACCTGACGTTTCAGTGAGAGTTCACTGTCTAGGATGATGCCGAGGTTGCGGATGTGGTCTTTTGGATTGGAGGTGGGTCTGAGTTCTGACAGCCACCAAGAGTCATTCCAGAGGATGGTGTGTTTGCTGAAGATGAGGACTTCCGTCTTGTTAGTGTTGATCTTGAGGCAGTTGTCCTTTATCGAGGCTGAGACATTCTTCATACAGTTGTGTAAGTTTGTCTTTGTCAAAGTGGGGTCGGCTGAGAGAGAAATGAAGAGCTGGGTTTCGTCAACATAGAAGATGATGTTTATGCTGTGAGATCTGTCGATGCCTGTGAGTGGTGTCATGTAGGTGTTGAAAAGGTTTGGTGGTGAGTTGGCTGCTGATTTCTTATCTGCTGAGGTTTTATTTATTTATTAATTGTATTTATGTTAAAGGTTTTATATAGCGCTGGCTAGACCCGGAGGTATCAGAGCGCTTTCCATGAACATCAGATCATAGTTACAGGTTACATCGTTACAAAGGTTACACAGTTAATAGAGCATGGCAACATAGTTACTTGTAAGGTCGGATAAACAAAACGCACAAATACTTAAGGGGAAAAGCAGGCAAGGGGAAAGATTCAGGGGAGGGGGTAGGTGCTGGGGAAGTAGACAGGTAATGAAGGCGAGAAAGAGAAAGGGAAGGTGAAGGACACAGCATGGAAGGAGGAGGGGAAGGGCGATGGGGACACAAACCGGTAAACGAGTCAAAGCAACGTCCAAAGTCCAGTAAGCTGTGATCCCAGGGGAAGTGGTATCACTTCTCTATCTCTGTTGCGAGAGGCTCCCTTTACGCAGTGGACTCTCTCAGAGGGGTCTCTGAGACTCCAAGGCCTACATACTGGATCCTCCCCCAAAAAGGGGAGAGGGAGTGCTGTGGCAAGGGGTGTTATACCATATTTCAGCTGTGAGTGGCTCCCTTGGCGCAGTGGACTCTCTCAGCGGGTTTGCAGAGACTCCAGAGTATAAATATTGGCTCTTTCCCCAACAAGGGGAGAAGGAGTGCTTAGTCAAAGGGCACAAAGGACGGGGGCTAGGCAGACTAGCAGGCAAGGTGAGAGATTCAGGGGAGAGGGGATAGGAGCTAGGGAAGTAGACAAAGAGAGAAAGAGTACTAAATGGGAACATATTTAATTAAGGAGTTCTTATATAGCTCTGGCTAGACCTGAAGGAAACAGAGCGCTTTACATGAGGACCAATAATATTGCAATTTACATCAGTTAAAAGTTACATAAGTATCAAGAAACGCATTTACAGAACATAGGGGGCAAGGTGAATGGCGCAAGGAAGGGTAAGGGGATAGGGTAAAGGGGAAGGAGGAAGATAAGACGTAGAGATGAGGGAAAAATCTACCAAGGGTCCAGCTGGGTGGGTGATGGTGCGGGGGGAGTCCACAACCCATCTCCTCTTTAGCTATATGGTAGCTTCACCGGGCATCAGCCAAATCTCTTGGTCTCTACAGTCTTGGGTAAGTTCCGCAGGTTCCAAGTCCTAAAGTGTAAGCAGGTTAGGGGATAGGTTCAAGGTCTGGTCAATATCCAATTGTTGTCCCAGGGAAGTAAAACAACGTGGAGGGGACCACTATGGAAGCCATCTTGGGGTCAGGCAGGGAACTGTACTATACACTGGTACATTGGTGGCCATCCTAAGGTCAGGCATCTGGCAGTTAGAGTCAATATCCAGGACAGTGGCCGCCAGAGAATAACAAATCCAGCATGCACACACCATCACACACACAGACATGCACAAGCACACACAAATGTGATCACACACTCTCATGCGCACATACGCACATACACAAGCACATATACAGAAACATCCAAAAACACAAGCACACATAAAATCCCATGTTCTTGTACGAAAACACCCAAGTACATGCACACGCAAACACCATCACATGCACAGACATGCACAAGCACACACAAATGCGCTCACACTCTCATACACGCACAGACGCACACACACACACAAGCACACATATAAAAACTATCAAAAAAACACAAGCACATATACAATCACATGCTCCAGAACAAAAATACCCAAGGAGGTACACACAGGTACATGCACACACACATGCCGTCACACGCACACACATGCACAAGCACACACAAATGTGCGCACACACTCTCATACGCGAAAAGAGGGCGCATACAAGCACGCATACAGGAACATCCACACGCATAAGCACACATACAATCCCATGCTCTAGTCCAAAAACACTCAAGTACATGCACACACCATCACACGCACAGACATAAGCACACATACAGAACATTGAAGATTGGGTGGGGGTAGGTGTCACTGGGTGCCCCGGAGTGGATGGGATTCATAAGTGTGGCTGAGTTCTTTGTGCAGCCCACTGTGAAACATAGAAGCTGGAGGAAATACACCCAAGAGGCTTATAGATTAGCCTTATTGAAGGAACCGCCCACTTTGAACGACAGCTTGATGGGCAGCTGTGTAGCCTATGAAACGTGGATGACCAGGGCACTTGATAAGGTAGCCCCCTGGACTAACAAACCTCCAGTTAGAGGCAGTAGAACGGCTCCATGGTTCACAGAGGAGTTTAAAACTGCTAAAGCCATCTGTAAAAAAATGGAGCGTGGTTGGCGCAAGGACTATGACCCAGAGAGAATTTTTTTAATATAAAAACGAACTAACCAAATATTCAAAAATGATTAGAGCAGCAAAAGGGAAATTTTTCAAGGACAGGATCACAGAGGCAATAAATCCAGTTAGGGAACTGTTTTCCATTTATAAGGAAATTACTGTTCCTAACAGGTTAGAAACTCAAGATATATTCTCGGATGATTTATGTAATGTGATCGCTGATTATTTTGACAATAAAGTTGAACTTATTCATGCATCTTTCACCACTAAAACTGAGGAGAACATAATTCAGGCCAAGTAAGAAGAGTGTTTAAAATCTTCCCGCCAGCTGACTGGTTTTTATGTCCCCGATCGACAAAAATTGATAAGTATCGCTAATAGTGTAAAGTCGGGATCTCCTAATGATGCTGCCCCTCCTAAGCGCTTCAATGACGTTCTAGAGGTATTAATCGACCACATTAGCCATCTCATTAATCTATCTTTCCACACTAACCAGGTACCTGAACCTTGGAAAAGAGTGCAGGTAATCCCACTGAAGAAGAAACCTAATATGCCTGTAACACACCTCCAAAATCTCCGCCCCATCTCTCTGCTGCCCTACTGTATGAAGGTAGCAGAGAAAATTGTCAACATTCAACTGATGGACTATCTTGAGCAGGGCCAGTTTCTTCATTCTACCCAATCAGGGTTCAGAGCCCAATACTCGACGGAATCTGCCGTCCTGTTTTCCACCGAGGTACTGCGTCAGATAGCAGATAAAGGTCAGACAGCGGCGTTGGTGTTATTAGACTTAAGTGCGGCATTCGATACCGTATCGCACACCACGCTGCTGACACGACTATCTGAGATTGGAGTCAAGGGTAACGCCTATGAATGGCTCAAGTCGTTCTTAGAGAAACGGAGCTTTCAAATCCACTGCCCCCCATTTAAATCATCACCCAGACAGCTGAAGCATGGGGTTCCTCAGGGCTCTAGTTTGAGACCTACATTGTTCAATCTGTACATGGAACCCCTTGCAAGGTTGGTGGAATCATTTGGCGTAGATATCATCACCTACGCCGATGATACACAACTAATGATCACGCTAACCCAGGGACATGATGAGACAGCGAGGAACTTTTCCACCTGTCTCTCAGCTGTCACGAGATGGATGAATAACAACTGTCTTCGTCTCAATGGGGACAAGACCGAAGTGCTATTGGTGGGTAAAGCAACATCGGTGTGGTCTTCTGACTGGTAGCCGAGTGAACTAGGTTTGACCCCTATATCTGCAGTCTCAGCTAAAAATTTAGGGATTTTGTTGGATACAGAACTTACTTTTGGAAAACAGATTGCCAAAGTCACTGGCAAGTGCTACGCTATTCTCAAAACCTTGCGTAAGGTTTTAGATCTCCTGCCCATCAACTCTAGGAAGTCCCTTGTCCATGCTCTAGTGACCCCTCACTTGGACTATGGCAATGCCCTTTTTATCGGCCTAAGTCAAAAAGGTTTGGGGCAACTTCAAAGAGTGCAGAACATGGCTGCACGTCTGGTACTTAATCTCCCCAGGAGAGCTTTGGGGAAAAACGCTCTGGCCAAGTTACACTGGCTACCCATCAAAGAGCGCATTTTGTTCAAGACAATGTGCTTTGCCCATCGAATTGCACATGGGAAAGGCCCCCCCTACTTAAAAAGACTCCTAACTATCTGTAGTAATCTAGTCCACGCTGATTGTGATATTTCAAGAGGATTTATTCAGATAGGTTACAGCATTGAAGTATAGATGTAATCAGCCCCACCAGGAGCAGCCAGCAAGGCTGTCAGCCCTTCTCCAACTCTCTGCTTCATGCACCAACATTCTAAATGACATCAACATTATAGTGTTCTACAGATGGAGGAGTGTAAAGCATGTAAAACATTTTAACTAAGATATTACATATCCTCTTCTCTTCCAAATGAAAACAAAGATATTATATATCCTCTTCTCTTCCAAATGAAAACAAAAAAGATGACAAAATGCATTCAGGTGTATTAGCTAGAAGAGAGAAGAGTGCTAAAAAGAAACAAAGCAAAAGCAGAGACAAAGAAAGCAACAAAAGATAAAAGAAAGAAACAGATGGACATATCCTCCTTTCTGATAAATATGAGAAAGAAACAAAGCGAAGAAAAAGAAATAAGAAAGAAACCATCAATGATTACTCTCTGCACACCAACTGGCCAGGAAAGCATGCGAGTGAGCAATCCACATCAGGAGAAAAGAAGGTGACAGAGAAAGAGAAATACAATATAAAACTCCTTCTCCATACATTTTTAAACATTTGAGTAATGATTAAAGATAAAAAGTACTGGGCTACAGTGTACTGAAAGTTAAAAAAATAGAGAAACGCCCAGTCTTAAATGGACCACTGCAAAAAAAAAACCTCACAATATGATTGTGCAGAGGTATTAACAAGAAAGAATCAAACTATTGTGCACAGTCGAAATAAAACATACAACCCAACTAGACACCTTAAGTAAGGTTACAACGTGCACTGTAGTGAAAGGAAAAATATAAAATGACATGTGTAAAGTCATGTCCGTGTGAGGACATACCTCGACCAGAGGAACCAAGAAATGCATGGGACTAACACCCACTAAAACAAAAACATGGGACTAGTACCCATAAGAACGATGTAGATGGGACTGACACCCACTACAGAAACATGGAACTTGGACCCATAACACGAGGTAGATGGGACTGACACCCACCACAGAAACATGGGACTTGGACCCATAACACGAGGTAGATGGGACTGACACCCACTACAGAAACATGGGACTTGTACCCATAACAACGAGGTAGATGGGACTGACACCCACTACAGAAACATGGGACTTGTACCCATAACAACGAGGTAGATGGGACTGACACCCACCACAGAAACAAGAGACCTGTGCCCAAATACAAGGAGACAAAAAAAAGGCACCTTGTGAGAAGGTAAAAACAATGTGTACACCATGTTGTGAACAAAGACCTCACGACACCCTATGTAGGGTAGAATAAAAACCATGTGGACAGAGAAGGTACGCTGGAGGTCAAAGTATAAGCACAAGAGAATGGGAGAAAACCAACAAACACCTCGAAAAGGTCAAAAGACAATGTGGTCATTAAAATAGAATGAAATACTAAACAGTGACATACTGAAAATCAACCTCACTTAAATACAGATTTGCCTGCAATTAAAACGATTAATAAAACAAACATGCAGCAGAAATAAATGACATTCACTTTTAGATGGCAGCATAGCAATGAAAATCGAAAATGATGACTGCAAGAAAAACGAAAGAAATGACACTTCCAAAAGAAAAACAAATCACTGATGATTACTTAGCTCGCAAATACTTCGATAATGTAGCTGATCCTGGGTATCAGATGTAATGTAGTGCAAATAAACCAGTGTGGTTCGTATAAAAACCTTATGTGGCAAGGAAGATTAACAGAACACAGAAAAGTACTCATTCTTGACAGTGGACGATAGGAGCCAAAACCTAAAGAGAGAGAGTTTCTTCATTTCTCAACTTGAAAGACGACATTTCAATGAGCTGTGTTGTTTTTTTTCAAAAACGCCCAAATGGAGGAACGCACCCTCACGCCAAGCCAGATGGCTCTGGGCACGTCGATGTTCACTGAACATAAAGGAATGACGGCAGCTCTGATGAACACGTCATGGAAACGGTGAGTGTGCTCTTTGAGAATGTGCACGTGATGCTCGAGTGATTTTTGAATGGCAGTGAATAAACCGCTAAGTCAAAGCATCTTTGCTCAAAATAATTAATAAAAAAACAAAACTGCAGATGGAGGAGTGTAAAGCATGTAAAACATTTTAACTAAGATATTACACTATCCACCGTCCCAAACGCAATCTGAGGTCCTTGGGCAGTATGCTGTTCGCTGTCCCTCGTATCTTCAGAGCCAGAATGGGTGGCCGCTCATTCCGCTATCTGGCAGCAACTCACTGGAATAAACTCCCCCTGAATCTGCGGATGGAGCCATCCGAAAGTCGCTTTCGACTTAAACTCAAAACTCACCTCTTCCCCAGTCATTAGTAAAGGGCAGGGTGTGGCTGTATTGAGTTCTGCTGTTTTTATCTAAGCGTTCTCTATGGAACTCATCCACAGCGCGGGGACAGACTATTTTAAGTGTAACCATGCGCTCTATAAATGATTTTATTATCATTATTATTATTATTCTGTTTCCAAGCGGAAAGCGTGTGGTCAGCGGTAGTAGTCGATGGGAGGCTGAGGGGGTCGGAGGGTTGGGATCGAAGTTTTTATAGAAGGTCGCTATTTCGGTGGCTGACCAGCAAGTGAACTCTCTGAGAATGGTGAAGAGTTCCTTAGCTTGGTTGGTGCTAGTGTTGAACCGATGGGTCAAGGCTTCTTTTTTTGAAGCTTTGATCTGTCGAAGGTAGTTGTTGAGGGCTGATTTGAAGGTGACTCTGTCAGTGTGGTTCCTGCTAGTGTACCATCTTCTTTCTAGTTGTTTGCATCTGTGTTTTGATGTGCTCAGTTGAGGTCGATGTTGTCTAGTCTTTCCAGGAGGTCGATGGAGTTGGTGTTGGTGGTGTCATCTAGGTGGAAGTTGAGGGCTCCTAGGAGGCGGTAGTGTTCGGAGTGAATGGCGAGCGAGGTGATAAATTCGGTGATGGCGTCGCTGAGTCCGGTTCGTGGTCCTGGAGGTCTGTACTCATGGGTACCTTTGATGGTGGTGCTATTGTCAGTGTGGAGCTGGAAGTTCATGTGTTCCATGGTTGGCATGGTCTTGTCATCTGTGATGGTGCAGGTGATCAATTACATGTGTATGATGGTGATGCCGCCTCCGCGTCTGTTTGTGCGATCATGGTGCTTCAATTGGTATTGCCATGGCGATGTCCAGGGAAAATGCTGAGGTGAGCCAGGTCTCTGTAATGAAGATTATGTCCGGGGTGAGGGTGGAGATGGTGTCCCAGATTTTAGCTGCATGTTTGCAGTCGGTGTGGAAAGCTATATGCTTGTTCCTTCAGAGGTGGTCGTTCTTGGAGAGACGATGAAGCAAAAGTGTAGGCAGGAGAACGGTCCCGCTGTGCAGGGGGGAGATGCGATGCAGCAGTTGATGTTGCAACGGTGTACGGAGAGCACATGTTAGGGTCCGGGGGGGCGAGGGTACCTGGTGCTGGGCACAGAGCAGGTATGAACGGGCGCAGGCAGGTTTGCCTTTGTTGTGCCAAAGGCGTGGCTGCACTGCAGCCTTCATTAAGTCCTGGAAGGGGAGGAGTGCTGGGGAGGCAGACGAGTGGGAAGCGGGGGAACGGCAGAAAAACGGCGAGGGTCCTGGAGCCTAAGGGCACAGGAACCTGGGAGCCTAGAGGGCTGGGGAAGAGCAGCTCTGGGGTGGCAGATACTAAAGTGGCTGTCAGCTGAGGCTTTCCTCAAGCAGGGGAGGCCTTGCACCAGTCAGCTGTGACTATCAACACAGGAGAGGTGGAGGGACCTGCTCAATTAAGTTGTGCTGCAGCCTTCATTAAGTAGGTCCTGGGAGGGACACTGGGGAGGCGGGAGAGCAGGAAGCACGGGAAGGGCAGGAAAAATGGTGAGGATCCTGAAGCCTAAGGGCACAGGAACCTAAGAGGCTGAAGGGCTGGGGCAGAGCTTCAGTGGATGTCTGCTGAGGCATTATTCAAGCAGACGAGGCCTCGCAGCAGTCTGCCAAGCCTAGAGGTCAGCCAGTGGCCAGGCTGTGCTCCTGTCTTCAGCTCCTGTCCCTGCAGCAGTTTCACCGGGTGCACATCTGTGCCCAGTGAAACTAGGTACAGTATCTGCAGACCTTCAGGTATGACGTCTTGATTTTGTGAACCTGTCATTACTGAGGCCGGCATTTGTAGACCCAGTAATTCTAGATCCAGAGACACCATCTCACTCATAATGAGGATTAGTTGAGTTTCAACCGGAGTTATCACTCCATATGGAATCCCTCCACTCCTCATCTGGGCGAGAGTTCACTTGGGCCAACATACAAAGACTTTAATCAAAGAGGGCCCCTCCTGTGTCAAAGACAGAGGGCACTTCATAAATGTATCAGTCTTTGAGGTAGAGCACATCCCTGTGTCCCAATCTAAAGACGCGCCCTTAAACTAGCTTCAACCTCTCTTTTCTCCATTATTTCTGTGCCGTTTGCCATTATCCCTGGGGGCGTTTCTCCAGTCAGTTTCTGAGAGAATAGAAGGCTATCTCAGGACTGACTTTGAATGCAAGATTCACATGAGTGCCCCCCCCCCCCCTGATCATACTGGGGTGGATACAGTCCATGTCTCCCTAAGTGATCACTCGATCCAGAGCATCTTTTGGGTCCTACCTAGATACAACCATGTGGTCCACTACAAAACAGCCTCCCACTTCTTGCTCACTCAGAAAATGATAAAGCAGCGTCATAGGATGAAGAGTTCTGAATGATGCTGATAGATTGAACAAACAAGGTGACATCCGCGCAACCAATATCAATAAGCAAAGAGTCATGAAATTGAATATCCGTGCAAACACCTGACTGGATTGATTAATATATTCTACATATTTTAAATATAAAAATGCCTCAGTTTAAGTGCACACGTACATACATTTCTACTCGTGCACACACATACACACACCTTTGTACAAACTCACACTTCTAATATTAATGTGCTCCTGAAATAATATCCAGACAGATGCTTTCAGAACTCGCGGATGTAGCCTCCGGCAAAGTGCTGATCTAATTCTGGAATTTTCCCTTTACATTTGTTATTTTTGAAACCCTGACAGGACGCAACATTCACGCCCACGGCATGAGGTCACGGGATGTGGCCCAGGTGCAACACCTTATTTAACTCGTTGGTTTCAAGGGCAGACGACGAGGTGTGACTTCACAGTGATAATGTTTGCTTCCTGGTGAAGGGACACCTCGGCCATCTTTAAATACCTTCGGGCAGGAAAGAAGGCGGACTTTGTGGCGTGAAGGTGTGGTAAGAAGAGGCCTAACTTAGATCTGATTTGTATTATTTTAGCTAAGTTTTATTGCAGAGGCTAATTTAGCTTGCTGCCAGCATCCCTTTTACACGAATAGTTATACCTCAAGCGTATTTTTACTCCACAGTTTTACATGTGAGCACAAAGTACAACAAATGGTTATTATGAGCCTCCCACTAATGTTTACAGTTCGAACCAATGCGAATTTAATAACGTCCTTTATAATTAGGGGCACAAAAAGGGTAAAGTGGTATGTATGTCAACATCTACCCTCAAAAATATCACATCTGCCACATCGCTTGCCACTGCATCACCAAGGTAAGTAAGTATATATTTAGTACGTTTAAATCCACATCTATTTACCTAGACAAAGTATTGGTAGTCGATGTGGTGGATTCAATATTTTTGCCATGCAATATAGTGACTCTAAACCTGCAAAAAGAGAATATAATTTCAAGCTAGCGCTATATAAAATTCTAAAATAAATACATTAAATAAAGACAGCTTTCTTAAAATCTCATTGTATTACTGTACAAAGGTGCTAAAAACGAATTACAATGTAGGCCTAAGCGGTGTACGTTGGCGCAATTTCAGCTACTCCATGAATCTACGACCCATCAGGATTCAACTAACCTATTAAACCATGTTTGGTGTTCCATGCTGTTGTGCGCAACAATAAGGAGGCGAAGGACCAAAAGGAAAGAACGGGCAAAGACCTGGTTTAATGCGCTAACGCAAGAAGCAAAAGAAGATTAAACCTAAACAGAGAACAAAAAGTAAACTACACGGAAGGTTCCCTTGAAGTCAATATAGTTCTGCTTTTATTTGCATTTAAAATAAAGGTTGGGTGCAAAGGGAACATTCATTATAGTCTTTCTTTGGTCTCAGGAACACAGAAAGAAAAGGACAGTAATGAAGGTTCCCTCGCCATGTGCCTATCTTTTGTCGTAGACACGTTGAAGGTAAGAGAGCCTTGAGTATATCCACCTTTTATTTCTAGGAAAAAGAAAATAATACCAAGGCGGTGGCTCCAATTACAAGCTGCTAGGAGGGAGGAGTGCACAAGAGAAAGGAAGAAGGAAGGAACGTGAGAGGGTGAAGAGCATGGGATGGGAGTTGATAAATATACAGGAAAAATGGAAGACTGGAAGAGATGCACGCAAGAGGTTGACAGCTGGTGGATTACAAGAGCACACATGGATGTGGAAGATAGAAGCGGACAGCAGGCAGGTGGAGCGAGGAGCATACGAGGAACAGAGGAAGAGACAGGGGCAGGGGAAAAGGATTAGGACATGCTGGAGGAAAACGAATGAGACACATTAGAGGAAGCCAGCAGGAGTGGACAGAGAATGGTACAGATATAAAGTAACGTATCACGCAGTTCAAAGCAACACTCAAGTGGAGGTGAAAGCATAGATCCAATTAGCCAATAGCATTAGGTGAGAGTTGAATGCACAATTGGGCTGAGCCAAGAGGCTATTTAGAATGTATCACGCCAATGGTAGAAAGAGACAGATCGAGACAGGTCGATGTCAATGGTTGAAAGGAGCAGATCTAATACTCACTGTATGTATATTGTTAGCAAAAGGTATGTTTGACAACTTTGCTTTAAAACCCAAACCTCAAAAATATGTCCTGTATTTTGCAGAGTACATTTTAAAACAAAGCTACAGAGTGAAACTAATTCCCTAACAGGGTTTTTCCACCAAGGTAACCCTTTGGTGAGTAATGTGCAAATAATTTGTGCATTCATTTCTCAAACTATAGTAGTTTTTGTAAGGTGTTCGGCAATTGTCCAGTCCAGCACCACATGAGCACTATACGCATCTAGCTCATGCAAGACCAGCAGCATAAAATGTTTTCATCAATTCTTTCACTGTGCCCTAGGGTCTCAATGGCACTGTCTGAAGCTCTATACCTTTTTATCAAGCAATAGAATGTCTTGAATTATTTTTTTCCATAAACCATTACTACTGCTTGTTTGAGGGGGGCCGTGCTTTACCAGACATAACGTACACAGTTGTGTTGAGGTTGGAGAAAAACAGAAGTTGTAGGCGACATGGTGGGGTCCTAATCTCTACTAACTAAAACAAGCATTGGCAATGTCAATAGGTCTGACTTGAAAAGAATGTTGTATGGTAATGTTAAGTATTGTGAGTAAATAGCATGGGAATTAATATGTATTTGTGTGGCTTAATATTTGTGTAGGTTAAAAGGTAAGGTGCCAGATGCACTGTCAAGCCAGAACTAAAAATCCATGTAGGTCAATGACCGCCCTCCTCCAATCTGTGTTGCTGCCAGAAAAAAAAGAAAACATAATTGATCTAGTTATCTAAGACACTTCAATAGAATTACAGTGTGATGTATGTGCCCCTGAAAGTTCAAGCTCAGGCAGCAGGATAAATAAACAAAAAATGTTGAGAGCTGCATGGAGAGTAAGCACTTTTTTTGTGGAAGCATACAACTTCTGTCCAATTAAAATATGTACTCCTGACTCCTAACATTCGGGCGGAGCCTAAGTCCCTCTCTCGTAATACTCACATAAATGTCTAGCGACATCTGCGCTGTCAAGCCAGAGCATAAAAAGCAGCACCAGCAGCATACTAAAGAAATGGCAACAGATACTTTGCAATGTGGTCGAGATAAAGGTTTTTATTTTCACTTAAAATGTGTCAGAATGGCCCAAGGAACAATTAAACCAGTGACTCAAAGTATAGCCCGAGGGCCACATACAGCCCTTCTGACCTCTACATGCAGCCCCCTCATCAACAGCAGAACTGAGCTACTGTTTACTCAACTCCGCACTAACATCAAAAAGGTGTTAAATTAATGGGCAAGCGTTTATTTAAAGGTTAATTTAAGTTAAAGAAAGGAAGTAACTAGTGTATCCTGCACCAATTAACTTTAGAAATACCTTCATTTTTAAAGGCATCAAAAGTGTAAAAGTATGATAAAGTTTGTTCAAAAGTCAAAAAGTGTATTTAATTCACACGCAGAACTGTACATCAGATGTTATCAGTGCATTGAGAAGTATTTTTTAAAAGAGTGATGGTTTTCAAGCATGAATTTAGAAACACTCATTCTTCACCCCAACCTGACAATAAACGCCAATAGTGATCTAAGAGGCAAGTCACTGGCATGTGTTTCTAATATACATAAACAGCATTATAACTTATTATATCAAACAGAGGAGGTGGTGTTGTACAGCACACATCCTTATGTCATGTATTTTGGGGTCCTTATATGCGATAATGAAGGAAAGGTGAAATAAAACAACTGACTAGGATCACACAAATTGGTTAAGTGGAGAAGCCGGGATTATTCCCAAGATTCTGGTTTCACATTGTGCAATTCAGACACCTGGGGGCAGATTTACAAGCCCCTTGCGCCTCATTTACGCCGTCGTTGCGTAACTTCTGTGACGCAGCGGCGGCGCAAATCCTGCTCCATGTTGCGGGTACTTACAACGTGACACATCTGGGAGATGCGTCACGTTGTAATGCCCTGCGCCTCAAGTAGGCGTTCCGGTGCAGAGGGGGCGTTCCGGCGCAGGAACGCCTCCTAAAAGTGGCTGAGTGAAATCTACAACACTATTAGGCCCATGCTGCGTCGAAACCCTGCGCCTGCCTGAAGCAGGCGTAGGGATTGACGCAGCATTAACTAGATAGGGCTCTCAGAGCATTGCTGGAGCTGTGTCGCACTTGCGACGCAATTCCAGCAATGCATCACTTTTATGGCACAAATGCGTCACGCATCTCTGCCGTTTTTGCCCCATGGTGCGCCGCATTGTAAATGCGGCTCATCCATAATGGCAGAGCTGTGGCGCACAATAACTGGCGCATCCCTGCTGATTTGCAGGGATGCGCCAGGTATTGTAAATATGCCCCCATATATATATGCTTCGCTTCCCTACCTTACCGCCAAACCCCTTTCGCCACCCGAGATTGACACCCTGCTGGCATAAATGCGGCCCTGGGTCACATCACAGACCAAAACAAACTTTGTGGCCTCCGGGTAAAGTATTTGCGAGTACCCATGATTTAAACTAAAGCCGCCCCAGGTTTTGCTGTCTGTGCGAAGATATGACCGAACCCCAGCATTTATCTTTGATTGCGCCCTTCAAGTCTACAGAAATGTTGATGTTGGTCTAAATCTTATGTTATTTTATTACAGACATGAGTCACCTTTTCAGGTTCCAGGATTGCAGATAAGCTTAGTCTCAGACAATGGTGCTCGAGTGTTATTGAATAGGATGTATGAATGCAAAGCAACTGGTATCGCCCTGAGTCATGCGAGAGTTTGGCACCAGACTCAGCCAGCAGCAATGATTAATTACGGAGGCGAGGAGACTTAATAGCCCCCTCCAGGGAATTTCAGGGAGACGCAGTGATCACAATTGCCCGAATTCCAGCGTCTTTGCATGTTTATGTCACATCTAATGGCCCATGGTGCGGTTTTAGTTTAATGCAGTCAACATTGCTCAAATAAGGTCAGGTAACATTTTCTCCACGTACCCAGTATTACAATCTCATTTACGGATATTTTATAACTTTAGAGAGGGATCGGAAATATACAGCAAGGGCGTAACGCAAGCACCATTAAGGGGGTCCTATTCAGCCTGCGTCCAACAAATACCTGTGAGCTATGGAAGACGATGGATGGGGTCTCTCTTCAAATTCTGCAGAGGACTTCATCTTTTTGCGTCAAACCACTGCTGTAGAGAACAGGCAGGAACGCTCAACGCCGAGAAAAACTGCTACACTAAAGCCTGCAATGTGCTTCTTCACTAAACCAACCCAAGCAAAGGCACCAAGAGGTGTGTACATGAAAGTATGGCATGATTCAGACCACTATGGAACGATTGATTGCCTTCTCTACATTTCACAGTCCCAGCTGGGGCATGTTCAGGGCAATGTTTCTTAAAGAAAACAGTCATTAACTTTCACTCGCTCGTTCATTCTCTCCACCTGCTGTTGCCTATCAGCCTCAGGGGATGACCTTTTCAAATCAAGTGGGATTCTGGAGGTTCTTCTTGTCCAGACCTAGCTCTCAGGGCCACACTGAAGAAGTGTTGTTTCCACTGAAATGGATCTTCAGCCCAGGAGCCTGGGACCTCTCTCAGAATAAGCCCGACAGAGGCACCGGATTTAGGGTGACCAGGCGTCCCGGATTTGCCAGGACAGTCCCCGTTTTCACCAGCTGTCCGGGCAGATTTCGAGAAATTTAGCTCATGTCCCGGTTTTTGGAGAGGGCAGACTAAAAACCGGGGGAGGTGTTTTTTTGTGTTTTACAAAGCCGGGATAGTTAGCAGTTGTTCCAAGAAAGCAATTTAATTCACAGGCAAACTACTGGATGTAAAAATAGCATCTTATCTATGTTCTTACTGCCTGTTTTGTAATTCTCTGCTGAGGATCGCTGTCATTCTGTGCGCTCGCTTGACGTAAAATTATAGTCCTTCTATTTTTGTGAAATGTCCTGGTTTTTTGCTGTAAAATTCTGGTCACCCTAACCGGATTGCGTGCTAACATTAAGTGGTGGCCAGTGGTTTACATGTTTGAATACTCTGGATCCTGGAGGAAATAAGCTCCTGGCTCCCCACCCTCCCAGATCTTTCTCTAAACTCCAAATGTCACACGCATTGCTTTTTTCAGCTCCACTCTAACATCCTCTGATGACACGACAGCCAATGCCAGCTCTGGCTGGCTGACACTAGGGCCCGATTATGAGTTTAACAGCACAGCGGTGGGTCCGCCCCTACCTCTCACCGCCAAGTAACCTGTCAGATTAAACTTATATCTGACATGCTTTTTTGGGCGATTCCACATGAGTGACTTTAAAAATAGACACAGCAATGGGAACCCCAAAAACAGTTCCTGCACGGCATGGACTCAAAAGTCCATGCTGTGCAGGAACTGGTGTGCATGCTCACAAGGGGGCCCATGTTGTGCCCCTCTGTGTGCATACACAGGGCATGAGGCACAAGGGGGCCCTTTCCTCTCCCCCTGGGTTTTCGTGGAGCAGCATGCCCGGACTGGCCGTTGCGGGCACCGGGCAATCATCAGTCGGCCGCATGGGTGGGGGCTGGTTTTGGACCCCAGGGGGCCGTTTTTGCTACAGGGCCGTTTTTTGCAGCATAGCTGCAAAAACGGCCCTGTAACAAAAACGGCCGAAAACCGGCCCTGGCAAAGAGCACGGTCGCACCCCAATCCCCCCCCCCCCCTGCGGGGGGGAGGGGGAGGCCGGCCGAGCACTTTGCCAGGGCCGGTTTCGGTTCCCAGTCCGGCCCTGTGGAGCAGGAACCCTCATGAAAACCCTGCCAGAGAGGAAACTTGTGATATACCTGGTGGGACCACGACAATTACCCCAAGCATATTGCCGCCTCTGGACTGCTACGCCACCTCCAGGGAATGGCAGTTCCCTGGCAGTGTTGCAGTCCCTCCTCCTGAATCGTAATCGGGATGTCGGGAGACCGCCATCGCCGCACCGCCACAAATCTGGCGATCCTTAGACCATCAGACTCATACTCAGGCCCTAAATGTTCTCAGTAGAAAGCAATACACAGCATTAGTGCTAACATGGAACCACAATGAACTGAGAGAAAAATTGCCACACTTGAGGATAACAGTCAGTAATATGCTCTGAAAACATAACAACTTGTTTTACACTCTACATTGTACAAACATCTCTCTTCTGCTACACAGCTTCAAGTGACAAATACCTGACTGTAGACCTCACATTTGTATTACATCAGCAGTATGTATAATTTTTGATCCCAACATTAAGTTGCAGCCTTTATGTATCGTAGGCTTGACAATAGTGTCTGCCAAGCCATGGACAAAGGTCACGCTGAGTGTGTTTAGTTGCTGGAGTAGGTCTGCCTGTGCACGCTACACAGGTTGTGGGCTGTATCAGGGATGTCTAACAGGTAGACTTGTCACTGTGTGAGTTTCATCATGCTTCACATCGTGATCTTTACAACCAGTGATGTTCACAATCAACAATACTCACAAACATTTGGGATAGGTGCAGGTGAATTACTTACATATGTGAACTTTCATGCACATGCATCCATGGGGCCAAGTTAACGGAGCTGCTAATAGGATCAATTCTCAATGTAAATGTCCGGAAGAATTTTTGCTGTCTGCCTCAGAAAAATCTACTAAACAGAAGTACACCAAACCTGGCATGAAACTACAACTTTTCTCTGACAATAACCTTTTTTTCAGTTTGGTGTAAATCTGTTCATGTGAGGTACATCTGTAATGGAAGTTTTTATTACTGAATGGTCTTAGATGGGATTCTAAAGGTGGATGAGGCAAGGAGTTTTGTATATCTTGCAGTATATTCCCATATAATTCATGGATCATTGAATCCTCAAAAAATAACACATTTAAAAAATAAACAATTTCCATTGGTTTCTTTCCTTTGTTGTATGGGGAATCTGTGGATCCTTATAAAATGTAAGCATCCAGGGAAACTTATTGGCTCTCAACATCTAAACTTTTTTGTTGTAGTAGCCATTACAGGCGGACCATCCTACATTCGTATAATGAGTGATAAACTAATCGATAATTGCACAATTGTTTTTTTTGTCTGCATGAGTGGTTTTATTTATTGGAAGCCTGTTACATGTAAGACACCCCTCAGGTAGGCCCATGGGCAGGGTGCAGTGTATGTGAAAAGTAGGACATGTACTGGTGTGTATGACATGTCCTGAAAGTGAAATACTGTGTATTTCGTTTTTCACTACTGAAAGGATACCTGTCACATATGCTAACATGGGAGTTACTTTGTAACATCTTGCAAGTATAACTTTCCATTGGAACAAGATATTGAAGTGGAGTTTAGTCTCTCTGAACTCAGAATTTAATAACACATATTTTTAGGGAGATGGTTTTTAAATTGTGTATTTGCTGTCCCCCCACTCTGAGAAACCACAGAGTTCAGAGAACCCTGGATGGCCTGGGGCCTGGACCTGGACACTGATAGCTGTCAGTGAACTCTGTTGGTTGTTGACCTTGTAGACAGAATTTACCCTGAGATAGGGAAAGAAGTCAGACCCAAGGGATGGAATGGGCCACATCACTTTGTTGGCCATAGTGGTACTGTCTGCCCACTGGGATGTGTCTGTGTGCAAAGTAAGGTTGGGTGCTGCACAGATGGGGTTCACAGGCGATAAGAGGAATTCCCCATTGGTCAGTTCAGTGGCTCAGGAGAGTATAGACCAAGGTATCCAACTGAGTTCAGTGAGTCATAGAACTGACACGTGCCCCTGCAGTAGTGGACCATTGTGCACATTCTATTACCTAAGCAGGGAAGTCCATTATGGTATTGACTAATCTAACCTGGCTTTAGGCTGGAATGGGTTTGTGTTGGAAACAGCATTTTCTGCAGGGTCACCCCCAAACATTTTGCCTTCCTTCTCGCCTTTTTTCTGAATTTTTTTTGTTGTCTTAAGGACTCTGGGCACTTTTCAACTCCTAACCAGCACTAAAGTGCATGTGCTCTCTGCTTAAATAATGGTAATATTGGCTAACACTGACTTATCCACAATTGGCATATTTAATGTATTTATAAGTCCTTAGTAAAGTGCCCTTCATGTGCGCAGGACCTGTAAATTAAAAGCTGCTAGTGGGCCTGTTGCACTAATTGTGCCACCCACCTAAGTAGACTTTAAAACAGTGCAGAGCCTGTGTGTGCAGTTTTAAACTGCTACGTTGACCTTGTAAGTTTACCCACTTGCCAGGTCCAAACCTTCCTTTTTAATGCACATAAGTTACCCGTAAGGTAGGCCCTGGACAGCCGAGGGCAGAGTGTAGTGTATGTAAAAAGTAGAACATGAACTTTTAAGTTTTGAATGTCCTGGTAGTGAAAAAATCTAACATTAATTTTTCACTACCGCAAGACCTATCTTTTCTACAGAATAACATTGGGATTACTTTCTTACATTTCATAAGTGTAATTTCCAATTGGGAAGAGCTTGGACCCCATATTTCGCTATCTACCGTGATGCTCCTGGTTAAATGGCTCCCTCGAGCTAAGAGCTGACGAGCTCGGATCCCGCAACCACGCGCCTTGAGAGGTATCAAACTGAGAACACTTGGCAGCCTGCATAGCAAACCCCTGACCGACCTACACTCTGCTGACGAGGAACAACAATTCCGAAACACCTGTGTCCAGAGTTGGTGCTGCAAACTTGCTTAAACACACGAACTTTCGAAATAGCGCACTCGCTACAAAACTGCATCTACCGTGATGCTCCTGGAGTTCACCCGCTGGTGGGTGTAGTCGGAGTGCGACCCATGACTTTTAGTTAAATGGCTCCCTCGAGCTAAGAGCTGACGAGCTCGGATCCCGCACCCACGCGCCATGAGAGGTATCAACCTGAGAACACTTGGCAGACTGCACAGCAAACCCCTGACCGACCTACACTCTGCTGACGAGGAACAACAATTCCGAAACACCGGTGTCCAGAGTTGGTGCTGCAAACTTGCTTAAACACACAAACTTTCGAAATAGCGCACTCGCTACAAAACTGCATCTACCGTGATGCTCCTGGGGTTCACCCTCTCGTGGGTGGAGTCAGAGTGCGACCCATGACTTTCAGTTAAATGGCTCCCTGGAGCTAAGAGCTGACGAGCTCGGATCCCGCACCCACGCGCCTTGAGAGGTATCAACCTGAGAACACTTGGCAGCCTGCACAGCAAACCCCTGACCGACCTACACTCTGCTGACGAGGAACAACAATTCCGAAACACTGGTGTCCAGAGTTGGTGCTGCAAACTTGCTTAAACACATGAACTTTCGAAATAGCGCACTCGCTACAAAACTGCATCTACCGTAATGCTCCTGGGGTTCACCCGCTGGTGGGTGGAGTCGGAGTGCGACCCATGACTTTCAGTTAAATGGCTCCCTCAAGCTAAGAGCTGATGAGCTCGGATCCCGCACCCACGCGCCTAGAGAGGTATCAACCTGAGAACACTTGGCAGCCTGCACAGCAAACCCCTGACCGACCTACACTCTGCTGACGAGGACCAACAATTCCGAATCACCGGTGTCCAGAGTTGGTGCTGCAAACTTGCTTAAACACACAAACTTTCGAAATAGCGCACTCGCTACAAAACTGCATCTACTGTGATGCTCCTGGGGTTCACCCGCTGGTGGGTGGAGTCAGAGTGCGACCCATGACTTTCAGTTAAATGGCTCCGTCGAGCTAAGAGCTGACGAGCTCGGATCCCGCACCCACGCGCCTTGAGAGGTATCAACCTGAGAACACTTGGCAGCCTGCACAGCAAACCCCTGACCGTCCTAGACTCTGCTGACGAGGAACAACAATTCCGAAACACCGGTGTCCAGAGTTGGTGCTGCAAACTTGCTTAAACACACAAACTTTCGAAATAGCGCACTCGCTACAAAACTGCATCTACCGTGATGCTCCTGGGGTTCACCTGCTGGTGGGTGGAGTCGGAGTGCGACCCATGACTTTCAGTTAAATGGCTCCCTCGAGCTAAGAGCTGACGAGCTCGGATCCCGCACCCACGCGCCTTGAGAGGTATCAATCTGAGAACACATGGCAGCCTGCACAGCAAACCCCTGACCGACCTACACTCTGCTGACGAGGAACAACAATTCCGAAACACTGGTGTCCAGAGTTGGTGCTGCAAACTTGCTTAAACACATGAACTTTCAAGATAGCGCACTTGCTACAAAACTGCATCTACCGTGATGCTCCTGGGGTTCACCCGCTGGTGGGTGGAGTCGGAGTGTGACCCATGACTTTCAGTTAAATGGCTCCCTCAAGCTAAGAGCTGATGACCTCGGATCCCGCACCCACGCGCCTTGAGAGGTATCAACCTGAGAACACTTGGCAGCCTGCACAGCAAACCCCTGACCGACCTACACTCTGCTGACGAGGACCAACAATTCCGAAACACCGGTGTCCAGAGTTGGTGCTGCAAACTTGCTTAAACACACGAACTTTCGAAATAGCGCACTCGCTACAAAACTGCATCTACCGTGATGCTCCTGGGGTTCACTAGCTGGTGGGTGGAGTCGGAGTGCGACCCATGACTTTCAGTTAAATGGCTCCCTCGAGCTAAGAGCTGACAAGCTCGGATCCCGCACCCACGCGCCTTGAGAGGTATCAACCTGAGAACACTTGGCAGCCTGCACAGCAAACCCCTGACCGACCTACACTCTGCTGACGAGGAACAACAATTCCGAATTGTTGCTTGTGGAAATTTCAATTGCTTTTATTTTCTTTGGTTCGTTTTATTATAATACAAGAGCATGTGGTACCATATTTCTAATATTTACATAAAACATAAATTACAATGTGATACAGTCATGCAAATCTTATTCTGAAATGATGGTGAAACAGGTTCAGGGGGACGGTAAATATTAGAAATACGGTACCACATGCTCTTGTATTATTTTGCAGGACTTTCAAGTCCCCTGATGAAGGGCTAAAGCCCGAAATGCATTGGGCAGAATTACAATGAATATTCTTTGAAACGTATTATGAAGGAATAAAACAAACCAAAGAAAATAAAAGCAATTGAAATTTCCACATGCACCTGTTCAAAGACCATTATTAAACGAACAACATGAATTTCATTTAAGAGTGCGTCGAAGGGACGACACTCCTGAGGGAAGTACCGCATTTTGGAACTTTTAAGAAGTTGTCATTTTCTTACTTTAGAAATGTGGTGCCTTCTGCCTGTCTCTGAATACACATCTGGGGTGGGTGAGATCTGGGCTTTGTGCCTTCCCTCTTCACAGCCACACAAAAAGGGAGCTTAAGGTGACAGATGGACCATCCACATCCCGAAGGGCCATCCTGAGCAGGGTAGAAGGAAGGAGCTGACACTTACATCTGAATAGGCTGTGCCTAACCCAAAACAAAGGGCTGCATACCCCCTGTAGTGAGTATGCATCCAGCGGCAGATAGGGCAGGGACTCTATACACTTCAAAGGCCACTTCAAAGGGACAACTGGGTAAAAGCACTGGACTTCTGACACCACCTACTCAGTATAATTCTAGACCTGTGGATACTTTGCAGGAAGAAGGACTGGGGTGCTGCTACAAGGACTGATACTCTGTTTGACTCCTGCTTTGCGGTGCTGACCTGCTGCCTGCTGCCCTCTTGTCTGGGAGTGAGAAGGAACTGGACCTGCATCTTTCCAGCCCAGAACCAAAGTGACTGCAAGGGCTTGCCTCCTCATTGAAGTCTCTGTGACATAAAACTTCCAACTCGCCTGCTACAGCTGCTGGACTTCACCGTCTGAGACTCTTGCCCTGCCAAGTGGTGCCTATCCAGTCCTGGGCCCTTGGAGGTGGGTATAAAGTGCTGAAACTGCCAAAATCCAAGTATCGCCTTCGCTCCACCAGGCAGAACCGGCGCATTTCCATTGACGCCACTGCATCGCCGCTGCTGTGAGGATCAAGGACATCTCATCTCTATCGACACACCACCACTGCTTTGAGGATCGTCGACATTGAATGGCCAACAGAGCAGACCATCGCCTCAATTCCCTATGCATCTCCTACATCCTAAGGATTGACACTGACGCATCGCCTCCTTTGCTCCTCGCATCTCATCCTTGACATTACCCCAATCACGAATCAAAGTACTATTTCAGTGGGCCAAGGCTGGTCCCTGTATCCGAGCCATGCTCCATTGCGGTCGGCCTGAACTTTTGGATTGGACCTGGTCTAGCGTGACCAGATAGCCCCGGTTGGAGCTTTATGTTTCTAAGTACAAAATTTCAGATTAGTCTTTAAGGATTCATAGTTCCAGTTCTACTCAGTGGATTCTTTTCATTTTTATGTTGTTTTGTTCATTAAAATAAGCTGTATTTTTCATACCAAGTGTGGTATCTTTTTGCGTGGTGTTTTCACTTTTAGAAGTGTTGCTTAAATACTTTACACATTGCCTCTTAAGTTAAGCCGGACTGCTCTTTGCCAAGCTACCAGAGGGTGAGCACAGGTTGATTTAGGAGTGTATCTGGCTTACTCTGATTAGGAATGTGGTTCCAGCTTGGAGAGGGTGCACACCTCTGCCAACCAGAAACCCAATTTCTAACAGTTGGTGCATATCCCTCATACTCAAAATCCATTACCTACTAAGACACTGTTTAATCAATGAGAAATAAAATACTAGACTCTTCCAATCCACCCCTTTATAATTCCATTCTATGCCCAAGTAGTTTTCTGGCTTCGGTTGACCCTTTCTGTGACAACTCCCAGGCAATAGAGGAAAAATCAGCTCAACATGTTCTGAGAAGCTAAGTTAATCCCCTTCTGAATGAGTGCTCTGCAACTCTTTTTTTGACCATCTCTTGACTATCTCTTATATGCTTAAAAAATAAAAGGAAGTCACTTTTAAGCTTGGCTTTAGGAATTGCAGATATGTTTCCGGGACTGTTAAAGCGATCCTGCAATCCCAGCTTCTTCAAGTGATCTTGCAAATAAGAGAGCCAAGGAATTTTTTTTGCATAGTCCAATTTCAAACAATTTAAAATTATATTAAGATTCAGGGCTGGTTCCTCTTTCACCCAGATGCTAAGCCAAAGCATCAAAGGTGCTAATTGCATACGAAAAGATAATGGCGTTACACCTAATTCGTTATGTTATGTTATGTTATGGAAATTTATTACGCGCACAGCTGCTCCAGCAAAGGAGCGTCCTGGCGCATGACAAGGTAACAACATAACACAGCTAAAAGAGGCAGCAGACTAAAAAGTGAAACAATTTAAGAAAATAAAAAGGTCTTAATGGCCCTACGAAATGAGAAAAGATCATCAAGGGCACGGATCTGTAAAGGAAGAGAGTTCCACAAGGCTGCAGCACGTACTCGAAATGAGAGGCCACCAGCCCGACTACGCTTGAACCGGGGGACTACTGCAAGTTCGTGGCCCAACGAACGTAAAGAGCGGTCAGGAACATATGGAGACAAGAGATTCAAGAGAATCTGGGCAGGAGAGCCTTTCAGGATCTTATGAGAAAGACAGAGCACTTTAAATTAGATTCTCTGCTTGACCGGCAGCCAATGAAGGGAGCGCAGAGTGTTAGCAGCGGAACAGAACCTGGGCAGACCCATTACTGCTCTAGCTGCCGTGTTTTGCACACGTTGTAGACGAGTGATTTCAGCCTGGTTAATCCCTACCAAGAGGGAGCTGGCATAATCAAGCCGAGAAATCACCGTTGCCTGTACCACAAGTTGCCTGGTCGAAGCGTCAAAGAATTTTAACACTGGTCTTAAACCACGCAAGATGTCGAAGCAGCATGCAGCAGTTCTCTTAGTGTGGCAGACAAAGCTAAGGGGAGGATCTAACCACACCCAAGGTTTTTTATCTCCGAGACCGGAGTCGGGGTGGGCCCAAGCTCTGGAGGCCACCACATATCGCCTCAGAGTTCCGCCTGCTTGCCGATAACCATGATCTCTGTTTTTTTTGCGTTCAACTGGAGACAGTTGGAGTTCATTCAGCTGGCGACCGACCGAAGTCCATTCTGGAATCTTGGGGCATCCAAACGAGAGTCCCCGCTGAGCGTGACCGCCAGCTGCGTGTCGTCAGCGTATGACACCATGGTCATACCCCACTGCTTAACGACATCAGCCAGCGGCCTCACGTATAGATTGAACAACGTGGGGCTCAGCGAGGATCCCTGAGGGACCCCAAGATCCAGAGGATAAGATTTGGACTGGTGGGGCGGAATAGCCACGCAAAAAGATCGATCGGCAAGAAAAGAGCGGAACCACTGAAGAGCAGGACCAACAACGCCAGCTTCCTCCAAGCGCTGAAGAAGAATCCTGTGCGAGACGGTGTCAAAGGCGGCGCTAAGATCTAATAAAACAAGCGCCGCCGTTTGACCCGAATCTAGCACAGTGCGCAGGTGTTCCACCATGAAGAGGAGGGCTGTCTCCGTGATGTGCCCAGCTCGGAAACCGTTCTGCGTGGTGTCCAGAATGTTGGCCCGCGAGAGATGGTCTGATAGAGCCATGTTCACATGTGCCTCCGCTACTTTTGCCGGCCACGGAAAAAGCGATATCGGACGGTAGTTCTCAGGTTTACAAGAGTCCAGAGAAGGCTTCTTCAGAATGGGCATAACCACCGCCTGCTTCCATTTGGCGGGAACCAAACCTGACGCAAGCCAGATAGTAATCAGAGAACAGACCGGTAAAAGACCGAAAGATGACGGGTCTCTAAACAAAACCGGTCTTAAAGGGTCTGCCGGAGAACCGGACTTGATTTGCTGAGCCAGTTTCATGAAGCTTTCAGGTGATAGGCAGGGAAGAGTATGCAAGACATCCTGCACTTGAGGACTAAGAGAGCCTCCATCCTGCGGCATAGCAGTGGGAAAGGCTCGATAGATGGCTTGGACTTTTTCAAGAAAAAAGGCCCCCAAGGTTTCACAGTGTGAAATGGAACAAGTTTAATTCACAGAGGCCTTTTTTGCCACCAGATCTTTAACCGCATCGCTGCGGCGGTTATTTTTCCGCTCTGCGGCATTTTAAAAAATACCGCGTTACATGACGAGCTAAGCTCGTCATCAGCACACGACCACCGTGGCTGATGACGAGCTGAGCTGAGCTCGTCATCAGCATCGAAGGGGTTAAGAGCCTTAAAAATGGTTTTAGATGGATTCGAGCTATTGCGGAATTCAAGAGCATAGAACGCCGCACGAGCTCTGCAAACAGCGCGATGGTAGGATTTGATGGTGGCCAGATACAGATTACTGGTATCATATGTTTTCCGCCATTCTCTTTCAGCGCGTCTGCACGTACTTTTAAGTGCACGCAGGGATCCATCATACCAAGGACTGGGGTCCCTTGCTCCGCATTTGCTCATAGTCACCGGAATGAGGGTATCAAGAGCCCGAGTGACCCATTCACAGAAGAGGTCATAGCCCATTTCCACAGTATCTAACGGGCCCAACGGGTCCTCAGACAGAAGGCGATAAAAATCCTTGAGCTTTAGTTTATTCCAGTGTCGTCTAGGGACAACTCGGACTGTAGGTTTAGAAGGGTGCTTGTACAATGGGCACTGGATCGTCACCAAGGAATGATCCGACCAGGCCAGGGGGATAGGGGTTGTAACCCTGGCCTCTGCAAGATTCGTAAAAAACGGGTCCAGAGTATGTCCTCCTACATGTGTGGGATACGTGATCAGTTGAGACAGTTGAAAGGCCTCAAGATCGGCCAAAGTGCTACGCACGGCAGGAGCGGTCAAATTGTCGAAATGGAGATTCAGATCCCCAAGAATGGAGAAATTAGCACACCCTACAGCCAGCGTGCTGATGGCGTCTGGGAGAGCCTCCCTGAACGCCACGTCACTGCCTGGAGGACGATAAATCAACATGCCAGAAAAAGAAAAATGGGGGGAGATGGAAATCTTAAACGAGGCACTTTCACATCCCGCGATTTTAAGGCCTCTCCAATCACAGGGGTAACAGGACCTGACGGCAAGCGCTATTCCCCCACCTCTAGTTAAACGGTTAAGCGTATAAACCGAGTACTCAGAGGGGAAGGCCAAGTTAAGAATAGCCATATCAGCTTCCTGCAACCAAGTCTCAGTAAGACAGAAGATATTGGGAGACTTATCCTTAATAAGGTCATGGATAGCTTGGTAATGTTTCACCAGCGACCTAACATTCAAATTCCAGATAGTAAGCTCGTGCAAAGAACATTTACTTCTAGAAACTGGAACCTTACCCATACAACGGGGGAGGGCTGGGGAACCAAGCGACCACATACCGCAGGCACACTGGTAAGGACCACACATAGGACTCACCCGAGTCACATCACAGCCAGAGAGTCGCTGTCTAATGGCCACAAGAGCGTCCCTCGAGTAACTGAGCATCGCAACCACCAATGGACCAAAGAGCGGAGTCCTGCCCTGTCCAACGAGTCCGGACGCGGACGGGTGCAGACGCGCAGGACTCTGGCAAGACTCAGGCACAGCGAAGGTGCGCCCGCTGCGCGATCTTGCTGCGCGATCCCGCTGCGCTTCGTAGGGAGCATTAAGTAGGCGTCCCTCTCTACACCCGGCGCGCTAGAGCGCTCGCAGAGTATGCGTCCTAATCAGCACACATCACTACAAGATGGCGCCTGAAAATGATCCCCACCCCAGGAACCGGACCCGCTCTAAAAGCGGTGAGAGTGCCGATTACGATGGAAGTGAGGGGAAAGATTAATCCCTGGGTAAAATCAGGGGAAAAGCAACAAAGTTAAACATAAATAGTAAACAGGTAATTTTAAAAATCGATGCAGCAAATAAAGCGCGAAGCGCTAAGAAGCGTTCAGGTACCTTGCCAGGGCTGTCCCCAGGGCTAATCGCCTTAAGTAGGCGTCCCTCTCTACATCCGGCGCGCTAGAGCGCTCGCAGAGTATGCCTCCTAATCAGCACACACCCCTACAAGATGGCGCCTGAAAACGATCCCCACCCCAGGAACCGGACCCGCTCTAAAAGCGGTGAGAGTGCCGATTACGATGCAAGTGAGGGGAAAGATTAATCCCTGGTTAAAATCAGGGGAAAAGCAACAAAGTTAAACGTAAATAGTAAACAGGTAATTTTAAAAATCGATGCAGCAAATAAAGCGCGAAGCGCTAAGCAGCGTTCAGGTACCTTGTCAGGGCGGTCCCCAGGGCTAATCGCCTTAAGTAGGCGTCCCTCTCTACATCCGGCGCGCTAGAGCACTCGCAGAGTATGCCTCCTAATCAGCACACACCACTACAAGATGGCGCCTGAAAACGATCCCCACCCCAGGAACCGGACCCGCTCTAAAAGCGGTGAGAGTGCCGATTACGATGCAAGTGAGGGGAAAGATTAATCCCTGGTTAAAATCAGGGGAAAAGCAACAAAGTTAAACATAAATAGTAAACAGGTAATTTTAAAAATCGATGCAGCAAATAAAGTGGGAAGCGCTAAGCAGCGTTCAGGTACCTTGTCAGGGCAGTCCCCAGGGCTAATCGCCTTAAGTAGGCGCCCCTCTCTACATCCGGCGCGCTAGAGCGCTCGCAGAGTATGCCTCCTATTCAGCACACACCACTACAAGATGGTGCCTGAAAACGATCCCCACCCCAGGAACCGGACCCGCTCTAAAAGCGGTGAGAGTGCCGATTACGATGCAAGTGAGGGGAAAGATTAATCCCTGGTAAAATCAGGGGAAAAGCAACAAAGTTAAACATAAATAGTAAACAGGTAATTTTAAAAATCGATGCAGCAAATAAAGCGCGAAGCGCTAAGCAGCGCTCAGGTACCTTGTCAGGGCTGTCCCCAGGGCTAATCGCCTTAAGTAGGCGTCCCTCTCTACATCTGGCGCGCTAGAGCGCTCGCAGAGTATGCGTCCTAATCAGCTCACACCACTACAAGATGGCGCCTGAAAACGATCCCCACCCCAGGAACCGGACCCGCTCTAAAAGCGGTGAGAGTGCCGATTACAATGCAAGTGAGGGGAAAGATTAATCCCTGGTTAAAATCAGGGGAAAAGCAACAAAGTTAAACATAAATAGTAAACAGGTAATTTTAAAAATCGATGCAGCAAATAAAGCGACAAGCGCTAAGCAGCGTTCAGGTACCTTGTCAGGGCTGTCCCCAGTGCTAATCGCCTTAAGTAGGCGTCCCTCTCTACATCCGGCGCGCTGGAGCGCTCGCAGAGTATGCCTCCTAATCAGCACACACCACTACAAGATGGCGCCTGAAAACGATCCCCACCCCAGGAACCGGACCCGCTCTAAAAGCGGTGAGAGTGCCGATTACGATGCAAGTGAGGGGAAAGATTAATCCCTGGTTAAAATCAGGGGGAAAGCAACAAAGTTAAACATAAATAGTAAACAGGTTATGACACATAGGGGTCGATTCCGATCCTGGGAAATAAAAGTCCGGCTGAATCGTATTCGGAGCCCGCTCCGTACGAATTGTACAGGTCCGTACGATTAGCGTAGTACGATTCGTACTGAGCAAATATGTACGAATCTGTGCGATCTGTACGAGAAGCTGGAGCAAATCCGTACAAACGTACACCTGCGGTTTTCCGTACGAATCGTAGAGATGCTGTACGACCCGACAAGTACGATCCGGACCGGGGTACGCGGACGCGATTCGTAAGGACCATGTCAGGTAAGGCGATTCATACGGAAAAGCGCACATTCACATCGTACGGTGCGTACCCCCAATGATCACAGGGGTACGCACCGTACCCCTGTGATCATGGGGGTACGAACCGCACACCCCAGCGTACATGGGGTACGCGCCGTACCCAACACGGATCGTACTTGCTGGGTCGTAAAAAGCAGCCGCGAACCTTACAAATGTCGCGTACAGCGGGTTCCGAGGCCGATTCGTACAGGAATTCTATTAGGTACGGTCCCTGGTACGATTCGTACGGATAGCTGCATTGGATGTGGATCGTACTACATCATTTGTACGGGGACGGTTACGGGTACGATTCGTACGGAAAAAAACGCTCCGTACGACGATTTGGAGCGCTGTTTCCAGGATCGGAATCGACCCCATAGTGGCAGGGGTACTTTTGGGTAGTGTCAACACACGTTTTAACATTATATTCCCTACTTTCTGGAGGCCCGATGTGTTAGTACAGCCCCAGACTCCGGCGCCATATAATGTAACGGCGCATGTTTTATATATGTCAAAATAGTATATATATAATATAATTATGAAATATTTGTATAAACTATTTTACACTCGAATATAAATGTGAAAATACTTGATTCAAACGTAATTATATTACTTCTGATACATTTATAAGTTACTGTTAATAATTAATAATGCATAATGAGAAACATTATTGGTTTATTTAGGTGAGAATTAATTTTTTAATTTAAACTTCACAAAATTAATTGCAAGTGGTCACATTTACATTAATTAAAGATTGCATTCAAAATCAAGCTAATAGTGTTGTGGATTTTTTTACTCAGTTCTGTATAAACAATGAATATATATAAACTGTATTTACATTAATATTCCTCCTAAATTTATCTTTCATATTTTTTTCTGGGTTTAATTAACTTTTTTTGTACATGTTTCCAATATTTTAACATAGAGATACTCCACAGTTGGGCCAGAGATCTCCACATGGTGAAGTATATGGCAATTTTAAAAAGGTTATCAAACTCCGAAAAATTATAAAAAATATGTGTATGTTAGAAAATACTGTGAATTAGATTTATATATTTATTTTCTAACTAAATAAAAAATGGCAAAGCACTGTTAACTTAAGTTTTAATTTAATCTTTAATTAATGTAACTATAATAAATTAAATTAAACGTTATTTTCCTGAAGTTCAAATGAAAAATGTAACTCCTATCTAAAGTAATTGTTTATCATGCATTACTAATTATTAAAAGTGATGTATAGCTATTATTGAGTTATTTAATTATATTTTATTAAAATGTCTTTTTACATTGATTTTCAAGTGCAAGACAAATGATTACAACATTGTATAGTCAAATTAGGAATGTGTACTTTTTATGATTTATTTTTCACATTAAATTACATGTATTTATATTTAACGTCTTTTAAATATTTACATTATTTTTAATATTATTTCCTATAGAGTTTTATTATAAATTCCTGGCTCCACTACCAAAGGGTAGGGTGATGTAAATCTCTTTCTAGTAGGGGGGCGCCAGAGCTTGCTCACAACCAAAATGGCCGGTTGAGCTTTGAGCTCCTCGTTGCTGACTCTATATCCTGCATTAATCCGACAGCCCTAAGATTACTAACTACTTTACGGCCGAAATCTAATTACTGGCGCACTCCCACGAGGCAAGGATCGAACCCCGACTCCTCCTGGCTTCACCTCTCCGGCGACATAGGTTCTTGTTTGCGGCGTGCCTCAGGGCCTGTGATCTCCGTCCTTGAGTGGCGCTGGAGGTGGAGCGGCGTCATTGTAAGTGCCGCGATCTGATTGGGAGTCGGCTTGGCGCCTGAGTTCTCGAAGAGCCTGGCTCCGGCAGATTCTCCCAGCGGGTGCAGGCGGCAAATTCTGGCCCGGGGACCCTGCTGGGCTGACGCGCTGGTGATTTGGAGCGTCTCTGGCGGTGCGAGGCTATGCGCTGGGAGACAGAACGAGGCCCCCTACAGAGCACAGGATCGAGGCAACAACAGCGGTGAGTGTGGCAGTGAGGAGGGAGAAGAACTGCACCCATTAGCCCCGAGGGATCCAGGTGAGAGGGTCTGGGGGCTTAAAGGAAGTGGCCAAAGGGACAGATCGGGAACTGTGACCTGGCCCCCAGTGAAACCACTATCGTGTGGAAATAGGCGAGGGACATGTAACCACCACCTCCTAGGAGACACACAGGGGGACAGCTGCAGCCGGAATCAGCACTAGAAAAGGGAAACTGACCACTGAGGGGTGTGCTGAGGAGAGCAAGCCTGCATCCCGGTCGGGGGGGCCCCACTAGGCAACATCACGGAATAGAGAGAGATGCCTGAAAGTGGCACGATGGCTGCATTTTGACGCTGATAAAGGAGGGCCAGCGCAGGAAAACAGTTGGTGTGCTCGGAAGTGGGTGTCTCGGCAAGGTGAGATGTGGTGCAGTGCTGCAGCTGCGTTGCGGTGTGCACATGGTGTGAAGCCCTAGGGTTGACCCCAAGGGAGCGGTTTGAGATTGGAGGTGCGACTGAGGAATAACTGCGCTGCAAGACAGGAGCCTGCCTCTGCGTTGACAAGACTGCAGCAAGGGAGCCAGCAATGCAGAAGCTTGCGGCTGAAGGTGGATTTGGTGGCTAGACGGACTGTGCCATCCAGCTTCTTGAACGTCGCATAGGTTTTCTGCAGCCAGAGTGTATGGGAGTGTCTAGAGTGCACAACTATCGCCTGGGCTGAACTGAGAGCGTGCCCCGGGAGTGGTGACAATGTGAGCCCTGGACCGGTGGAACTACCTTTGAGTAAATATGAGCAGAACAGACAATTCATAATCTAAGCTCTCCTTTGAGCAGAAACTCTCTAAGTCTCACGACACCACGACAGAGGAGGCCACTAGGCCTCATCCCCCTCCTGAAGGTGACCCGGATTACCGGAGTATGCTTCTATCAATGGAAAGAGGTTTGCAAAGTGGCATAACCTCTCTGGGTGATAAAATGGACACCCTCTCATACCGGAGTGACAGGATGGTGGAACGCCTGGACAAACACGCAGAGAGATTTAATATGTCTGAGCCGAGACTTACAGAAGTAGAGGAAGCGCATACTCCGCTGTACTCGGACCATAAACAGCTTGGGAAGGTCATGCGTGTCCTACAAGATAAGACGGAGGATTTGGAGGCCCGCTCGGGACGCTGCAACCTTAGAATCACTGGCCTACCAGAGACAGCAAGGTCTGGACCGACTGTGCCATCCAGCTTCTTGGGCGTCGCATCGGTTTTCTGCAGCCAGAGTGTCTGGGAGTGTCTGGAGTGCACAAATATCGCCTTGGCTGAACTGAGAGCATGCCACAGGAGTGTTGACAACGTGAGCCCTGGAGGGGTGGACCTACCTTTGAGTAAATATGGGCAGAACGGACAAATCACAATCTAAGCTCTCCTTCGAGCAGAAACGCTCTAAGTCTCACGACGCCACAACAGAGGAGGCCACAAGGACTCGTCCCCCTCCTGAAGGTGATCCGGATTACCGGAGTATGCTTCTATCAATGGATAGAGGTTTGCAAAGTGGCATAACCTCTCTGGGTAATAAAATGAACGCACTCTCATACGGGATGGACAGGATGGTGGAATGCCTGGAAAAACACGCAGAGAGATTTAATATGTCAGAGCGGAGACTTACAGAAGTAGAGGAAGCAAATACTACGCTGGACTCGGACCATAAACAGCTTGGGAAGGTCATGCGTGTCCTACAAGATAAGATGGAGGATTTGAAGGCCCGCTCTCGACGCTGCAACCTTAGAATCACTGGCCTACCGGAGACGACCCCGACTGGGAATATGGAACTCTTTGTTGAGAAACTCCTGGTAACCTTACTGGGGGAGGGAGTGTTCTCCAATATGTTTGTAGTAGAGAGGGCGCACCACTCCATGGGGCCTCGCCCGTCCCGGGATCTCCGCCGCGCCCAATCATAGCAAAACTGCTCAACTACTGGGACAGAGATGCTGCTGTACGACTGGCCCGGGGAAAACAGGCACTGGTGTACAAGGGATCGACGATATCTCTGTTCCCAAATTTCACCGCTCGAGTGCAAGAGTGAACAAGCAGGGTCGCTCACACATCTTCACAGACCCGAAGGTCTTACAGTAGGCACTAAAAGGATGGTCCAAAGAACAGCGCCAGAGCCCGGAAAGACAACTTTTGGATGAAGCGGCAGGAGGATCACTGGAAGAACTGGACTGAACCGCCCGCATGCTCTTCGGTGGAGGGGCATTATGGGAGTGCGATGGTCAGGGTGCTAATGAGCGGAGTGGGGGCGGAAAGCCTACTGTCTGAAGACTTCAGATCAGGTACACTTTGGGCGTGATAAGTTGTACGATCTCCAGAGGTAGTAATGGGATGGTAAACATGGTTCAGGTCAATTGGACCCTGCAAGACTGTCACAACCGGATGGCTGGGAGACTGAGGAGGAAAGCTGAGGGTACATCAGACGTGTACAGGGCAGATGGTGTCACACCCAAATATCCAAAACTTACTGGGGAATGCATTGGGTGCCACAGTGCGCATACCTGGGAACGGGGTTGGATCAGGTTATGCAGCTCTGGCCTGCAAACGTGTTTGATCTTAGAGGCTGTATCACTACTTGTCGGCAAAGCGAGGGGTCAAGCGATTGTTTGCAAATGACAGTTTGGAGTTTGAGAGTGACCTCTGTCCATGAGTGACACACACCAGAATAGCATACTAAGTTTTGGGGGGCAGTAGGGGGGATAAGTGGGGGTTCTTGGGGATGCAACGCAACCGAGTTGTGGGTGGTCAGGTGTGGGAGGGGGAGGGGAAGGAAGGGTAATGGTACTGGTATTTTTTATGTTAGTAATGACAGTTAGATTTTTGTATGGTGCACACAATACATCCAAGTTACACAGGTCAGAACGCAATACCCGCCCTGCAAAGCAAGACAACGTCACCTAGCGGAGCATCGGCTCCGAGAACAATAGACTCTCTCCGTGCAATGCCGTGGAATGTTACAGGGCTTAACGACCACTGCAAATTACAAAAAGTGTTGAACTATCTGAATAGACAGAACATAGATATAGCCTTAATACATGAGACTCACCTTTCACTGAACAGCGCGATACTTCGCAGTAGAGGTCTGTAGGGCAATATCAATGCCTCAGGCTTTACAACCCACACCAGAGGGGTGCAGACATGGGGTAATCCCAGATCGGAATCTATGATTGAGCAGTTACTGGCAGACACAGATGGCTGCCTTGTGATATCCAAGTGCAAAGGAAGGGGAGTAGAATTGATTATAGTGAACGTTTATGGTCCCAACTATGACTGCCGGAGTTTTACACGACATTGGCAACCACAGTAAGCAGTTATAAGAGAGCACAATTCCTATGGGGCGGGGATTTTAATTTAGTCAGAAACCCAGAAATGGATAGATCAGAGGGCCCGGTGAGGAGGCCGGTGGTGGCTGCTAGAGCATTGAAAAGTGTTTTGATTAGTAGGGCCCTCTGCGATGTCTGGAGGGAAGGGAATCCTGAAAAGTGTGGTTTTACGCATTATTCCACCCATTAAAATTTGCACACTTGTATAGCTTACTGGCTGGCTTCCACGTCTCTCATGGATCAGGTTCGCTCATGCCAGGTACTCCTGCAAACTCTCTTGGATCACTCACCGCTACTGCTGATCCTGGCCACTCCCAAGAAAACTATACAGCCGTTCACATGGCGATTTCCCCCTTTTTCATTGCTAGACCCCCTTTTCAAGGAAGAGCTGGCAGAGGCTATAGATACTTTTTTTTAAATTAATGGCGGCTCTGTAGACAGCTTTCTAACAGTTTGGGAGGCATTTAAAGTGTACATACGGGGGTGGCCATGGTCAAGCACTTGGGGGTTCTCCGATCCATACGTCAGAGGTTGGCGGTACTGGAGCAAAAGCTAGAAGAGTTGGAGGCGTGTCAGCTAATAGGGAAGGGTGGGGATACTGCTAGTGAAATGAAGGATCTGCTTGCTGAATATCAATAAGCTGCAGACAGTGAGGTCAAGCATCTGGGCAAATATGCCACAGCACATGTCTATGGGGAAGGTGATAGGCCTGGATAGGTACTGGCACAAATTTTGAAAGCCAAACGCAGTACGGCGCTTATCACTGAACTTCGGTCGGCGGAGGGTGAAACGTTGACGGATGAAGCAGAAATAGCAGACAGATTCAAGCAATATTACTCTGAACTATATGCCTCCCTTGCTACAGATTCGGATACAGAAATTTTAGACTATCTAGAGCATATCAAATTGTCATTCCTAACAGACACATTTAGAGAATTCCTTATGCTCCCCATTGAAAAGGATGAGATCGTGCAGGCACTGGCGGGAATGAGAACAAATAGCGCCCCGGGCACGGATGGCCTCCCGGTAGGCTTCTATAAGGCCTTTTTAGACCTGCTACTCCCACATATCTCAGCACTATTCAAAGATATGTGTGTCTTGGGCGAAATGCCACAATCTATGAGGGAAGCGATCATAGTTGCTATCTCCAAGCCAGGTAGCCCGCCGGAGGAATGTGGTTCCTATCGACCGCTTTCCTTGCTCAACGTAGACACCAAGTTATTTGCTAAAATCTTGGCCAATCGCTTGGCTCTGCTGGCCCCGGTACCGGTGGCTCCTTAACAAGCCTGGTTTATTCCTAACAGGAATCTTACGTATAATTTACAAACGGTATTCGGAACAATGCAGCACGTTAAACAAGACATCAGGGCAGCAATCTTCCTTGAAATGGAGAAAGCCTTTGACTCGGTTGAGTAGTCCTTCATGAGGCTGGTGCTGACCAGGATGGGACTTGACTGTGTCTTCCTGCAACTGATTGGAGTGCTGTATAACACTCCATTGGCTCGTGTACAGCTGGGGAATCTGGTTACAGAAATGACTTCTAGGAAAAATGGGAATTCCATTTTTGGTGGTGGTGTGCACACATATACTTCGACCTTGTGGTCTACTTCAATTCATTGAGTGAAATGATTCATTCTGACAAAAATTTCTTTTTCCAAGAAAATTCAAGTATTTTATTTCATATTATTTTCAATCTTCATTTATGCAAATTTATTCTTAGCAGATCCATATCACTTTTAAATTCCACATATACCCTATGCATTTCGGGTCATATGGGACCCTTCCTCAGGGGTCTGTGTATAGAAAAAACAAGGATATTTTGAGCCAGCCTCTTAAACACAGCAACTTATGCCAAGAACACATTCTGTTAATCACTTTTATCAGTGTGACTGGTTATATAACTGTGCAAACTGTAAACATGTCAAAAACACTGCCCAATTTTCATTAATCCATCAAGAACGCCAAAAAACTCTATACCATGTACATCGCAACTGGGTGTTATTAAAAAATCAAAATCCCACGAGTCTTCTATGGTTACTGAAGGTGCACGTACCCCTGGAAAATACATCTCCTTTGAACAATTGGTCTGGGTTCTGATATAAAGTGTTATCTCATACTCATAAAAATAACTGTGCCTAACTGAAAATTAAGTTAAACTGAAAATTAAACTTCAAGAACGAAGAAAAACGCAGCGGTTTTCCCGTTGTTACTTACGGAAGTGGAAAGTGACTAGTGCCTCGATGTTCGGCCAATCCGAATCTCGCTAACAACGCTAGAACTACTCATTGTTTATATCTGGTGATTTGATTGGGCGAATACATGACCATGTGATCGCGGTCCCGCCGGACCGTCATAATAATAATGTTTTCATCAAATGTGTAGATTTAAATCATTCTTGTTTCTAATAACTGAAAAGACCATGGAATCAATAGTTCTATCAATAATGTGCTGTGACCTCATTATTAAACGATCGAGTAAAAAGCTGATCGTGGTTTCAAATGTATACAAAAAATATATTAGATGCAATTATATGAGTTCATGAAACACATGTAAATCAAACGAAACGGAAATCATCATGATGCGTGTGCTGTAACCAAAGTTAAAAATTCCAATGAACATTTTTTGGTCGGCCATCTTGGGGTGGGAATGAATCCTAATGTTGATAGGTACATTAAATGTTATGAACAGCGGAATACAATAATACATTCCTAGCAAATATTTACAAAAAACATGATATCTCTATCCTGTCATTGAGTCCTTCGGGGTGTTGACTACCCATTTTACGAATCCAAAAGTACTCAGATCTAAGTCTTTTTTTATGTACATCAATGCCTGGTTCTGGTTTAATCACTTCCAATATAGTGAATCGAAGTTGAGAAATGTTATGTCCTTCTTTCATCCAATGCATTGCCACTGAGGACGTATGATTTTTTTGACGTATATTACTCTTATGTTCCGTGATTCCTATTTAGATTTTTCGCTCAGTTTGACCGACATACAATTTCGCACATGGGCATTTCATACCATATATCACACCCTTCGTATCGCATGTGCTGGAATGAAGTAGAGGGATTTTTTTCCCAGTCATTGGGTGTGTGAATGTTTGGCCAGTTATAACATTGTTACAATATGTGCAATTCTCACATTTATGCATGCCTTTGAATATTTTTTCTTTGGTCTTAGATTTTTGTCTTTTTAACAGTTCTTTTATGTTCTTTGATCTATTGTAAGCAAATGTTATTCGGTCCACGAATAATGGTTGAAGATCTGGTTCTTGCGTGATCAAAGACCAATGTTTTCGCATGATTTTTGTAATTTGTGATGTCTGCATTGAATGTTTCAAAACACATACTGTGAGCTTATGTTCTTTTTTTCTTTGCGCTTAAGTAAAGATTTGCTGCTCATTTCCATTGCTCTTGTCTTTGATTCTTGTAGTAATGTTTTTGGGTAACCACGTTTGATGTATTTCTGGATTTGATTGTTAATTGTGATTGACACATCATCTGGGTTGGACATGATTCTTTTTTGACGGATAAATTGTGACAACGGTAAATGCTTCTTAAGAGAGTGATGATGGAAACTTTCATAATGTAGACAGCTATTCCTGTCTGTATCTTTGATGTGGACATTCGTGCGAATTTGTCTGTTATCAATGGAGATTTTAACATCCAAGAAGGCTAGTTCTTGATATTCGATTTGATGAGTGAATTTTATTCTTTCGTGTTGTTGGTTAAGAATATAAATGTTTTCTTCTAGTTTCTCTTTGGCACCTTTCCATATTATAAAGATATCATCAATGTATCTTTTGCATATCATTAATCCTTCTTGCCAGTTGGGATTGTTGATGATATGATCTCTTTCCAATTTAGCCATAAAGGTGTTCGTGTAGGATGGAGCCCCCGCAAATCCCATGGACGTACCACTGCTCTGAGGTTCCGTGACGATCGTAAGTGGTGTTTCCGACTCGCACGAATATGGTTGAGTCTGGTTTCTACGAACCGCAAATGACGAGTTTAGTGGGTGTACGCGTTTTCGCTGTGCTAGCGTAAACCGTTCGTCTGTTTCGTGGGTTTCTCTATCTGTACCCACGGGTTCCATCTTAGATACGGCATCCATTTTGTCTCTTGCCCTCAAGTAGCCAGCGAACGGACGTTGTCCGCTTCGCGACCCTGGGATTCCCAAGACTTTTGCGGAAGACACGTTTCCTTTGAAAGTGTCTTTATGATGAGGGAGATGACACTGTAAGGCAGATGGCCCCGCTCGAGGCTCATCTTGCCGTGCCGGTCTATTGTTTTAGTTGTGCATCTCATTAGGCACGTCCCTTTGATGCCTGCAGCTCGTGTTTCCCGATACCATCCCTTTTACACCCTTTCCGATCTCCCCACTGTTTCTGCCTTCCTCTGCACCTGTTTCTGTTCCTTCTTCGATTTGTTTACTGCCGATTGGAATGTACTAATGGTGGGAAGATGAGTTTTTACAGTTGGGAACCACCGAATGTTTCTGTACTTATGTTCCGGGCCCTGAATACATGAAAGCGACCCCTTATGGTCTTTACGATGGGAACCAAGTTGTAAACCTTTGTGTACCATGTTAACCTATGAGATAAAACTGTATAAAAGTAGCGACCCACAGTAGCAATTCGAATCAGGCTCCGTGAACCTACATGTGATGTACTTCTCGTGACTTCTGTGTTCCCTGCAGTAATAAACCTCGAATCTTTGACGCCGAAGGAAGTGCCCCGTGTCTCTGTCATTTGTACGCCGGAACAGGTTACCCACGAAGGTTTCAGGTGTTGTCCCCTGGCACCGCTGGGTCTTAGAAAAACCCTGTCCTTCAGCACTGTTCAAAAAAATCATTTTCCCATTGAAGATAGCTATGGAATAATGCATAGTGTAACAATTCCATAAGTAATACTTTTTCTGATCCTATAATTTCATTCTCCAATAGACACCATTCCATGGCTTCAAGTCGCTCATTGTGAGGGATAGAGGTGTAAAGCGAAGTTACATCTATTGAACATAACTATGTTTCTTCATTGGCTGAAATGTCAATGGTCTTTAATATGTTTAAGAATGATGTAGTGTCTTTTATATACGTGCACCAACTTTGTACTAAAGGTTGCAGGAACCAATCAAGGTATTTACCCAATGGTTCTGAAAGTGATCCACATGCTGACACTATGGGTCTGAATGGTGGTTTGGTGGCATGCTTATGAATTTTTGGAAGCATGTAAAATTGTAGTCTGCGTGGATGTTTGATATTTAAGAATTGGTACGTTTTTATGGTTATCCACTTCATTTCTAAAGCGTGATCCAATATATTTTTCAATGTTACAGCAAATGTGTCTGTCGGATCTTGATCCAATTTTCGATACGTATTAATGTCCTGCAAATGAGTTTGCACACTTTCATTGTAGTAATCAGTGTTCATCACTACAAGGGCGCCCCCTTTATCAGCTTTTTGTATGGTGATATCCGTTGTGTCCATCAATGTCTTCAATGTGCTCCATTCTTTCATAGAAAAATTGCTTTTGGTGCCACTCAGGTAGTTGATTTTTTTCATTTCTGTCATGATGACTCTCTCATATGCTTCAATCGTTTTGAGAGATGTAGGTGCACAAAAAGTGCTTTTTGTTCTAAATTCTTTGGTGATACCTTCAGATTTTTTAGTAGGTGGAAGGTTGTTAAAGACATTCTTTAGACGCAATGTTCGTAAAAATTTAAAGATGGCTATTTCAGTCTCTTGTGGATTTGACTTGTATACTGGAACGAATGTGAGACCTTTATTCAATAGGTTCATTTGAGCTTTAGTTAATTGTTTGTCAGATATATTTATGACAAGTTCGTCTTCTTCTTTGTATTTGATCTCAATTCTCTCTCCGCCTCCGTTTCTTTTGTTTTTTCTTTTCCCCCTCCTTGTGTTGAGGATTCTCCCCGTTTTCTCTAAAGGTGCGCTGTTTGCCGCCGGACTTGTCAATAAAAAAGACGTCTTTCCTTGTTGATCCTTTTGTACTACTTGAGCATTTGTTCCCACTGGTGTTCTATTTTGTGTTGTGTCAGAATCTGACACCATGCTTTCTTGTGACAAACTTATCTTTGTAGATGGTTGTTGCCATTTCCTTTGATGATATATATCTGCCCAGCTATAGACTTCTTCTAATTTGTAGTCTATGGTGTCCCGTCTGTATTTTTTAAACTTTCTGTCCTCAATCTCTATAGCGTATTTATCCAATTTTTTATTGATGTCATCCAGTAATGCAGTTAAGTCATCATGAGTGTTAAGTTCCCTCTTAATTCCTTCCAGTTCTTCTTCAACTGCCTTTAATTCCTTTGAAAGTTCTTCCACTATTAACAAAATCAAGTCCAGACTGCATTTATTGAGAATTTGGTACCATTTTTCTAGGAATGCTTTATTGTTCCTGCACAACATTGGTTTTAATGCTATCCTTAATCCCCTAGGGATGAGTTTATTCCTATGGTAATGTATTAAAGTTGTTGCGTGTAACCTTTGGTTAATTTCGCGTTTGCTGACTTGTTCCAGTTGTTTTAAAAGTTGGTTAACCGTGCTCAATTGTGGGCTGAAAGGTCTAGTTTCCTTGATTAGTCCATACATTTGTTCAGCTTCTTCTGCGGTGTAAGCTAAAGTCTCTGCTTTATTTGTTGTGAGTTGTGCAATATCTTCTAAATTCATATTTTCACTGTGGTGCTGCCGATGGGGGGGTAGACAACTATCGAACAAATCTTTTAAGATCCGTTGGAGCACTCTATTGACGTTGTAATATCTTATTAATTCTTTGTAATTGTTGTGCAGCTCCCTCCCAGTGTTTTCTCTAGGAACACTATACGTAAATGACTTCTATGAAAAATGGGGATTCCATTTTTGGTGGTGGTGTGCACACATATACTTCGACCTTGTGGTCTTCTTCAATTCATTGAGTTAAATGATTCATTCTGACGAAAATTTCTTTTTCCAAGAAAATTCAAGTATTTTATTTCATATTATTTTCAATCTTCATTTATGCAAATGTATTCTTTGCAGATCTATATCACTTTTAAATTCCACATATACCCTATGCATTTCGGGTCATATGGGACCCTTCCTCAGGGGTCTGTGTATAGAAAAAACAAGGATCTTTTGAGCCAGCCTCTTAAACACATCAACTTATGCCAAGAACACATTCTGTTAATCACTTTTATCAGTGTGACTGGTTATATAACTGTGCAAACTGTAAACATGTCAAAAACACTACACAATTATCATTAATCCATCAAGAACGCCAAAATATTCTGTACCATGTACATCGCAACTGGGTGTTATTAACAAATCTAAATCCCACAAGTCTTCTATGGTTACTGAAGGTGCACGTACCCCAGTAAAATACATTTCCTTTGAACAATTGGTCTGGGTTCTGATATAACGTGTTATCTCATACTCATAAAAATAGCTGTGCCTAACTGAAAATTAAGTTAAACTGAAAATTAAACTTCAAGAACGAAGAAAAACGCTGCGGTTTTCCCGTTGTTACTTACGGAAGTGGAAAGTGACTAGTGTCTCGATGTTCGGCCAATCCGAATCTCGCTTAGAACGCTAGAACTACTCTTGTTTATATCTGGTGATTTGATTGGGCCAATACATGACCACGTGATTGCGGTCCCGCCGGACCGTCATAATAATAATATTTTTATCAAATGTGTAGATTTAAATCATTCGTGTTTTTAATAACTGAAAAAGGCATGGAATCAATAGTTCTATAACTAATGTGCTGTGACCTCATTATTAAACAATCGAGTAAAAAACGATCGTGGTTCCAATGTATACAAAAAAATATATTAGATGCAATTTTATGAGTTCATGAAACACATGTAAATCAAACGAAATCCAACGGATCTTAAAAGAATCTGGTTACAGACCACATTGGTATTTCTAGAGGAACCAGACAGGGTTGTCCACTGTCCCCAACTCTATATGCCTTAAGTGCAGAACCATTGGCGTGCGCGCATAGAGAATACTATGGGCATAAAGGCATACAATTTCCTACAAATAATATAGTGGTATCAGCGTATGCAGATGACACATTACTGTATTTGAGAGACCCTGAAAACAATTTATCCTTGGTCCTCAGGGAGGTGGTGCACTTTGGAGGGCTATCGGGCCTGAGGGTCAACTGGTCGAAATCTATTGTGTTCCCACTCACTCCGATCACGTCGCAATTCGAGATGGATTATCCCCTGCAATGGTCCTCGGAGTCGATTCGATATCTAGGTATCAGATTGTACACTAACTCGGAAATCGTGTTCCAGGAGATCTACGGCATCGCAGTTTCCAAACTGGAAGATGACATTGAAACGTGGATTAGGTTACCACTGTCATTGATTGGCAGGGTCTCCATAATGAAAATGGTGATACTGCCCAGATTCTTGTTTCTATTTACATATATCCCTATTGTTCTATTGCGTTCCTTTTTTCTAAGACTCAACAAATCATTGATAAATCTTGCTTGGGCGGGTAAACAGGCCCGGGTCCAACGGCGTGTGTTCACATTACCATACCACATGGGGGGAGTGGGTGTGCCCGACCTCGAGTTATATTATAGAGCGCCACAAGGTGCACAAGCGCACAGCTGGATACATGGGACGACGGACATTCCGTTTATCCGAATGGAAAAGCTATTTGCTAACCCTCCTCCCCTACCAGCCATAATTTTTTAACCTGTGGATCGTAGAACAGGAATCTTAGATTCTCTCAACTCGACGTGTCACGCCTGGCACTGCCTGTTACAGCTTCAAGCAGGGGCACTGCTATACTCACTGGAGATGCCTATAGAATGTGTGGTTTGGTTGGCCCCTGCAGAGATAGGGGGTTCACAAGAGCGCTGTGTACATTAAACACAGTAATGGTGGGGGATTTGTTTCTGGATGGAGTAGTGAAGACTTGGCACGAGGCTCTGGACAGGGCGGACGCAGTTACCCTGCTACAGCGCTTCCAGTTCCACAGAGTGCGCAGGGCCCTGCGCGACATCCTGGGGGACGACTTGAATGAGCCTCCTGAGGTGCAAGAACTGACATATATTATAAAGTCCAATTCACCCCGCAAGATCGTTTCCAACATATACAAGCGGGCGATGTCTCACAGAGCATACCAGTACACTAAGGCCAGGCTGGCCTGGCAACGGGACTTGGACACAACAATACACGACGACATGTGGTATTACTGCTGTAATGTATATCACTGCATGGTAAGCACATACAAATACATTTCAAATACATTAATAGAGTGTATTACAACTTGGGGAGATTGCATAGATATGGGCTCAGGAATGATGCTACCTGCGACAGGTGCCACTCCCCAGCAGCGGATTTCATGCATCTTGCATGGAGCGGCCCGGGACGATTTAATTATTGGGAAACGGTCTTTCGTTAGCTAAGTACTATAGTTGACTCAGAGATTGCTCTTAACCCAGCGATCGCACTGTTGGGATACTCTAAAACACTGCCCAAGGCAATGCGTAGATTAGTAGACATGGGGTTATTATTGGCTAAGCGCAAGATTGCAATGTGCTGGATGAGGGGCTCCCTTCCCACTATGACACAGTGGTCGCGTGATCTGCTATCTTCCTCCATGCAATTGGAAAATTTCAGTGAATTCCTTCCTCCTAGGAGTAGGCCGAAGAACTTTTGGGGGCTATACACAACGTATTTGCTTAATAAGGGGGTGGAAGCGGCTAATGAGAATGCAACAGAACCTGGAGAGGGCACTGATAACACCACCTAGGGGCCAGCACGTCACAAAACACAAACAATGACATCCATCATACGATGGGACCTGCGTAAAGCCCAAATACGCGGTCCGAACAGAAGACTCAGGTGTAAGAACTGACATTCCTAAAGACACGTGGCAGGGGGGAGAATATAAATGTAATTGATACTGAGTCTAGGTCAAGATGCGTGCTGAGGTAATTCCTGACTGTAGCGAACTGTGCAGAAAATGTTTGTTTACTTTGTTTTCATATATGATTACTGATGCTAGTACACTAGAGATTAGTCTTGCAATGTACTGTTTGTGAAAGCCCTGAGTGAATGATGCTGCCTTCCCCATGAGATGTTGGCAATTAAGCGGTGTAAAGTGTATCCTAACACCGAGCCGCCGGCCCCAGGGTTGTAGGCATATGGCTGTGTACTTCAGCGACAAAACCTTTCAATAAAACTGTTAAAATGGGGAGAAAAAAATCTCTTTCTAGTAAATTTACGCTCGTATTTTATGACTAGCCAAAATGAGTAAAGTTACTCTAATGTTTAAAACTAAATTACATGTGTAGATTTACTCACAGGTTTAATTTACCTTTGTGAATAACCCTGTGAGGGCCTTCCGATACACCTTTTGACAATGTGTTACAGTAATCTAACAGTGAATGGAACATACGGTTGATGAACATAAATGTGGTGAGGCACAAAACGGAGGAATCTTCTTAACTTCTTGACAGTTATAAATGTAAAAAAAGGTTGCAGTGACTCTTCCTCAAGATGAGAACCTGGGGCCTCATTTATGAAAAGTGACGCATCGCTGCGTGAAAGCAGCGATGCGTCACTTTTCACTGCGCCCTCCTTGCGACACCAATGATGCGTCATATTTACAGTATGACGCATCATGTCGCAAGGAGTTACAGATACGTCAGTATTTCTGACGTATCTGTAGGCGCAAAAGTGACGCATTGCTGGAGTGTGTCACAGAAGTGACGCAACTCCAGCAATGTGTCCTTTCACATGGGGCAAACCCCATGTGAAAGGGCTTGCGTCAGTCTTACGCCTGCTGTGAGGCAGGGGTAAGATTTTGACGCATTTGAGTCCTAGAAGTGGCGCAGTGAAATCTCATAGATTTCACTGCGTCACTTTCATGACCCTTTCTTGCGTCAATACGCCCCCCTTGCATACATTATACTTGGGGCAGGTATAATGTGGCGCAGGGGTTTACAAAAAGTGACGCATCTACCTAGAAGTGTCACTTTGTAAATATGGCACAACAAGGCACATTTTTTACGCCACTGGTGCGTCACAAAAAGTGACGCACCGGCGGCGTAAAAGTGACGCACAGCCTCATAAATGAGGCCCCTGGGATTTTAGGTGCATGAATAAATTAGAAATAGGTTCGATGACGACGTTCTGCCAGACCTCGTGGTGTTTCGTGTCCGATATTTGCTCAGAGTGGCTCACTCTTTAGAGATAGTGGCGAGTGGCGTAAAATTGTCTCCTGTTTAGCTCAGGGGCCAGTTCAGCAGAGACTTCACAGTAGCCGATTTTCAGCCTTGTAAGAAAGCACGCTGCATTCCTATCTGCATACTCCTCACATTTTATTTTGAACGCAAGCTACTGCCCTCGGGTCAGAAGGGAAACTACAGAGAGTCACCCAGGCTGGAGACAAAACATTTCATCTAATCGCGAGCAGAAACAACATGAAATTGCTCGCACCTGCCCTGCCGTCACCTGCTCTTGAGCATGCATTAGTCAATCGGTGAAATATTCATCGTAAAGTCGACTGAAACTATTGTTTTCTATAGTGTATGTCTTCAGGTAGACCTGTGGGTTGTTGACACATGCGTAGATGAATCATGCCCAATTTGCAAACTTTAAAAAGTTAGATTTGGTGAGGTGGGTGTGCTGGTTGGCAACTGAAGAGACCACTGCAACAGAGGTTACCCCAATTAATGTATGCAATTAAAAAAAAGTCAAAATCCGTTCAACACCAAGCTTCCTTGCGAGTTGCCTGTTATTTGGTGCGAATACATTGAAATGCCATGTGCTATCTCCGCATCAAATAACTGGCACTACAACTGAATACACCCCTAAATGGGGAATAACGTGCAGAACCGGAAATATGGTATTCCTTTCTGCATTAAATTCCCCTTCCGGGTCGAATAACAAGTCTTTTCCTGCAGGGTTGCTGATGGGGGTCAAGGTGTGAACAGGGAGACTTTGCCAAACTGTGGTTTGGCTACAGGGAGCATTAAACTCTCTCCCACCCCTGGTGTTGGAGCAAGATGTTCGTTCAGGCGCCAGGCTGTGCCTCTGCCAGCAGCCACTCTCCCCATCCAGTGCAATACGTTATAACAGAAGCCTAATGGCTTTTACAACATCATTATTACATTTGTGTTTCAATATGAAAAGACCAGACCTATTGGCTTCAACAGTGGGAAATGAACATTTGAATAACAATGAACATTTGGCTGAAAATTAATAGTTCTTGTGTTACATCAGGGCGACTAAGGCACCGATATTTACACTTTGGCCAAAAAGGAATAGGCCATTTCTTGATTCCCAACTGAATTATGAGGCCTTATCGGGCCACACCCGATGTATTCGTGGTCTTTCTGCAACAGTGCTACCTGTGCAAAACTGCCAGTTGAGTCAGACAACAGTCTTCCTTGATCAGCCAGTACACACGTTTACCCGGAACCCGAGCAGAGCTTCGTATTCCAGTGTACAGCAGTGAACCTTATATAAAAGGTTGACACTGTAAATTACAGCTCAAAGTGATTTTATGATAGAGCTTCTAGTGGGTGAGACTTCATTAGGGTTCCTACTTCCTACACCAAATCAGAGGTACAAAATCAATAGATCCATAAGTAAAAAATAGGGGTTTCCACAGGTTACAACCAGGTTTCCTACAGTAAGTATGTAACACCCAAGAGCACACAGACGGATCTTGTTGTTGTTTAAAAACCTTTCTGCTTGTGCCAGTGGCTCAAAAATGGTGTCATACTCCAAACTTTAAGTTACTCTACATGTTTACCACCCTCTTTGCCAGGCAATCCATGTAATCACAGCCTTCCCCTGTTCATTACTTTGGGTGGGGAAATGCAGAGGTGGGCAAATGGGACATCTGCCATTTTTTGACAGATGTCGTTTTACTACCAATTTCCAAATCAGGCTCTTTCAGACCTTCTGTATGCTTTGACCTTCATGTACATGTATTTTTCCATGGATGTCCTGAAAATCTGGTATGGATTCGACCTTCTGGACCTGCATTGGAATCGCATGGTTTAGCGCTGGCAGTGAGATATTTGGATATCACACAAGGTTAAAGGGCAAAGTAGGAGAAAAACAGCTTGAAGAGTCAATGCACTTGCCTTAGGGATATGACTGTGTGTTTGTGTGTATATTCTGGTGCCTGCTACTCTGAGGTTGCCTTTCCCAATGCCAGTCTTATAGGTAAGGGGTTTAATTTATACACTAACCGATGAAATTTGTTTGGAACCACCCAATAGCAGGACCCAAAGCCAGGAAATAGCTCTGGAGGTTAATTGGTCTTCTTCAAAGATGTATGCTCACATGTTAGGTCACATATTTCCAGGACAGGATGGTAGCTCTTGCTGATGATGTGTCTACTACTGCAAGAACAATACATGGAAAGATCCAGTCTCTGTAGGCTAACTTGAGAAAGAGGTGGTACCTGATGCTTAAACATATCTTTGACATCGAAAGTCTAAAATTCAAATACCAATAAAACAGCTCCACGGCGTATCTGGCTGAATTGTGAATCTACCCTGCACATCCAACCCAACCCAGCCTTGCAACCTTTCAAGGTCAGCAAAATGAGTTCAGTTAGCTGCGGTATTAATGACAGGTGCTCCTTGAACTGGAAGATACAACTCATTACCTTTGGAGCATGTAATCAGCTTTATTTATTATGTGTATGAATGACTAATTCATTCCGCATCCTCTATAATCTCAGTGGGAAAAAAATACAAGGGGCGCTGCTTGCTCTGTTATTTAGGTATTTTTTAGTCAAAATCAGAAGTTGTGGAACCCCTTCCCTTCCCTCCTTTCCCCGCCCCAAAGAGTATTAGTACAATCATGCCACGGGCTCTTTGACTCTCTGTCACACATCCTGTAGTTTCTGGACATCTTCTCACGTTCTGACCCCTACACATGCCCTGTGATGTATAAGCATTCCAGGGCGCTACAAAATCCTGTACACACTCTGTGGTGTCTAAACATAGTATGCTGATGTATTAACCACTACATACATCTTTGGTGTGTGAGCATTCTAGGGTGTCAGACAGTCCTATTAACATCCTGTGGTCACTAGCCATTCTACGATATTCTCAACCGCTACACTTATCCTGTGGTGAATATGCTTTATAGAGTGTTATAAACTCCTATAAAAATCCTGTGGTGTCTAAACACAGTATGCCGTTGTACTAACCCCTGCTCATGTCCTGTGGTGTATAAGCACTCTATGGTGTTATAAACTCCTATAAAAATCCTGTGGTGTCTAAACACAGTATGCTGTTGTAGTAACCTCTGCACATTCCTGTGGTGTAAACGCACTCTAGGGTGTTATAAACTCCTATAAAAATCCTGTGGTGTGTAAACATAGTATGCCGATGTACTAACCCCTGCACATGTCCTGTGGTGTATAAGCATTCTAGGATGTTATAATTTCCTATTAACATCCCTGTGGGTTCAAGCAATCCTATGATGTTCTAAACTCCTACACTTATCCGCGGGTGAATAATGTTCAGAAGGTGCTATAAACGATAAACAAACTGTCGTTTCTAAAGATAGTATGGTGATGTAATAAACCCAAGACACTTCCTGTGGTAGCTAAACATCCCATAGGGATTTTAATCCGTGCACACATCCTACGGTATCTAATCATCCTGTCAAGTCCTACCCCCATGTGCAAAACCTATAGTGTCCGAGTATATACCATGGTTCAATCAACAAAATATGTGCCAATGCCTGCCACGAATACATCGGCTAATAGCAAGTTTTTGATACAGCGCCGCCAACACAGTCTTTATTTCACGAGAAGCTGCGATTTAAGGGATGAGATGGCCCTGAAAGGATCTGAATTTGTTACATTCAGGTTGCACACAAATGTGTGTAATAGTTTATATTAATTTACCCTGTGTGATAATAAATGTAATCACTTCAAAAGTGTGTTCCGTAATTGTACTTCGACTAATAGTAATATTAATAATATTAATAGTAACAAGCACCGTTATTATTACTGTTCATAGCAATTACACTCATTTTATAAATATACTGTTAATATCAGCACCCATACGCCACAAAAACTTCTTTCTGTATTTCTTCACTTATCTGAATGTTCTATTGAGTCACAAAACTGCTTTATAACCTAGCATTTGAAATAAATATTTTCCTATTGATAAGTGTTGGATGGACGGGGACAGACAGATGGGGATCGATGGATGGACGATGCGATAGGGATGGATGGATGGATGGATTAGACGAATGTATGGATGAACGAAAGTATGGATGGCCCTTGTAAAGTGTTCTACACATAGACAACCTTGTCGAGGAGCTGCGAAATGGGACTAATAAACGACGTGGACTAATTGCTACCAATCAGTAGAAGAAAGGGTGGCTTCTGGTAGCGCCCCTGGTCTTCTAGTGTTTTTTTAAATGACCAGAGGAGGCGTGTCACGTGCCCAAGTGTAGGTAATGTTTTTAGTGCGTGGTGAACGGAGGTCCGGTTCCTGACCAGGAAACAGGCATCTAATGGCCTTTGTGCGTCATCTGAACAACATTTCCAGCAACACGTCTCCCTTTAATCCTATCACAACTTAAAGGGAGGCTTTCATTATTAGTTATGTGTCACTTCTTTTGATCCCCAGTGGTCCGTGAGTAATCGTTCTGGACAAAAACTCTCATCCACCACATAGTCTTGCAAATCGTTTGCCACACCAAAGTAGCAGCAGCACTCCTCATGTGTGCATTCTGGAGACAGAAACATGTATCCAGGTGCCTTTCGGGTACGTTTGTGACCAGTGTCATGAAGCAGAGGAGTCTATTTATGACCCGGTGTGCATCGCGTTAGCTCCATGCAATGTGGTACACGTGCGTGGCAAACCTTAACCACTTCGATGCTGATGACGAGCTCAGCTCATCATGAGGCTTACCAGACGTGTGCTGATGACGAGCTGAGCTCGTAATGTAATGCGGTAATTTCAAAAATGCCGCACACAGCGGGAAAAGCCACCGCATCGAAGCGGTTAAGTAAGATTTAGGAAGCCACGCAAGGCTACTTTGAATGGGCCTGAATGGCTCCATAAATCTGGAGTAAAGCAACACGCCGCAAATTGCTGCGTTGCCATACTCTGCCCTGGGAAGATGTTGCATGGGTGTTCCCACGTAACTCCCATGGATTTTGACGCATTCCCAGATTTACAAGAAATGGTAAATATTTGTATTTCTCCTCGTTTCTTCCTCTTTCTATGTGTGTTGCAGAATGCAGCCCACATAGAAAGAGAAATATGCCTCTCAGGATTGTTTTTCTGCAGGAAGCTATCCCTTCGTACAAAAACAGCCCTGCATGAAACACAGGCACCCTTGCAGGATTATGCAAGGATAGGCTGCCAAAAGGGTGATAATGCAGGATAAAAGGCAGGAATTGCCTTAAATACGGTGCATTCCTGCCCTTTCCATGTCATGCAGTGCAGTGCAGTAAGTTGACTTTTTTTGTGCTGCACTGTGAGACATTCGGCTAAATAGGCCCCAGAATAGTGATCCAGGGACATTAATTCACCACGCTGAACAGCTATTTTTGTTTCAAAACCACCAAAATTCTTTATAGACTTCAAATCGCTGATGGTCTGAATGAGAACCACGAGTTGGAGCTAAAATAGGCACAAATTGCACTAACACCTGGTTTAGCACCAGGACCTAAGTTCGCATTGTAATTCTCCCTGTGATAGCCTGGGGGTGGAGGGGCAGCAATCAACAACAGATGTTATTTTGTGATCATTGTCCAGACTAATCAGTGTCCAGATTTGAATAGCATGCACAAGGCAAGTGCAATTACCATGTGCACGTCATTCCGCATTAGTTTCCAGCTGCGAGCACTCGCTTCAGTATACTTAAGTGTAAATCTGCACAACATTTGCAAAGTAATCATTTTACAGTAGCAATTGTGGTGAACATTTGAACTTGCCCTGATGCAGGAAACGCTTCTGGGCCTAAGTTATTTTGATAAATTACTATGACATCATTCAAGCTCATATTTAGGCTTGATGTTTTAAATGTTTCAGAAAAATAAAAGTAATGTTGAGCGGGGCAAATAAACATGGCACCTGCCTGGCATTCATTTGTGTCTTGAATTCATCCGCTGCACCAGAGGTTGGATTGAAGGTGCAGAGTTCTTCCCCAAGCGGGTGAGGATATCTAAATATGGAGGTATTAAAATTGGGTTACTTCTTCTCGAGGTGAAGCCTCAAGCAAACCCGAAATTAACTTGTGCTCAACCTACAGGTAGCTTAACAGAAAACAGTCAGGGTTAGCGCAGAGGCAATGTATAAAGTATGTGTGCAACACTCCAAACAGCACTACAGTGTAAAAACACCACAAGAAGATACCACAACAGGTTTAGAAAAATAGAGTAATTATCAATAAATAAAACAAGACCAAAATGACAATGATCCAATAAGTAGAACCAGAGATATGCAACTCTTTTTCTTTTAGTGAAAACAGCACCATAAGCACAAAGCACCAACTGTGGATATCTGTTCGCACCGGACTGTGTCAAAGTCACAAGTGCAGGCCAATGGAGCACGGCCGGTTACATGGACCCAGTTAGGCCTGCTGTACACAGTAACTTCAATCTTTGTTTACCGAGCATTGCGATATCCACATCGACGATGCAGCGCGCAGCCAAAGCTATGAGTTGGTTCCGAGGTGCAGCGAGGATGCAATACAAGGTCCTGTATTGTTGTTGAAGATCTAGCTGACAATGGCTTGCGATGCTAAGTCCAGCAGCAAGGATGCGTTGCGCAGTCGGAACGATGCATCGCTTCTGAGGAGCTACAAGGCTGCGTTGCCGAATCTGGCATTGTCATTGAGGCTGCTGTGGGTGAGGGATGAGAGGGCCGGCACTGGGGATGCATCACTCAGCAGCTATTCAGATGAGGCTGTGGTGGCAATGTGGAACTTTGTGACAGGTCCAATTCATACAGCAGGAGTGAAGCATTGGTTCTGCTAGGCATTGCACCACGCCGCAAAGAAGAAGCTTCAGTTCCACTGGATCCACAGAAGCTGGCAGAACACCTTAGGCTCACTTTCAAGGGTCCAGAACTGGGGTGGCAGCATTAGGCAGGGTAGGACTCACCGATGTCAGAGTCCAGGTGCTGGGTTCAAGGTTATTGGAGCCTTCTGTCTCTGAGGCTCTAATCAGGAGATCAGCCAACTAGCCCTCGAACTCACTTTGGGGGTCCTGGGTTTAAGAGCTGCAGGTCCAGTCCTTATCACCCAAGCAAGAGTGCCCAACTCAGTCCTTCCACCCTGCAAGTAATGGACAATCCAAGCACACCTAAGCTCTCTATTGTGTGTGGCTGTCTAGAAGGAATAAACAAATCCAAATGTCAGCTGCACCCAGTCATGTGATCCAGAGTCAGCCTCTAGGTACTACATAGCTAAGGCAGGAAAATGCAAACATTGTAATATATTTTAAAAATTTGACTTCACCATATGTTGAGATTTTTCATTACAATTTCAAAGAAATCAAACATGAACTGGTTACCTGCTCCCATTTGAACTGGTTACCTGCTCCCATTTGAAAATTACATCTTAGTTAAATGTAATAAGGTAACCCAATGATACCCTACGGGAGGGGGAAAGTCTTGCATTATGACAAACAAATATAAGAGTCGTTCACTACCAGGACATGTAAAACTTAAAAATGCATATCCTACTTTTTAAATACATTGCACCCTACCCTTAGGGCTGTTTAGGGCCTACCCTATGGATGTCAAGTCAAGTCAAGTCAAAGGATTTATATAGCGCACTACATACCCGTAGGGTTTCAAGGCGCTTAGGAGGGGGAGGAGAATTACTTGTCAAAAATCCACGTTTTAAGTTGCTTTCTGAATGCTAGGTGGTTCTGGGTAAGGCAAAGGTAAGCGGGGAGAGAGTTCCAAGTTTTAGCAGCCAGGTATATGTATTACAAAGGAAGGTTTGGGCCTGGCAAAAGGTTTATTTTGGCAGTTGTAAATAGCAGTAAGAACTTCAAACACATGCTGCAATGGCTGGCCTGAGGAATGTTTAAAGGGCTACATAAGTGGGTGGCACTGCAGGCCCACTGGTAGCATTTAATTTATAGTCCCTGATTACATGTAGTACCACTTAACTAGGGACCTATAAGTAAGTTAGATATGTCAATTAGGGATAAGCTAACAATCCCATGTTTTGGGGAGTGAGCACATGCACTTTAGCACTAGTCAACAGTGGTAAGCTGTGCAGAGTCCCAAAGCCAGCAAAAACAAGATCAGTAAAAAAAATGGAGGAAGAAGGCAAAACGTTTGGAGAAGACCACCCTAAGGCTGTCAGGTCTAACATGTGCCACCCCCCAGCTGAGAGTGGATGGAACTACCCAACCCCTTGCGGGTTCTCATCACTAAGGGAGAAGAACCTGAACAGAGCATCAGCATTGGTGTGGTCTGACCTAGGATGGTGCTCCACCATAAAGTCCATTTCCTATAGTGATATGGGCCACCTCAACAGTTTGAGATTTTCAACCCTAATTTGCATGAGCCATCTGAGGGGACTGTGATCATTCTGAACCCAGAAATTAGTCCCAAACAGGTATAGTCTCAGCTTCCTTAGTGCCCAGACCACAACAAAGCATGGATGATGTTATTATAAATAAACACGCATTTCCTTGTTCAAATCAGTGGACCACTCTGCTGTAATTGCAAGGTCGCTATTGTCAGAGTCTTAGCCCGCTGATTCCTGTGACCAAGATGGGGACTTGAATACACTTACCTTCAGGTAATGGGGAGTTAGATCATCCAGTAGGGGATTCTTGGCAGAACACCCGCCATAGGCAACTAGGTTAGGGAGCGCATAGTAAGAGTACTCCATACACAGTGCTTATATGCCAGTATATATACACTGTTTAACCCCTTCAGTGCTCATGACAAAGCCAGCTCGTCATGGGCATTACCTGCGCTGTGCTTATGACGAGCTGGCTTTGTCATGTAAAGTGGGTTTTTAAAATTTTCAGCGCACAGCGGGAAAAGCTGCAGCACTCCTAGTGTTAAGCACAATGGTAGAATTGTGTATCCTTTTCACTGTTCTTATACTGCTAATCACTTTTATCTGCTTCTGTCTATTAATCATTGCAGTACATATATTTTATACAAGAATCACAATGGTTCAATACATTTTGAAACGCCCCTTTGTGTATTTCTTATGTACCTTTCTTAGTATGCAGGAGTCACTTAGCGAAAAGGTTCTAGATCTGTTGCCACGATTCCTTGGATAGTTAGGTCATGTTCTGAGGTAGCAAAAACCATTTTTTACTTTACTAGGTTTATGGGTACATATGGTGGCACTGTGTTTATAGGCCAACACATCCTGAAGGTGTGCTTAGAATCAGTCTGGTACCATCCCAACATTTATGTTGTCCAACAAACGAGCAGTTCCTAATGAGAAAGTGTAAACCGTACAACACAATCACACTCCACCTTTGTTCCTGTGGAAGTAACTTCTGCTAATGAAGGCTACTGGTTGGCCTAGGCCCTCTTCATTTAATTGTGCTATGACAGCCTCTATGCCGTGCTGTGAAGAGTCTGTCTGCACTATGAACTCCTCAAAGAAGTCAGGAGCCTTTAGTATGCAAAACAACAATGATCCTGCCTGCTGAAAGTGTTATAAGTGCCCAAGAAGCACCCCTGGTGAAATATCAATAAGGAAGGAAGTGCAATAAAACCAAAAACACTCAGAGAAAAGAGAAATGTTATATATGAAAGTTGAATAAGAAGCATGGAAACAAGCTGCAAAATGTGACCGCCACTGTACTGGGGTACCAAATGTCTATTTAAATGAGCAAAAGGGAGCAGACTAAGGGGGCGGGGCTGGCCAGCATGGGAATAGGAACCCCTCGACATCAGGCTCCTAGGCTGATCAGGGAGATGAGGGTACTGTTGTCTAATTTATTATTTTAGTCTGCATTTTTCAGAGAGATACAAACCACTGTAAGGCAGCTTTAGAGTGCTTAAAATACTGTGTTAGAACACCACACAAATACACACTTTTAGTATATAGCAGTATTTCCCTTTCAACTTAAACACTTAAACATCACTCCTCTCGGTAGAGCTATATCTATCACCTATGAGACACTACCGTCTCACCTTCCCCCCTGCTGGTAGTGGTGGTGACAAGTCAATTAGTACATCTGCATGTATGCCCAAAATCTGCCACACCAAGGCAGAAGTCCTGACACCAGGGGCTTCCAGGAAGCCCTTTTATCCAGTGTCATCTCCCTAGCCAAGACCACACTTCGGTTTTGAAGGTGTGACTCTCGGGCGGCACTTTATTTTTAGGTGTATGGTTACTCAAGATGATTTGATTTAACCCCTTCCATACCCACGGGGCATATCAACAAGGGGGCGGCGATAATATTATCGCCGCTTTAGAGGCGGTTTTCGGACGAAAAGTGGCAATATTATTATCGTATTATCAACAAGGACACGCTAGCGCGTGTATCCTTGCTTTAGCGCCCCTGTCAGCACTCCTCCCATCGCATCGCTAATTAGATGCAAATGAGGCGTGCCTGACAATACTCCCTTGGATAAATATCGCTGACCCAGCTATGTCATATTAACAGCGAGGGTTAGCGATATTTAAAATCACGTTAGGTATTCCTTAACCCAGCAATTTAAAGTCTGTTAAATTCCTGACTAAGGCATACCTGACATGGGGGGTGGCTTGTGTGGCTAAGGCCACAGGCCCTATCACCAAGGATATCGCTGTTTTCCATGGAACATCGCTGGGAAACCAGCAATGTTCCATGGAAAACATCGCTATCACTGGAATAATTATCGCCATTGCGCTATGCGTTGTTAATACAGCGCTAACATGGCGATAATTATCTGCGATAGCCGGTGATAAAAATCCTCAGGCTAAGAGCGGCCAGTGATAATTATCGCTGCCGCTTGTTGATATGCCCCCAACAGAAGGATTTCTATCTGCTGTTTATCAGCTGGTACCTTGATGTGGAGTAAGCCCAGGTGAACTTTTTTTTATTACAATCATGCTCACTAGGCAAATTCATAATTTTTTCTTTTACGCCGCAACACTTAAAAAATGTACTAGTCGCCACTGGATGCAACAGGGACACAAATAGTGTAAACACCTGTAGGGATCCATTGAAAGTCAAATCTACTGAATTACCATGACCTGGTTTTACTTGAAATCATATCTACAAGTGAAACCAAGCACTAGCAATGCGAAGGTGGGATACTGAGTGATGTGTAACGTGTAATTTTGGGAAAAATAAACATATTGCATGACTTAGACTTGCCCAATTGTTATTGCATAGAAATGTGCGTAATAGTTTGCAATTGGAATCCAAATCTCATGCAACATAGTGCTGATTCTCCTATGCTGCATGGTGTAACATTTACTCCTTCATTATGAGTGACCTCATAATTCCGATGAACTGGTTACTGGAACTACCAGCCTCATTGCAATTATAATCTAGTTATTTTCACATGAAGGTTTCAGCTGCTAAATGCAGATGGCTCCAGAGTTACTGATTCCCTGGTAAATCCTCATTTCTTAGTGGAGCCCTTGAGTTCAACTCGTCTCAGACCGGATTTTCCCAACTTCTGAAGTTATTTGTCTCCCCGGATCAGTAATCCCCAAAGTGGGGAGAAACGAGCCCCTTTAATCAACACATGTAATGGGGGCCTCATTGTCATCCAAATAAGACATTTTCTCTGAAAACGTAACCGTTAACATCATTGTTGCACGACCAGCTGTGGCCCGTGCAGGTAAGAGCGGTGGGCCGGGTTGGAGGGGGGGAGGAGGATTTCAACAGACGACCACGAAGGAAAATTAAATAAATAATTAATTTTCCCTTGTCGCCGTCTGTTGAAATCCTCCCCCACCGCCCCGCCGTTCTTACCTGCTCGGGCCAAGGCTGTGCATGACTATTGGGAAATACAGTGATTTTTTTAATTTTTATCATTTGCACAACAGTGCTGCTACTCCATACCTCAAAACTAACAAAATGTGCTTTACAAAGAGGTCCAGTTTGGAAAATGTGCCTCAAGTCTTTGAAAAGTTTGGGGCATGCTACTATCTAGATACAGTCTTATATTTTGTTCTTATAAAAATATGAATGGCTTGAACGTGTACCTTTTTCAGCACAATTTTGGGAGTAAAGTGCATGTGTTCAAAATTCAAATCATTTAATTAACTCAGTTATTGCAGAAATTGCCACAATTGCACCTCTACATTCTTAGAGCAGAAATACTATTTTACTAAAGGCGAATCAAAGAATAGTACAAAACATTAATAACACTTTAACTATGTCTAATCAAGCAGTTGAGCAGCTAATGCAGGTCCATTGTTCCACTGCATTCCTGTGGTGGCTGTTCCCAGCAGCAAGGCTGCTTTGTTTCTGGGATGTTGCTTGTCGCCGTGGCTGTGATAACACACCATGAACTCCTGTTTATTGTTGACGGATTCCTGGTTTATGTATATTTTTATCCAAGACAAGTAAAACAATGGTGGTAACCACTTGTGTGGTTTTTCTGTCTGCACATAAGTGTGCCTGCTGTCCTGGTGCTGTCGGGTCAACGTTTGGGAAGTTATGATTCATAATTGAGCGCAGGTCACCGGGTCACAAAGATGAGGAGCTATGCGTTGGATACTCTGTTAGGCTGCCCCGGTACACCAAAGGTGGCCACCTACGAGGGCAGCCACCCTTAGTGCCATAGGATGGCACAGACCCTGAGCGGTCTAGTGGTTGGGGGGACCAGTGGTCCCCCCGTGATGTCGCTTCCTGTCCTGGGCGTGGGGTTGAACGGCTATATAGGCTAGGGGGCCAGGGTCAAGCGCCCTCTTTGTTCTTTGCAGCGGCGAGCTGACCCTCGCCCCCTCCCCCTGGCTGATCCCGCATTGCGGGTCTAGAAGACTGCCCGGCCTTTTCCCTCCCATCCGCTTACCCTGCTCTCGGGCAGATCGGGGGGGGGAGGGGTTTGTTGATACTAATGACTTGTCTTTGTGTTGCAGGCGGAGTTACAGGGCGATCCAATACAGGAAGGTACAGAAGGGTACCCTCTACATGAGCACCGGAAGGGTGTGTGAGCGAATTATCCCCCAGGGAGATCCACAATGGATCCTGGAGGACCGACGGCGCCCCGTTAGTCTTTCGGGCGGTTGTGTACCTGAGCAACCGGGGGTTGCCAACGCTCCGCGCCCCCGAGGGGGGAGGGGCGTGAGTAATGGGCGGACGAGGGGTTCGCCGGGGGAGGGGTTAGACCTTCCCCCAAAAACTGACAACGCCCCCCACGGTTAACACCGCGGGGTTTATAGCTCATCAGGTGGGCGGGTCGCGAGAGGCGGCTTGCTCTGGATCTCCCGTAGGATACCCCAACATGTTGCCATAATGTTTATGCTAATAAAACTGCAACAACTTTCTCCATCTAATTGTGTTGTGTTGATTATTGGTGGAAGGGTGTGTTGTATGAAGAAAGGTCTGGGTTTAGGCCGATATTGGCACTAAGAGGAGTTACGTGGGCCCTTGAAGCCCCTGTGGTGAAGGTTAATTCCCCTATTTAGGAGACCCCTACTCAGCTAAAAGCCTCTATAAGTCTAAAAATTGGCAATATTCAGTCCCCAGAGCTGACTGACGGGTAATTACATGCAGCAGGCGGCCACATAAGAGTGGTATTAGGGCAGAGTGGTGGGGCGGGCAGGCAGGGGGTAGGGAGACAGACCACCATAATACAAAAACAAAACAAAAAACGTACCTGCTCTGCTGCCCACCGCATCCCATTCTTCTGCTCTTTACTGCAGCACAAGCTCCCAGTCTCCCCTGCGGCCAATCCTGACGCTGTTCTCATGCATAAGAGCAGCGTCAGGATTGGCCTGGGCGCCCTCAATTTGCATCCCAGGTAGACTGGGAGCCAGTGCTATGCTGTCTCCAGTTCGGCAACTCAGCTGGGGTTGAGACCACTCAGTGCAGTCAGTTTGGCCATTCTGTGATGGCTGGCCGAACCAACATGTGCACTGATGGCACTGCACCTACCACTCCTCTTGGTGACTGCCCTCGCAATGGACCCACCCCCACGACTCGAACCAGCCTAGGACTTGAAAAATAAAATGATAATAAACCTGTTTTCGAGGTGCGTAATTTTGCTTTACGCCACTAAGGCAACAAGGAGGATGCTTTATTTTGTAGAAAGTGTGTAACACATGCATACAATGTGTGTGTAGGAAGGAAGGAGGGAAGGGGTACTGTAATGCTTGTAAGGCAGGATGGCCGTGACAGCCTTTACTGAACATCTCATGTTGCTGTCATTGGTACTCCTATAGCGCTTTAAAGCATCGTTTTAAAAAGTATTGTCAGTATTATTTCATACTCAAAGTTCTGTAATGTCATTTTCCTGTATATGATTTGTATGAGAAAGAATTTCATATTTGATTACATGAATAATTCTCATTGGTCAAATGAATGGAGTATCTTGATGATCAACTGACTGATGGATCTTACTATGCGCTGCGTCTAGTGACTATCACATGAGGTATCTCTTTTGTTTAAAATAGGTGTACTTTGGACACCATATACTATGGATCTGAAGGAAAGTAAACTAAGCCAATCAGGTGTTAGCCAATGTAAGATGTTTTTAGGAGTTGGCGCACATGCACTGGGGACTGGTTAGCAATGTCCCAGTGCACAGAATCTAAAAACCAGCAGCATCCGCCTACAAACAACTGGGGTAACCACGCAAAGAGAGGCACTTTCTCACAATAATGATGAGCATTATTGGGATATTATAGGCATCCCTGGGGTTAAGGTGAGCATCCAGGGCATGTTATTGCAAAGACAGAACATTATTTTTAATTGCTCTTTAGGCACATTTACGTGAAAAGAGAGAGAGAGAGAGAGAGAGAGAGAGAGAGAGAGAGAGAGAGAGAGAGAGAGAGAGAGAGAGAGAGAGAGGGGGTGTGGTTGTGTGGTTGTGTGTGTGTGTATGTCCCATTGCAGGTCCACCCACCGACATTCTTCCCGCGCACTCAGTAGCAACCTCACGCATGGAAATAATGCTATACATGACACATCTTCCCCTTTTACACATTGACAAAAGAAATAAATCAACAACTAAAACAAATAATAACAGACATATGATAATTATAAGCATAATTATAAGTAATTATAAGTATTCTGCAACATAACAAGGATTCCAAGGATTCAAAGAGTACGGACTATGCTAAACTACAATAAAATTGTAAAATTTAACAGCTATATTTACTTGCCTTTCCAAGCTCGTAACTTTCACCCCGGTCTCTTCCCCTGGTAAACTTTGTGCAACAGGTGGTGCCGGAGGTTCACTGGTGCACCTGGAGTCACTACTCACATCTTGTGCGCCCCTTTCGCCAGATTCCAAAGTGTTTCCTTCTCAAGGCACGCCTTTGAGGTTGGCTCCCACTTCAGTACTATTTAGAATACCAATATCCCAGATCAATGAACCTGAGGGAAGGTTTCTGCTACTCTTCCATGACAAGATCTTATTGCATTTCGCCAGTTTACTAAAATGCCAAATCTTGCCATCCTCCAGTTCCTTTGGGGGGGGGGGGGGGGGTGGGGGGGGGGGTTAGCTGTTTAGCTTAGTATATCTTGTAAGTATATCTTTTTTTTAAAAATGTAATAAAGTTAATTTACTTAATTTAAATTAATAAATATAATTTACAAATTATAAAAACAGTAATTAATTTAATTTAATTTAATTATAGTAATTTAATTAATATTAAAATTACATTTAATTTAATATATTTAATATATATAATATAATTAATGGAATATAATACATTTATAAATAGTAAATATTATAATGTAATTTAGTACAATAAATATAAATTAAATTAAATTAAAATAATACTTAATATAATTTAATTTAATATAATTAAAGAAATTTAATTACTTTAAAAATTGTAAATAATATTATTTAATTATAATAAATAAAATAAATAAAAAAAGTAATTAATTTAATTTAAGTAATGTAATTCAATTAATTTTTTAATTGTAAATATTGTAATTAATTTAATTAAATTTAATTGAATTAATTTAATTAATTTAATTTATTTTAAGTCGTAATACTCCTGTACCCCAAAAACCAAACCCAGCCCTAAAACCTAAAAATACCCCTGTACCCCAAAAACCAAACCCAGCCCTAAAACCTAAAAATACCCCTGTACCCCAAAAACCAAACCCAGCCCTAAAACCTAAAAATACCCCTGTACCCCAAAAACCAAACCCAGCCCTAAAACCTAAAAATACCCCTGTACCCCAAAAACCAAACCCAGCCCTAAAACCAAAAAATACCCCTGTACCCCAAAAACCAAACCCAGCCCTAAAGCCTAAAAATACCCCTGTACCCCAAAAACCAAACCTAGCCCTAAAACCTAAAAATACCCCTGTACCCCAAAAACCAAACCCAGCCCTAAAACCTAAAAATACCCCTGTACCCCAAAAACCAAACTCAGCCCTAAAACCTAAAAATACCCCTGTACCCCAAAAACCAAACCCAGCCCTAAAACCTAAAAATACCCCTGTACCCCAAAAACCAAACCCAGCCCTAAAACCTAAAAATACCCCTGTACCCCAAAAACCAAACCCAGCCCTAGAACCTAAAAATACCCCAAAATTACTTATTAATATATTAATATTTTATTTTATTTTTAATATTAATTAAATTAATAAAATAATGTAAAATAAAATTAAATAAAAATAATATACTTACCTATACTTACGATGTAATGGCATGCGTTGTAATAGTATCTGCTATGTAATGACATGCGTTGTAATGGCATGCATTGTAATGGTATTTGCGTTGTAAAAGTTGCGATGTAATGGTAGTGCGTTGTAAAAGTTGCGTTGTAACGGTGCAATACCCATTCAGCTAGTTCGATTGCCAGTCTTTCAAGTTCTGCTTGTCCTTGTCGTCTGCCGCCCCGTCGTGTTGCTTAGTTGCATCTCTTTCCCACGCCCCGGAGGATGGAGAGGATAGAGAGGATAGAAAACATAGGAAAAGAAAGGAGCACTGCAGGATGTTTCCCTTTTGTATGCCCTTGGACCAGCTAGGTGTACCACCTCGTTGATTGTCTAGATTGGCCACCTATGGGGGTTTGTGCGATGACAGGTAGAGGTCTAGGGAGCCCCACATGTTCGACTGCCTGTGAGTTTTCGGCGAGTGTTTTACTGTAATGTTGTCAACCCCCCTCAGGAAGGTGATCCAGTTAAGCCATGCCTGTGGCGCAGCTTTCGATATGTCTTTCAAATTGCTTAGGACTTTTTTGACTGCAGCCGTAAGCAGTAGGTCAATGAGGTTGCGGTCTTCTGTGGTTGTGATTGATGGGGATGTGAAGCCCAGGACTAGGCTTGGGAAATCAATGTGTAAGGCTACTCCTGTGATCTCATCAATAAGTGTTCCTATTCCCCCCCAGAATCCCTTAACCTTAGGGCAGCTGAGTAGTAGGTGTTCCAGGTCTCCCTTCCCCTTGTCGCAGTTCCAGCAAGAGTCGCTCTCTCAGATCCCCATGGAAGCTAGGCGGGCCGGTGTCCAGAATGCCTTATTTACTAGCCAATATTTGGTCTGGTTTAGGGTTGCCGTTACCTTTTTCCTAGTGGTGGATCTCCATAGCTCCGCTCTATCGTCCTCACTAAGCACCTTGCCCGCCAGTGCTCCCCAGAAGTTCGTGACCTTGTCATTGAGTTTGGTGGATTTGGGGCAAAGGGCTTTATATAGGTGTGCCACTTGGTGTCCTAGTGTATTGAGATTAGCGGCGTGTTTTATGAGGGATGGTGTTAGACTGTTAAGGTTTGCCTTCCTGATTGCTACCTTGATTTTGAGAAAATTGTACAGTTCTATGTTCTGTAGGTTGTGTTTTTCCTTAAGGGTGTCGAAAGTTGTGTGTGTGCCTTGTTTCTGGAGGTCGTAGGCAGTGGAGATGCCATGCCTATACCATGAGTGCATGTTGAGAACCCTGTCCCTGTACTTTATTGTGGGGTTGTGCCAGATGGACTCGAATTGGCTATTTCTGATGCTTGTTGTCAGTAGTTTGTCGACACTTAGAAGCGCTGTCTTTGTGTTCTTTAGGACGGGGTTGTCCTTGATTGCTGGGTGACGAGTGGCCGTGAGAAGGGCGATGGGGTTCATACCTTCTAGTAGTCCTCGCTCAAGTGTCAACCATGCGGGGGTGTATTCCTGTCTCGGTCGAGCCAATGAAGCCCTTGTCTGGCTATGCACGCTACCTGGAATCGTTTGAAATTGGTTAGGTTAAGACCACCCAGATCTTTTGAAAGTCTGAGCTTGTGTAGGCTTATCCTGGGTTTTTTCCCCCTCCACAAGAAACTGTTCAGCATTTTGTCCAGTCTCTTGTGGAAGTCCTCTGTGTTTATTAGTGGAAGCATGCTCAACATATAGTTAACCATTGGTGTGAGCATCATTTTGATCGCCTCTACTCTTCCCCACCATGTTGTGTATTTGGGGGACCACCCTTCTACTATGTCCTTAATTTTCTGCAGAGTTGCTTGCTCGTTGTGTTCTAGTGTTGCTCTTAGATCTCTCTCGAAGAGGAGGCCCAAATATTTAATGGGCTTCTGTTGCCATGTTAGTCCGGACGTTCCTAATACCGTTTTCGTTGTGTGGACGTTCAGTGGTTTGCATTCGGATTTGTCCTTGTTGAGTCTGTAACCCGAGACTTGGGCATATTGCTCTATTGTGTCGGTCAATGCTCTGATGGATCTCTCTGGGTCTTCCGTGACTATTAGTACATCATCCGCGTATGCCGCTAATTTGAAGGTTTCTCCCCCTATAGGTATTCCTGCTATGTTTTTGTTGGTTCTTATCATAGTTAGGAGTGGTTCTATGGCTAGTAGGAACAGGGCTGGTGATAGTGGGCATCCTTGTCTCGTCCCCCGGCCTAGGTTAAGTATGTCTGATGTGCCTCCGTTTACTACCACCCGCGCTTTGGGGTCTTTGTATAGGGCCACCACCATCTTCCTGTACTTCGGTCCTAACCCAAATTTCCCCATGCACTGATCTAGGAATGGCCATGACACCCTGTCGAACGCTTTCTCCGCATCTAAGGCTATCATAACTGCTGCGTTGTTACTTTTGGAAGAGTGGTTAATTATGTGGCATAGTAGCCTTGTATTGTCGTGGGACATGCGGTTCTGGAGGTAGCCTACTTGTGATTTGTGTATAAGCTTTGGTAGGTATGCGTTGAGTCTATTTGCAAGTATTTTTGCGTATATCTTGCAGTCTGCATTTATGAGTGAGATTGGTCTATAATTCTTCGCCTCGTTTGTATCTTTCCCTTCCTTTGGTATTACTATTATGTTTGCCTCTGCCATTGACTGTGTCATACGTCCCTTCTGGACACATTCCGTGAAGACCTCTTTCATGGTTGGCTTGAGAATGTGCAGATACTGCTTATAAAAACTGGCCGAGAACCCGTCTGGCCCTGGTGCCTTGTTATCTTTAAGGCTTGCCGTGGCTCTCCCTATCTCATCCTCTGTTATGGTCAGCTCAAGGATGTCACGTTCCTGATCTGATAGTGTCGTGTGGATATACTTCCTAAGAGTTCCATGCCCCCATCGTCCTTTAGTGTTTCATCTTTTGTATACAGACCCTCGTAGAAGTCTCTGAAGACCTCCTGAATGTCTTTGTTTGCAGTCTGGGACTTGTTGTGTCTGTCTTTAATGGCCCCTATCGTGTACTGTTTCTGTTTCCCCCTTAGGTAAGATGCTAAGTTTTTCCCCGCTTTGTTTGCGGTGAACAGCTTAATAGATTTGTATTTATTGATCCTGGTCCCTGCTCTCTCACTCAGTATTCTATTCAGTTCGTACTTCCGTTTCGTCAGGCTCGTGAGGGTGTTCTTGTCTTCTAGTTTGGCTATGTGGCTATTCTCCAGATTTTTAATTTCTTTCTCTAGGTCTACAATTTTTTTTATCTCTTTCTTTGTTCATCCTTCCCTTGACTGTCATAACGGTTCCCCTGATAGTGGCTTTTAGGGCATCCCATAGCATCTCCCTGTCTGTCTCCGGGGTGTCATTAATTGACAAGTATTCTTTTATTGCTGCCTCTATCTCTGCTTTCGCTGAGATGTCGAGGAGCAGGCTGTCATCAAATCGCCATCTTCGAGTTGGCTTTTCATTGTGCTTCCCCGATAGGGTTAGACTTATGTGCGAATGATCTGATATTGACCTGGGTCCAATCTCCGTGTGGTCTATGAGGTGGGTATGCGTTTCTGACATGAGGATGTAGTCAATTCGACTGTATGAGTTGTGTGGGTTGGAATAGAAGGTATATTCTCTGGCGTATGGGTTGCTTAGGCGCCACGGGTCCCTCAGGCTGAGTTTGGAGCACAGATTCTTCAGGATGTTGGGTTTATTTGTTGATTGGCTCGGTTTGTGTGGGTGTTTGTCAATCGCTGGGTCTAGAACCTGGTTCATGTCTCCAGCGACGATCAGAAGGTCGCCTAGTGGTAGTGAGTGTAGTTGTGCTCCTACCCCCTCCCAGAACGGTTTGTCGTCGGTGTTAGGGCCATATATGTTGGCTACTTGAATTGTTTCTCCCGCTCTCCTTAGGCTAGTTACAAGAGTTCTTCCCTGGGTGTCTGCCTGTGCGTGTACCAATGTTAGTTTCGATTTTTTGCTACTACCCCATTTTTCTTGTTTTGTGCTGGAGACCCCACAACATCACCTACCCAGTTGGCATTTAGGCGCTTTATGTCCTCTGCTTCCAGTCTTGTCTCCTGGAGTACATAGATATCACCCTTAAGCTTCCTGAGGTGTTCGAGCACTTTCCTCCTTTTCACCGGGCTATTCAGACCCTTGACATTTAGGGATACTATCTTTATGTCAGATGCGATGCTTGTCTGGTAATTGTGTGTCATTTGTGATGTTTTGCATTTTGCGGTCCATGTGGCCTTGCCCTGTGTGTGTTGCTATGGCCCCCTTCTTCTGGTCCCTGAGTTGTGTGTGGGTCCCTGTGCTTACGCCTGCGCTTGCTGCTCCTAGATGTGGGTGTAGAGAGAGAGTAGAAGAAGAAAAAGTGAAAGAAAGTAGACCCATGTATGCGCTCCCCATTCCTCCCAACCCCCCCTATCCCCCCCTCCCTCCCCTCCCTACCCACCCCCCACTCTCCCTTACTTGCTGAGTGGGTGTGCGACGACAAAGTTCCTTTGCACCGCATCACCCCTCAGGTAGAGTTGTGTTCTTTTTTTTTTTTTTTGAAAACCTTTATTTAACATTTGCAATCAAATACAAACAAGGGCCTACAACCCTCAGGGCTGGCCGCTAATCATAGGATCTTAATTCACAATGCGCATCGGTTGCAAAGGTAATTCAAGTTAGACACAGGATAAGAGGTTTTCATTTTAAAATAATTAGTAGAGAGAGTCAGGTGCGGCACAGCGTCTCGGATCACAAAGTGGGGGCGAGCAAAGGAACAACATATCCAAGAGAAACTCTCTATCAACTAGGTCAACGGAGGTAAGACGTAAGTCATCAGGATAAACTAGTGCATTGTGATCGTCGACTCCATCAGTAATGTCCGCCCCAGAACGCCAAAACCTCGAACAATCAAGGTACAAATATAGAGATCAGGATGTGTGAAACCGAACCCACTATACTAACCCGGGAGAAGAAAAGAGAGGAAAACAAGGGGAAGAGAAGGAAGAAAGAGGCCATAGAACAAAAATAAAAACGAACACCCATCCCCAAACCCCCCACCCTGCACCCCTGCTGATGACTACGGCCACCCCCCTCGCAGCGTGCCTGTCGCCCAGTAAGAGAACCCGAAATATAGAAGATGAGAAAGAAAAAAAAGACAAAGAACCCACCCAGTGAGGGAAATCGGAGGAGGGCATGTTGTACGGACTCCCGGTCTCCTTCCTCCGTCATGACCAACCCCGCCCCGGACTCCATCAGATCAGATAAACAATCCCGGTAAACCTATACGACAATGAGAGACCCAGATAACAGTATCAACCCTGGCCCCGCCAATCAAATGCACATAAATCATCAATTAAAGAAAGTCTTTTCCACGAAGCACTGCAAGAGTCCAAAGAACAGGGGCAAACAGAGAAGAAAGGTGCGGCAGTTCTCGATGTGGAAAGTCGGTACCAGTGATGCCCCCCCCCGCCTCCGAAGCCAAGCATTACCCCATCCGCCATCTTAAAAGCCCGACGGGGAGGGGAGTCGACAAAATCCAAAACAACAAAGGATAAGGAATGGAAAGGTCCAGAATGGGGATATCTTGCAAGTGTCCCACAGGATACACAATCGGAGGTTCCAACGGCTCCACAGGGTAATCGGGCACAGTACAGTCGGATAGGTCAAATATAGTAGAAGCAAACCCTGCTTCCAGCGCCGGGTCAATACAAGTCTCCGAGGCATAGATTGAAGTGCAAGCTGGTTGCCGGGGCGCGGGTGTCATGTCAGGATCCGCTCTCAGGTCTATGAGTCCATCCGTATCGGACAGCAAGCTGCAAGTCCGGGCTGCAATGGTTCCCTTGAGTGCCATGAGTGCCTCCAGCACCGTTCGCAGTGACTGGCCAGTTCGAGCCTGCTCCGCTAGCTGCTCTTCTTCCTCCAACATGGTAGTACCCACGGAGTGGCGCCTTCTCCGGGGCAAAATTAGACGTAGCAGGAGTAAGCCATGAGGGACTGATGTGTAACAAGCAATAATACGCGGTGTAAACATTTGGCTAATAATATACATACATCAGGGAAGAGCAGTAAAAAAGACACCAAACCATGTAACATGATATCTATATTGTACCTGTTTGCCACAATATAGATATCATGTTACAAAAATAATTCTGTATGGGACGTACTGAATACTGCATTAGCTAGTTGTTTTTAACTCAGTCACTGTGTATTATCTTCGTATTTTATTAACTGTTTTTAAACATGGATTTTGGGTTGATTAATTAAATGAAATTTCATATTTTGTTAATTATTGGTTTGGTGTCTTTTTTACTGCTCTTCCCTGATGTATGTATATTATTAGCCAAATGTTTACACCGTCTATTTCCCTGTACTGTGAATTAAGTTTCTGAACAGGGGGTCCTTGTTATTTACACTAACAAGCAATAATACACAGCGAGGTACCGACCCGGGGGGGGTTGACGATGCGAATGTCGTACCCCCGGTCAGGGACCCCCGCGACACATCGCCGTGTGTCACTTGTCGCCTCGCCTATTGTAGAGCACCAGGCAGTTGGTGGTAGCAGACCAATCAAAAGTCTGAGTGCTCCAGAGAGCGGACCCGACCACGTTCAGCAGTCCGTTGTTATGCAACCCGGACCCGGCAGAGCCCGCACTCGAGACCCCGGCTTCCCTGCTGGGTTAGGCCTCGGACGACCATCGATGTATCTCCGCTCCACAACGGCGGAGAAACTCCGGGATTGCACCACTGGAAAGCAGGTCAAATCACACACACAGATCCGGTGCGGGTAACCAGGATAGTCGACAGGATAATAGGCCGAAAGACGGAGGTCGGCGGAGCCGGGAGACTATGTGGCCATCTTGGTTGGCATCGTAGCTCCTCCCCTAGAGTTGTGTTCTTAGTCTGGTCTAGCCTTGAAAGTTAAAGAAAGCACAGTCCATCTCTGTCTCTGTCGCTTCTACGGTTGTTCCTTGTGTTCGTTTGGCGTACTTGTGCTGCTGTTTGTAGGAAACGTGCCATGGCTTGGCTTGGCCTTCTTCGTTCCGCAATCCGCCAGCATGCTCTGTTGCTCCAGATGGGGTAGAGTTCCAGGCCCGCGCAGCCCGTGAGACTGGTCTTTTGTCTTTTCAATGTGTTCTATTTATCGTGAGGTAGACAAGTTGTCTTTTAGTTTGTAGTGTGCCTTACTCCGATTGCCCGTTCTCGTCTGGTGAGGCACTTCTTTTCGCTGCACCGGGGCTTTTTGTTTCCTCCATCTCTTCCACCGGTGGTTCTTGCAGATAGCGTCTCAAGTCTCCTGGGTTTTCGAATATCATAGTTTTCCATTTATCCGTTACCTTGAACCTTGCCGGGCCAACGAAGCTGAAGTTGGCGCCTCTTTTGCGCAGGGTTTCTCTGAGGGCTAGGTATCCCTTCCAGGTTTCGACTGTTGGCTTAGAGTAATCCTGGGTCAGCACGATCTTGAAGCCTTCCCATGTCAGGTTCTGATTTTTCCTGGCAAAGGCAAAGATGGCGTCGGTTTGGCTTAGTCTCAGCGGATTACATATTATTGGTCTTGGTCCTTTGCCTGTCGTTGGTTTCCCTGCCGGCACTCTATAGACCTTTTGCACCTCAAACCTCCGTTCGAAGGTGATGCCTGTGAGTTTAGGGATCATTTCTTCTAGCATGGCTGCGCACGAGCCTGCTTTGTCCTCTGCCCCTTCTGGCACGCCCAGGATCCTTACGTTGCCTCTTCTTGCCCTGTCGTCCTGCTCTGCTAGCTGTTTTTGTATGGCTTTCGTGGCCTTCTGCCATTCTGCTATGGCCTTGGTGTTTTCAGCCGTTGCGTCTTCCACCAAGCTTATTCGGCCTTCTGCTGCTTCCATTCTTGTGTTGGTTCTGTGAAGATCTGCTCTTATTGCCGCCAACTCAAGTTGCATGTTCTCCACTTTAAATTTTGTTTCTTTCGCCACTTCATTACCTTCGTTGATTCTTCTTAGGATGGTCTCCAGGGTGGCTTTTTCTCCTTTGGTTTTCAGTGGGGATCCCTGATTGTCTATTTTGGGGTTTTTTTTGGTCTCCCACCGTCTTCCCCTCGTTATCAGCCATGGTTCCGATGCCCCTTCTTGACAAAATGTTGCCTAGACGCCCCCCCTTTTGGACCACCGTTGGTATGCTTGTTGAGGTTGCCTTTGATGTTGGTGCGTAAATCCCTTGCGGTCTATATCTGCTGGGCTCTCTGATGTGCCTTGTTCTGGTCTTTGCTTTGGGTCCTGCCAGCATGTGCTTCGTCTTGTTGGCGGCTGTTGCGCCGCTTGCTCGTTAAGCTTGCGGAACTCTGCGGTTTTGCGCTTGAGGGGGTATTGATTGAGGCGTCGTTGCTTCGTTTGTGGTCTTCGCGTGCACTGGATAGCACCTTGCCACCTTCGGCTGTTGGTATGTTGATCTCCACCACACATACACCTCTGTTTAATCCCTTGCTTAAAACAGCTTCTGCCTTGCCTTGTTGGCTTTTGCGCTTAAAACCAGTGTGTCCTCCTTTGCCCCTCTTTTGCCTCCTTTTGTGTCGCTTTCTAGGCACTTTGCGCGCTTCTGCGGGCTTTGGGCAAGCGCTTCCTTCGTGCTCTCGTGCCGTGTTTTCCTGTGCCCTCCTTTGTCCACCAAGCACCCCTCGGGTTTCCGCTTCTTGGCCCTGCAATCGGGCTTGAAAGCTTGCCGCCCTGGCCTCGTTCGCGGTCACTGTGTTTGTAGTCTGCGCGCTCTGTTGGGCGTGCACCACTTCCGGCGTGCCTTGTTTTCTGTTTGTTTTACTTCCGGTAATGGCGGCCCCCTTGTATATCGGGAGTTTCGCTTTCGCTCCCGATCCTTCGTTATTGGCAGGTATGCGCCTCTGCCCTTTCCGCCGTTAGTCGCTTGCTTGCTCTTTTCTGTGGACCCCTACACGGTTGTGCCTTTCCTCGTTTGCCCTGCAGCCTGCAGCCGCGCTGTTCCGCTCCGCTTCGCACCTCTCCCGCACCTCTCTCCCTGCTCACCTCTGACGCCTCTGCTTCTGTGCACACTGTCACTGCCGCTGCGTCCGGGAGCTTACCGGGAAGTGTTTGTGTGCAGCTCTTCTCTTTTCCTTCTCTCGCGGGTTCCTCTTTTGGACGCGCTGGTTTCGCCTTCCCTTTACTTGCTGGCCGCCATTTTGGGGGGTCGCTCTTCGGCTGGGTCTCGGGATTTTCGGAGTCTGTTACCTTCGTTTGCCTCGATTCTGTCCGGCAGAACTTCGACACGCTTGCAGCCCTGGTCTTCCCCTGCCTGGAGCTGCTGTTCTGGGGGTTGTGCGAACACGTTTGGGGGTAGTAGTGGCCTTTGTTCACCTCAGGGGTGCGGAGTGAGTGGACCTAGACTACCGTCCACATTGCCGTCCAAGCCACGCGCCCGCAGCTCAGCCTTTGATCTTGCGTTTAGTAAGTGCGCAAGTTGAGTGCTTTCGAGCCCGTCCGATGAGCGCCACACTGGTCTCAACACCACAAAATTCCCCAAACAGTATCTGTCTGTCTTCCACCGCTCTCCGCCCTGCCCTCTGTATACTGGCAATTCCTCGTTTCTTCGTGGTACGGGGCAGCAACGCCAGCAGCAACTCAGGTTACCCGGTAGGGACCTGCACATATAGCTTCTAATTCACTCATCGCCAAATTGTAGTGATTTACGACTCCACAGACAAGGCAGGTTTCCAGCTTTATTTCATAGATGAGTGCGGTACAGACTTTTTTTTTAATAACTTTTTCATTACAGGCAAACAGCAGAATGGCAGCAGTGTAATTCTCACAGATGGGCAATCGTGGTAGTACATACATAAGCAATAATCATCTACACACATCATCAAATGTACAGAATAACAATTGGTAGATCATGGCTTCTGCTCTCCCCCACGGAGTTAATCCTCCACCAACTGAGTGGTTGCCTAGACGGGTGGACACAGCATCCCTCTATCATTGTTCGTTTCCCCAGATTTTGACCCACTTATGGGGGCATCCCCTGCTTTCATAGACAACCTGCTCACCTTGCATACACCAATCCATATCCTCCTCCCATTTCTCAGGGTTGATTTAGAGTCAGAACCCCACTTTCTTGCTATATTGCGCTTCGCAACCATGAGACCTATTGTGACCCATATTCTTCCTCCTCTGGTAAGATCTGTAGTTCCCGATATATTCAACAGGCCCAATCAGGGGGTAATGTCAACATTTTCGGTCAGAACTGACTCCACCCAAGCTTTCACTTCTCTCCAATAATTCTGGATTCTGGGACAATCCCACGAAATATGGAAGAAGGTGCCCCAGCCTTCACAGCCCCTGATAAAATGCTGTGAGTTTTTTCCCCCATTTTTACAAGAGTTGTCCAGGCATAAAACATTCAAAGCAGGATTTTCGGTTGGACCAGTCGGACACTGGAACTTATAGCCACTTCTTTTGGAGACGCCATCGCCTCCAACCACTCCTCATCATCTACGGATCCTTGGTCATCGCCCCATTTCTCCCCGAGTTTCGTTAAATTCTCAGGGGAATTAGTAAATATTTTTGGGTATGTTAAGGAGATTGCCTTTGACATATAATCATCGAGTAATATGTCTTCTAGTGGGGATGATTCAGGCAGGTCCTCTGTCTGTGGGATTGCTTGTTTCAATGAATAATGTATTTGGATGTAACGGAATATCTCCATGGGTGCTAACTCATACTTCTGTTGCAATACAGTAAAAAGTTTTACCCCTTCGCTAGTCCACATGTCTCCCACCTGCGAGAGGCCTATGAGGTCCCATTTATCAAACCCCCGGTATCTCGCCAGTAGGCCTAAATGTACCGAGTCCCATAGAGGAGTGGCTCGTGTAATTCTGTCATGCCATCCTAATGCCGTCAATGTCATGTTCCAGACTTCCATTGTTACTGAGGTGGGGGTATAAGGCGTCTTCCCCCATATATCGCCCTTTGATACCCTCCTGTTGCCATATTATTTGTATTTGTATTTGTATTTGTATTTGTTTTTGTATCGTGCATAGCTCATCCGTTAGGTCTCAAAGCGCTGACAGATAGGTAAAACAGAACCAGTATGTATAGGAGGTGGATGACTAAGGTTTGAAGAGCAGAGTTTTTAGATTCTTACGGAAGATAATCAGATTGGGTTCTGCTCTCAGATCTAGGGGAAGTGAGTTCCAAAATGAAGGACCAATTTTTGAGAAGCATCTGTCCCCGTTCCTCACTGTGCGGACTCTCGGCGTCTTTAGCAGTAGTTGGTTGGAGGAGCGAAGATTTCTCGTTGGGCTATATCGGTGCAGTTTGTCTCTGATATATGCTGGTCCTTGTCCGTTTAAAGATTTGTGGACTAGGCAGCAGACCTTGAACTTTATGCGTCTGTTAACTGGTAACCAGTGTAGTTGATTCAGGCAGGGGGCAGACGGGGTTCTTGGTGGAAGGTCTAGTGCAAGTCTAGCCGCGCTGTTCTGAATGGTCTGTAGTTTAGCTATATTAGAAGCATTTATGTCTGCAAACAATGCATTGCCATAATCCAACCGGCTAGTTATTAAGCCTTGGATCAGTGGTCTTCTGCTAGTTAGAGGAAGCCATTTGAATATTTTTCTAAGGCTTCTCATAAGGCCTATACAGGTGTGTACCACTTTATTAATGTGTGGTTGCATTGTGAGTTGGTCATCCATTGTGATTCCTAGGTTTCGGACTGTACCTTTAGGGGAGGGGCATTGACCAAGTTCAGAGGGCCACCAGTCCTGTTCCCATAATTGATGTGCCTTTCCGAACAGCATTATTTCGGACTTTTCTGCATTAAGCATCAGATAATTCTCAGTCATCCATTTTTTGATGGCCACCATGCAGGATCGAAATCTGATTTTGGTGTCTCCTGAGTCGGGGCCCATGGTGACCAGGATCTGTGTATCGTCAGCGTATGAGACTGTTTGGAAGCCATGATCCCTGATTATTTTGGCTAGGGGGGACATATAAACGTTGAATGACGTTGGGCTCAGAATTGAGCCCTGGGGGACGCCGATGTTGTTATCAGTAGTATCGGACAGGAAGGGACCGGTTTTAACTCTAGATTTCCTGTCTGCCAGGTAGCTTTGTAGCCAGCCCAGCGCCTTGCCTCCGACACCAACCCCCACCAGTCGCTCTATTAGTACTGTGTGGGAGATGGTGTCGAACGCTGCAGAGAGATCCAACAGAATCAAAATTGCTGATTTCTTTGAATCAATGGCAAGGCGGATGTTATCTACTATTTCTAGTAGAGCTGTTTCAGTACTATGGTGGGCTCTGAAGCCTGATTGGGTGGCGTCCAGTATCTTGTTGTCTTCTAGGTGTTTCATTAGTTGGGAGTTTATAGTTGCCTCCATCATTTTACCAAACAGGGGAAGGAGGGCTATTGGGCGATAATTTGAAAGAGCTGTGTGGTCAGCATTGGTTTTTTTAATAATGGGCCTGATCGTTGCTTATATTTGTCAATTAGGTAAGCTGGGCCATCCAGTGGCCAATGCACCCAGTGGTTGACTACCGCTAGTTGGGCGGCCCAGTAATAATACTGCAAGGCCGGAAGGGCAATACCGCTGTCATACCAGCTCCTTGTAAGCTTATGTAAAGCTATTCTCTGTGATTTCCCATTCCATAGCAGTGTTCTCACGGTTGCTTCTATAGCTTGAAAGTATGTTGGGGGGACTGGGTGTCGTGTGTTTTGCAGTATGTACAAAAATCTGGGCAATGCCATCATTTTGTAAAGGGCAGCTTTTTCAAACAGTGTGAGGGGTAGGGTTTTCCAATGTTGTACATCAGCCCAGATCCGCAGAAAGGGGGGTTCAAGATTGTGATCGTAAAAGATCACTGGGTCTTTAGTAATGTATAGGCCCAGGTACTTAAATTCCTCCGTCACCACCTTGGCCACGCAGGACCCCGGATTCCAGGGAGCATCACCACTCAGGACAAATTTTACTGATTTGTCCCAATTAATGGTATAGTTCGAGTATTTTTGATATAGGGCCAAAATATGAAGGATTCTATGCAGCGTTGCATGGTGGTTGGCCATATATAGAAGAATATCGTCCGCGTATAGGGAGATCCGATGTTCCCAGGTTTCCGACCACTTGATCCCTCTGATCAGAGGGTCGCCCCTAATCCACACCACCAAGGACTTCAGGGCCAACGCAAATATAAGCAGAGAAAGGGGACAGCCTTGACTTGTGCCTCTCTGCAGGGTGAACACTGCAGATCTACCACCATTTACCAACACTTTTGGCAAGGGTTCTGTATAGAGGAGGTCAATGCAAGAAAATAATTTAGGGCTGAAACCTTGTTTCTCTAGGACCGCAAATAGGAAGGGCCATTCCAACATATCAAGCGCCATCTTGGCATTCAGTGAAACCACCTCAAATTTGGTGAAGTATTTCTACCTGGCATGAAGCCTGATTGATTGGGATGTATTAATGAGCTCAAGTTCAGGGTTAATCTATTTGCCAGTAATTTCGCTAATGTCTTTATTTCAGCAATTAGCAGGGCGAATGGCCTGTAGGATGAACAGCGGTCCGGTGGTTTCCCGCCCAGTGCGGTACAGACTTGACTGTATCTGCCCCAAACAACCATCACACTACCCGCATTCTCACGTCCCATTCCAGTTCCACCCACCGTCATTCTCCCCACGCTCTCAGTAGCACCCTCGCGCATGGGAATAATGCCAGACTTGACACCACCCATATAGGAGGTCACATGCCCATGTTCTCATATACATGCCTCTGTGCTATTTCCCATATTACATTCCTTTCAGTTGTTCGCATGTGGGTACATTTGGGCTACATCACTGCATCATTGTGCTGTTTGGAGATACATATTTGAACATTTTGAAGCAAAACTTAACTGTAAACCATAACAAACATAACAAGTCTGCTCCTTTAACCCTTCCCTCCTAGCAGGTTATAGGTGACCACCATGCGGCCCAGTTCGACCTATTTTAATCGTATGTCTGGCATCTTTCAAGAAAATCACGTACAATTCCATTACAGCCCTTTCCCTTGTCCATTCCCCCTCCTTTCCTTCACAATATGACCAACCACTCAAATTTGTACATGACTCAACTAAAATGCAGTCTAGTGGTAAAGACTGAACATTTGACACAGATTCTGTCTATGTGAAGCATTTATAAATGTGAGTACTTGATAAAAATGACAAGCTGAGAGGGTCGTAAGGACATGTAACTCCTTCATGCTATGGTTTCGATGGAGCTGAAGGTACTAACATCTGAGGGACAACCTCGTAGAAATGCTGAAACACCAATTGTGTCAAGGAAAAATGGGATACAGCTTAAATGGGCCCACATTGATGTAACGAAGCTTGTCCCTGAACTTATATTAAACACACAAGATGACATCCAATTATGCCTAGACCCGGAAGCAGAGGCAGGAATAGTGGTCCCAGCCTTTTGTAATATCCTACTAAAAATAAATTGCCCTTAACTAAAACAAAAACTTCAAATAGTGGGAAAGGTAGGTGCTGGTTCAATTCCCCCTGCACATAAGCTAGAAAAACACTGCTGTCTGCCTTAAAAGTTAAGCCTAGGAATCATGATTAAATAAGAACGCTCAAGGCCTCATTTAAATTGGCAAGGAAAACAATAGAAAAAGAAATCAGGGATGATCTATGGGCAGATTTAGAAAAGGCAGATAATCTGGAAATAGCTGTGAATTTTGGAAAATAGTCAATGCACCATACTTGATACTAAGACGGATGTAAATATAGATGAGGAGTCATGGGTCACTCATTATGAGAACATCTTCTCTTCAAATCCTGATATCAATAACCATCATGTGACTACCCAGGAAACGTCTCATGTACCAATATCATTCGCATTCAAAGTAGTAAAGGTGGCGCCGAACTCATCTAGTTCAGGAAAGGCCCCAGGAACGGACGGGGTTCAAATCGATTTTTTCCAAACTAACCCCGGCTTGTGGATCCCACTCTTAGCCAATGTCCTAAATAGCATAGCTTTGATAGGCCCGCCCCCTTCGTGGTCTTCAGGGGTTATTGTACCCATTCATAAAAAAGGGATAAGGTTGTCCCTAAAAATTACAGACCAATATCCCTGCTGGATAAAACATCAAAGCTTATGGGCCACCTCCTCCTCTCTAGATTAGAGAGCTGGGCCACAGGAAAAAAGATCTTGATTCAGGCCCAGTATGGCTTCCAGCAGGGGAGGGGTACTGTGGACCAATGCTTGAATTTAGCATTGACCATTGACAAATACACCAGCATGAAAGATGGCAAATTATACATGGCGTTCATGGACCTGAGCGCGACGTATAACTGCGTGGTCCATGACAAATTATCGGACATAACGAAGCTGATGGGGGTTGAACCCGCTATTTTACATTTTATTAGGCAATCGTACGTAAATGCAACGGCTTCAGTTTGTTACACTAAATCGGGAGATTGTGCAAGTCCCTTTAAAATTTCCAAAGGAGTAAGACAGGGCTGTGTACTAGCCCCATTTCTCTTCTCCCTCTACACAAATGGAGTGGAGAAGGCGCTCAGTGGCTACTTGGGACGTTCCCCTCTACGAAACCCAATCCTACTGATACTGTCCTACGCAAATGACGCGGTTTTAATTGCAAGAACGGGGATCGGGCTAACAAGGCTTATAACCGCGTATGTCTCTTTTATGGACCCATTACAGCTAAAAGTAAACCAATCAAAGTCTTTTATAATTATAGCTGGGGTACTAAAAGTCCCACATTGTAGCGCGGATGCAGGAAAAATTGAGGTCGTAGACTCTTACCCCTATTTAGGTATCTTTTTGACAAAGATCTGTCATGGGCAAAACTGATGGAAGGAAGGAGGCTGGTGATGAAGAGGGGTATCACTGGCGTAAAATCTTTTGCAAAGAAATTGGACGCCAAACCCCTATTGCCAATAAAAAACATATACCAAGCTAGAGTAAAAGCAGCCGTGACCTATGGAGCCAGGTCCTGGTACACAGTGGCATCTACACCACTACAAATTATCGAAAACACATTTTTAAAATCTGTAGTGGGCCCCCCTTTGTCCTTCATGAATGGGATCTTACACACAAAATTGGCCCTTTCTTACATATCAGATCATATACAACTAGCCCCACTCCTCCTATGGCATTCTATTTGGAGGAGTGACACATTACCTCTGACCCAAATGGCAATTAAGAGCTGCCTAAAGATGGATAAATGGAAAAGATCTAAGTGGCTAAGTTACGTGGAGACAGTTTTAAAAGAGATAGGCCTCCATGAACTCTTTAAAGATCCTCTGGTTTGTAAGAAGGTGTAAAGCTGAAATTTATTTCCATGTTTATGTTGATGGCTGAACACAAGCGTAGGGAACATTATAAAGAGAAACAGGAAGCACAGGTTTATTACCTTAACCCACCACTAACGGAGGGAGATTTCTCTTACCTAGCCAACATAAACAGTGCGTAACATAGATGTATATTGTTAAGATTCCGCACTAATTTGATTCCTGTAATGCTTGGTTATCCTGAAAATTTTTATAACCACTCCAATCTAAGCATGTGCCTGTGTGATAATCTATCACCCCCAACTGAACTGCACTTAGTTTTATTCTGCGGGCTCTATGAGAGCGAAAGGAAAGCCCATCTGAAACCAATTTTAAAGAAAATGGACTTTAAGCAGTGTCAGGTAGCACTATTGTTTCTAAAAACATTGCCCAACCTTTGGTTTGCTACTCTGTAGCAACATTCTTATGGGCCTGCATGAGGAAAAGGAAAGGGATGACATGTAGCCCACTGAGTTTGATCAGTAATCACAATCTAACCAGATCCGCAATATGAAATGTCTTATTTTTTATGCATTCTCATCTTATTCCAGGATTGTGAAGAAATATTTGTAATTTTAAAGGTTATCTTCTTATTGATGTATTTATATGTGCTTTTATGGTCATTTTTAATATGATCGAATAAAGATGATGATGACAAGCTGATGTTTGTGGACAGCATATTTACTAAACATGAAACCGGTATTTTGAAGGGTTAAATTATGTTTCTTTCAGAAAATAAATTTGGAAAATTGGGTTTGGTTGTCCAATTCGGAAGAGGTATTTGAAAACGAAAATATGATTTATTTTCAGAAACTGACACTCTAACAATATGGTTGCATTTTCAAAGTATATTTGAAGCTGATAGTTGAATTCAATCTGATGTGGGAAAACGTATTGCTGTGGTAATGTCTTTGGTGCCAGAGGGCACAGCTATTATTTCATTAGTCATGTGAAGACTTTGCATATTGATAATGTTTTTTGTGACATCTCTGCTGGTAGCACCACCTGAAACGTTTGGGTGGTCACTGGTGAATTTCTGAAGGATGTGGTTACTACTGTACGGTGCTCACATTTGTTGGTAACTCAGGATCATTTTCCTTTAAAAGAAGTAGCTCTCATTATAGAAAAGGTTGCAGACCCCTGCTTTAATTGTACAGACATATTCAAATGCCTAATTTCAATAAGTAAAAACCCTTTGTGAAGGCGGTAATTTAGAGTTTGGTGAAAAGGAGGAATCAGCCAAAAAAGGGAGGATATCGCACCACCAATCTTGTAGTTCCCAATCCATTTAGAGGTGTTGGAATTATGTGATTTCTACTGGTGGAACTTAAGATGGCATTAACAACTCAAACTCTTGAGTCATTTATGCCCTAGTATGTTATCCCACACTTTGGGATAACAGACTAGGGAAGGAAGGAAAAACCAACAGTGGACCTCACCTGCTGGGAGAAAACTGCAATCAGGATTATGTTTTTTTTCTTCAGAAAAAAGAACTCTCATAGGGGCCTGTACGAAATTAGGTTGTTAGTTGGGAGGGTTGGCAGCTCCACTCAGGAAACAGCCACAATCCTTTTTAGCAAAAACAACAGTTGATGGACAGAATGCAGAACAATATCATACATTCACCCCAGTACAGAGATCTGGGCCTAAATCCATCATTTTTTTGCTTCCAGTCCAGGGAAGACATGGTTTGTCAGTTCGGGCTGGACTGTTCCCATGAGGCACAGGGTCAAGGCTGATTTGCATATGGCCATGTCTGAAATAGGGTGGTGTGGAGTGCATAAAAACGATGGATTTAGGCCCAGATCTCTGTACTGGGGTGAATGTATGAGATTGTTCTGCATTCTGTCCATCAACTGTTGTTTTTGCATTTGTCACCCCGAGTGGGAAGGGTATGCTCAGACGTGAGTCCCGTGCTCTCCACGCCACTGGAGACAAGCTATCCTGGCTGATGATGGCTGATAGCCAGAAACCGGTCCTAAGATGCTTGATTCCGGTCCAGGGAAGACATGGCTTGGCAGTTCGGGCTGGACTGTTCCCATGAGGCACAGGGTCAAGGCTGATTTGCATATGGCTATGTCTGAACTGGGGTGGTGTGGTGAGCAAAAAAACGATGGATTTAGGCCCAGATCTCTGTACTGGGGTGAATGTATGACATTGTTCTGCATTCTGTCCATCAACTGTTGTTTTTGCATTTGTCACCACTAGTGGGACGAGTATGCTCAGACGTGAGTCCCGTGCTCTCCACACCACTGGAGTCAAGCGATCCTGGCTGAAGACGGATGATAGCCAGAAACCGGTCCTAGGATGCTTGATTCCGGTCCAGGGAAGACAATTCCGGTCCAGGGAAGACATGGCTTGGCAGTTCGGGCTGGACTGTTCCCATGAGGCACAGGGTCAAGGCTGATTTGCATATGGCCATTGTCTGAACTGGGGTGGTGTGGTGAGCAAAAAAACGATGGATTAAGGCCCGGATCGCTGTACTGGGGTGAATGTATGACATTGTTATGCATTCTGTCCATCAACTGTTGTTTTTGCATTTGTCACCTGTAGTGGGACGGGTATACTCAGACTTGAGACCCGTGCTCTCCACACCACTGGAGTCAAGCTATCCTGGCTGAAGACGGCTGATAGCCAGAAACCGGTCCTAGGATGCTTGATTCTGGTCCAGGGAAGACATGGCTTGGCAGTTCGGGCTGGACTGTTCCCAAGAGGTGCAGGGTCAAGGCTGATTTGCATATGGTCATGTCTGAACTGGGGTGGTGTGGTGAGCAAAAAAACGATGGAGTTAGACCCAGATTTCTGTACTGGGGTGAATGTATGACATTGTTCTGCATTCTGTCCATCAACTGTTGTTTTTGCATTTGTCACCCCGAGTGGGACGGGTATGCTCAGGCGTGAGTCCCGTGCTCTCCACGCCACTGGAGTCAAGCTATCCTGGCTGAAGAAGGCTGATAGCCAGAAACCAGTCCTAGGATGCTTGATTCCGGTCCAGGGAAGACATGGCTTGGCAGTTCGGGCTGGTCTGTTCCCATGAGGCACAGGGTCAAGGCTGATTTGCATATGGCAATGTCTGAACTGGTGTGGTGTGGTGAGCAAAAAAACGATGGATTAAGGCCCGGATCGCTGTACTGGGGTGAATGTATGACATTGTTATGCATTCTGTCCATCAACTGTTGTTTTTGCATTTGTCACCTGTAGTGGGACGGGTATACTCAGACGTGAGACCCGTGCTCTCCACACCACTGGAGTCAAGCTATCCTGGCTGAAGACGGCTGATAGCCAGAAACCGGTCCTAGGATGCTTGATTCTGGTCCAGGGAAGACATGGCTTGGCAGTTCGGGCTGGACTGTTCCCAAGAGGCGCAGGGTCAAGGCTGATTTGCATATGGTCATGTCTGAACTGGGGTGGTGTGGTGAGCAAAAAAACGATGGAGTTAGACCCAGATTTCTGTACTGGGGTGAATGTATGACATTGTTCTGCATTCTGTCCATCAACTGTTGTTTTTGCATTTGTCACCCCGAGTGGGACTGGTATGCTCAGGCGTGAGTCCCGTGCTCTCCACGCCACTGGAGTCAAGCTATCCTGGCTGAAGAAGGCTGATAGCCAGAAACCAGTCCTAGGATGCTTGATTCCGGTCCAGGTAAGACATGGCTTGGCAGTTCGGGCTGGTCTGTTCCCATGAGGCACAGGGTCAAGGCTGATTTGCATATGGCAATGTCTGAACTGGTGTGGTGTGGTGAGCAAAAAAACGATGGATTTAGGCCTAGATCTCTGTACTGGGGTGAATGTATGACATTGGTTTGCATTCTGTCCATCAACTGTTGTTTTTGCAAAAGTTTAAACATGGCGGGTCCGAATCTAACCTGTATCAACAGTGAGCGTGTTCAATATTCAAAAAGTTTCAATACCCGGCGACTGACTGTTAAGCGAAAAGTGGTCATTAGATTAACTCTGCTGGTATCATCAGCAGTAACTGAGTTTAAAAGACGGATGGTGTAGAATCAGCTTACCGGTGTATGCCTTTAAACTCCTGGGGACCGGAGAACGCGGTGTGTGGCGTGCGGGTGCAACAATAGAGTTTAAAGTGCTCTTGATGTGACGCACTGTTATTCAGCAGGTCACGTGGGTTATCGAGATGGAAACGGATTAGTTGAAAAGCAACATGTGATTCACGAGGGATCACGGCTGAGGGTAGAGCACGAAGAAATACTTCGATGTGATGAGATATACTAATCAATGTGCCAGGAGTGTCCACGATGAAGTATGCACAATAAAGTTCTAACGAGTGACTTGAGAAAATTCAACATAAAGAATTCAACAATAATGAAATTAAGATTGTGTGTGAATAGGTGACAAAATATGCAATTTACAAATATCACGACGGTATGAGACTGTCACTAATTGCAGATGAATTCTCACAGTCACTGTATAAACCAAATTAAATACCAAATGAAATTAAATGCATACAGTATTATAGGAATGATAAGTGAGTATAGTTCAAAGGTAACAACTAAATTCCAAACATTTGTTCAGTCCTTTTGGCTGCACGGATGATAAACGGTGTATCCAGTAAAGTTCTCGTCTTAAAAGATGTTGCGAATTATCATTGAGTGCCTTTTGGAGATGTTATTCCTGTGGGAAATAACGCAATTCGGCTTCTCTTTATTGATGTCATAACTGCACTTTCACAACTGCCTTATTAACCTTTTTGCTTGCTTGAAAATGCACCATTTGCCCATTCTTTTTTCAAAGTGTTCTCTGGGGAAACCTCAGAACACCTCTACTTTATGACATTTGGGCTCATTTGCTATTTCACTCGCATGCATCCAGAACTTTTATGCCCTACCACTTTCAAATGTCACCAGCTGCCACTGGGACCTAGTTCTGCCTGGAGGGAGTTGTACCTTATGTACTTTATGTGAGGTCTGCGTTTTTTGCAAGGCGTTGTGTCGCTCTGTGCCGGATCTGATGTACCTTTCAATTGTGCTGCAAGGCTTTGCGGGGCTTTGCATCACTTGGCGTCAGTTCCACTGGAGTTTTCAGCTGGGCAATTAGGCTTTGTGGGGCTTCTCATTGCTCGGAATCGGTTCCAATGATGCTTAAAGCTGGGCAGCAAGGCTGTGCTAGGCTTCACATCACTTAGCTTCAGTTCCGATGAAGGTTTCAGCTGGCCGTTGAGGCTTTGCAGGGATTTGCATTGCTTGGTCTCATATCCGATTAAACCTTCGATTTAAAGTAGCACAGCTTTGCAGGTCCATGCATTGTTTTACGCATGTTCTGATGGAACCTTCAGTAAGGCAGGGGGAGTGTTCACTGATGTAGGTCAAAAGTCTAGAACCTGGGGAGCATCAATGTAGGCTTAGCAGTCACTCCAGCAGTCCTAGCAGTAGGTCTCAAGCAGGTCCAGTTGGTAAAGGTCAACTTGGGAGTTGCAGGGCAGACCCCTAGAATCTTGATGGGTGCCAATAGCACACACAAGAGGCCAGCCTACCAACCATTGCAATCACTCTTGGTTGCCTGGATCAAGAAGAGCAGGCCCAATGTTCCTTCTTCAGACAGCAAGGCAGTCCTTTTGGCAGTATGGTAAGTCCTTCATCTGAATCTCCCACAGGTCCAGGAGTGTTCTGGCGAGTGGTTCTGATGGTCTTCTTTTTATACCTTGTGCCAGCCTTTGTTTGGGGCAATTCCCTGACCTACCCCCGAATCTGGTTTTGGTCAGTTCTTCCCCTACCTCTGGGTTTGGCTTCAAACCGTCGAAGGTGACAAAAGGAAGGGCAAGTCCGATGTCAGGTCCCTTTAAAATGCAGTTAGGGCAGGGTACCGCTCCTCCCCTGGATCCTCTCAGGATGACTCTCTACCATATTTATTTTTTTATTTTATTTTATTTTGAAAGTTTTATATAGCGCAAACAAGATATCGCAGATATCAGAGCGCTTTACATAGAGGGGTACATGAGGGAACATAGTCAAACAAATAAATCAATAGATCACACAGTACAAATAGGTGGCTACAAAGCCAATCATGTGAGTAATAAGACAACTCATACAAATAAGCAAAGGGGTCAAACATGTAGTACAGATCGGTGCAGACTGTTAACAGAGTTCGAGATGATAGTTCAAGTGTATTTAGCCATGAGGATAGCTTTTACTTCTTTTTTAAAGAGTGTAGTGGAAGAGATAAGCCTGGTTTCGGGAGGGAGTGAGTTCCAAATCCTAGGCGCCATTCCTGAGAAGGAGCGCTTGTATGTTTTTTCCTTCCGGAATCTTCGAGGTTTCAGCAGAAGATTGTTTGTGCCTCTCGTGTTTCTAATTCCCCCAGAGATTGTCAGTTTCTGAGCGAGGTAGCTGGGTGAGTTTAGTGTACCGCCTTGTGTGCCATGCAGGCGATTTTCAGATGTATTCTGGCTTCAAAAGGCAGCCAATTCAGGGATTTCAAGTCAGGGGTAATATGGGAGTGCTTTTTTGACCCAGTGATGAGTCTCGCTGCAGCATTTAGAGAAGCTCTTAGTGGTGCGGTTGTAGTTAGGGGGAGTCCGCAGAGGGCGGTGCTGCCATATTCAATTTGTGGGATGACTAGTGCTTGTACTGCGGTTTGGAAGTCTTTGGCTGGGAGGAAGGGTTTCAGTTTCCTCAGAGTATTGATCTGGAAGTTCGCTCTCTTTGTTGCCTTGCTGATATGTTGCTGCATGTTGAGATTGGTGTCGAGTGTTATGCCTAAAGATTTTGCTGAGTCCACAATGGTGGGTTGGACATTGAGTGCGGTTAGGAGTTTAAGCCAAATTTGAGTGGTGGATATCTTCGCTGGAGGTAAGATTAGAAGGAACTCTGTTTTCCGGGCATTGAGTTTGAGGTGATTATCGGCAAGCCAGGATTGGGTGCATCTGATCGTTGAGTTCAGGAGCAAGATGTCATTGGGGTATTGTAATTTGAGATAAAGTTGGGTGTCATCGGCGTACATCTGAAAGTGTACATTGGATGCTTGTAGCAAGGTGGTGAGAGGTTCCATGACTAGGTTGAATAAAGTTGGGGATAGAGAGGAACCTTGGGGGATGCCTAGCGTTACAGGTATTGGCGAGGACATCAGGTTGTTGCTCTTGAATTTCTGCGACCTGTTGTGAAGAAAGGAAGTGAACCACTTGAGAACAGTTCCAGATAAACCCATTCTTGTATTTAGTAGTTCTAGTAAATTCTAGTAAACACTCAGATCCCATTGTTCACTGTCCAGGCCCGATACACATTCTTTTTTTTTTGTTTAAAAAGCTTTATTGAATGTGATGAAGATAGTAAAACATCAGTACAAGAAAAACATGGCATTAAAAGAAGATTAAAATGATAATAAGAAAAACATGTATATAAAACTATCCCAAAAGGGAGATATAAACTGTACCTAAGACAAAAAGCTTTTAAGGGTTTTCAAGTTTAAAAAGAGGAAAGGAAAGAGAAGAAGTGGAGAGAGAAGAGGAGAGGAAAAAAACAGAAGGGAGAGAGAGAGAAAAAGAAAAGAGAAAAAGAAAGAGAAGGCAACAGACTAGAATAGATAAGAGAGTAGAAATTCAGGCAGTATGTCTGGAGAGAAAATCAGTTAGAGGTAACCATAAAAAGTCCTTTTTGATTAATAAAGGTACAGAGATGGCAAACGCATGATCAAGTCTATGATGGTGACATAACAAGTTCCACCAGGCAGTATATGAAATATTTAAGGTCTCCTTCCAATTAGTTGTAATAATCTGAAAAGAAATAGCAATATACAAATCTATAAACTTGCGGACATTACAAGAAACATTCCAAAGAGGTGAAGAACCACCCATAAAGACATGTATAATTTCAAAAGGGAGATTAGTATTTAGGATATTATTAAGTTTGGACCAGATGTGAGACCATAGGGATTTAACTAATGGACAGTGAAAAAACATGTGGAGGAGGTTCACTATCAATGTGCGGGCAGGGCCAGCATTTCTTGGAATCAAGCAATTTAAATTTATAGAGATCAGAAGGGGAGAGAAAAAGTCTGTTATAAAAAATATATAACGTCTGTGTAGTGCTTGCAGAATGGGAAGCAGTATGTATTTTTGACCATATAGAGTCCCAGACTTGGAAAGAGAACTACTGAGCTAGGTCTTTTTCCCATAAGAGATCTATTTTAGACTTAGACCTTTCAACTAATGGGTGGGATAGTAATTTGTAAATAGCAGCAGCTTTGAGAGGAATGGAGAAGTCCGGTGGGGGGAAAAGGGACGGAGTGTTGGCGGATGAAGGATTGTGTTGAGAAGAATTTGAGGCCAGTTTGTTAGACAACAAGGGATATTGGGTGGAATACGTGTTTAAAACATGAAAGGAGTCGCAAATGTCTGAGAAATCCATCGGGGAGTTATCTTTAAGAAAAATGGTCGTACGTCATAATACCTTTATCAATCCATTCCCTCCAAAATAGTGCTTTATTATTGTTTTTACAAGTTTATTATACCATAGCAGAGTTTGATGATAGGAGTCAATATGTGAGGCAAAGAAACGAGACAGTAAATGGCTAAGTGTTTTAGAAAATGTAAGTGTAGGTGTAATGAAGCGCTTTGGGGGTTAGGATAAGCGAGTAGCTGTAAGAAATGAAAAGGGCGAAATATGTGCAAGCTCATTGAGCTCCATGCTGTTGAAGGAGGGCAGGAAGAAATTGATAGGAAGGGCCAAATTTGTTTTAATATAAAAGCTGAATGATAACTGATAAGATTTGGAAAATGTACCCCACCAAGGTCCTTGTGTTGTTGAAGACTGGAGAGAGACATCCTAGGTTTGCGATTATTCCATGATTTTTTTTTTATTAAAATGGGGTTAATAGTTCGGAAGAAAAAGAGCAGGAGAGAGATGGGAAGCATTGAAAGATAAAAGTTGACTATGGGGAGGAGCATCATTTTAATAGAAGCAAGTCTACCCCACCAGGAATGGAAAAGAGGAGACCAACTTTCAATAAGTGTGGATAACTTTTTCAGTATGTCTGTGAGGTTAACCTTGATAGTTTCTCTGATTGTACTTGTGTAAAGGACACCAAGACATTTGATGCTGTCTGGGTTTCATTCGAAGCCGGAACCATGAAACATATGAGAGAGGCAACATTTGTTTAACACCTTGGCTGCTAAGGGGTTTTCCCCCTCCTGCGCTGATTTATTGAAAACCCCATTATACATGACGAGTTATCCTTGTCATCAGCACAGCTCAGCCAGTGCATCATGACGAGTTACCCTTGTCATTAGCATTGAAGAGGTTAAAGGTAAAACCTCAGATTTATCAATATTTAATTTATAACCTGAAACAAGAGAATATTCTTGTAGTAGGGAGAAAAGAGCAGGTTGAGAGGTGGAAGGATTGGATATATATAGTAAAATATCATCCGTGTAAGCGGTATACTTAATGTCAATGTTCTGAAATTTGAGGCCAGTATAAGATGGTGAATGCTTAATTTTTCCTAGGAAAGATTCTAAAGCAAGAATAAAGAGAAGAGGGGAAGGGGACAGCCTTGTCTGGTGCCCCTGTGGAGAGAAAAGTAATTAGATTGAGAACCATTAACCCAAATGGAGGTAGAAGGGGCAGAATATAAAAGTTGGATTTGTTGAATAATGTGGGGACTAAAACCTTGCCATCTCAAGGCCCCAAACATAAAGTGATAGCCGCAATTGGAAACTTCAACTTGGAAGCAAGGTGAATGATGAGTTCTCAAATTGTCAGTGATTGATCTGCCCTTGACAAACCCAACTTGATGGTTATTGATGAGGTCAGGAATAACTTTATTAATGCGAATGGCTAGAATTTTAGCATACATTTTACAATCAGGGGCCGATTCTGATCCTGGATTTTTATTTTCCATACAAATAGGATTTGTATTTTTTTCCATACAAATTGTACAATTCCCTTCCAACCCGTGTAGTACGATTCGTACGGGAAAAATACATACAGATCGGCCCGATCCTTACAAATCAGATCGGGAAAAGCTGTACAACACAGACTTGTAAAAAAGACCATACAATTTGTAAAAAGGCTGTCCAACCCGTCAAGTATGATTCGTACCGGGTTGTCAGCATACGATTTGTATGGAAAATGGCCTTTATACGGGGAATGACTCATACCGGGCACCAAAGCGAACCCCTATACGCCTTGTACCCTGGTATGACTCATTCTGGGGGTACGACGTATACCGGGGTACGGGTCGTATAGGGGTATGAGGTGTACAGGGGTCCTCCCACATGCGAGGCGCGTGTATGATGCGTACCCCAACATCGCGCATGTACACACCGTACATACGTGATTTTGGGGTACGGTGCATACACAGGCGATTTTGGGGTACGGTGCTTGTACGGTGCGTACTCGACCAGCACCCCTTCATCGCCTATGTACGCACCGTACCCCACTTTCCGTGTCATCCGTACGCACCGTACATACGCACCGTACCCCTGTATTTATGGGGTGTACGATGCGTACTTGGGGGGTCTGTCTCATACTGTTTTCCGGGCATACAAGGTTTTCCCGGCACTTTTTGGCTCTTGTAAAAAAAAGAGCCGTACGGAGTGCCGTTTGTACGAATCGTACTTGCCGGGTTGTAAACTGCTGCCGGGAAAACATGGGAACGTCACGTACAGAGCAATCCGAATCGGAATCGCTTTTATATACGAGTTGTATGGTCTTTTTTACAATTTGTATGGAGTGCGTCTATTTGTACGGATCGTACTTCCTAGGTTGTAGGGGACTCCTTACAAGTACGAGTTGTATGGGGAAAACGCTCCATACCACGATTTGTACAGCGTTTTTCCAGGATCGGATTCGGCCCATCAGTGTTGATTAAGGAGATATGCCTATAATTTTTTTAGAGTGAGGGATCCTTATCTTTTTTAGGAATTAGGCATACCATCGCCTGAGTGAAAGTGCCATCAGAGCGTCCCTTATTGAGAAAAGAATTAATCAGTGAAAGTAAATGGGGTATTAGGATTTGTTTAAATTGAAGATAAAATCTAACAGTGAAGCCATCTGGACCAGGTGTTTTATATTTGGATAGTGGAATGATGGCATTCATTATTTCTTTCAAACTAGGTGCATCCCCATATAAGTGGGGTATGTCCCCCGGGCACTGGTTCTGTGGTCCTTATAGTAAAGGTTTCTCAGATGTACAAATGTGGTGTAAAAAATAAACTCTCTGTCCTTGAGATTAGGGTTTTATTGGAATTGTTACATCACAATTCTTCGTGAGATATTGCAAATGAACTTAAAGACGCTTGAATATCCTCGTTCCGTACACCCGAATATCCCCAGATGAAGGCAATCATGCCGAAATGCTTTGGGATTTCCTTTAACTATTAACCAACCGAAATGCATTCTGGGAATTGAAGTGTATGAAGATCGAAATGTATTCTGAAGAATTGTGATGTAACAGGTCCAATAGAACCCTAATCTCAAGGACAGAGAGTTTATTTTTTACACCACATTTGTACATCTGAGAAACCTTTGCTATAAGGACCACAGAACCAGTGCCACGGGGAAATACCCCACTTGTATGGGGATGCACCTAGTTTGATATTTAATACACTCTAGTTCAGTAAGTGACACCCTGGACTACATGGCACAACCATACAACCACGCCTAATCCTGATAGTGCGCACACTAAACCCTGTTGATTAATTATTTCTTTGTCAGTGATATGAGAATCTAGGAAGGTAAGATCTATAGAGTGTCTAGAAGATTTGAGAATAGTTTGGAAGAAAGAGTCAATCTGTGCGGAAGAAGGAATGGACTCTGGAGTATATAGAGAACAGTAATATTGTACGAAACATTCAAGAATTTTGTCGTCTGAAGAATGACAAATCCCCAGATTATCAGTGATGGATATGGTTTTGGATTTTTGCTTCTTAATTTTAAGATAGTTTGCAAGAGATATACCGGCTTCGTTCCGCCCACCGTACATTTTTACATTGAATTTGAGGAGAATATTAGTTGCAGAGTCCCATGAGTGTATTGTATTGGATTTTCACCTAAGAGAAGATAATGTATCGGAGGAGATTGTGGTGAAGTATTGATGTTCAAGGTCTTTAATTTGTTTAAGGATAAGGGAAGATTTCAAAATAGTTTTTTTCTTTTTCTGAGCTACAAAGTTGATAATAAAACCTCTAGCAGCGGCCTTAAAGGCATCCCAAATTAAATGGAATTGTGAGGTGGAATGAAGAATATTGTGAAAAAATTCTTCAATAAAAAACGTAAATTGGTCAATAAATTGGGAATCTAAGATGAGAGTTATTAAAATGCCATCTACGACAGGTTGGGGAAGGTGACGGATAATCTAGATCTAAGATGACGGGGCATGATCTGAAATAAGGATAGAGCCTATTTCTGAGTTAGTCATAAATTGTAAGGTATGTTGAGTAAGAAAAATATAATCAATTCCGGAGTGGGACCTATGAACAGGGGAGAAGAAGGAATATTCTGGAGTGTCAGGGTGAGAGGTTCTCCGAGAGTCTATTAACCCTGTAGAGGAGATGGCCCGTAAAAGGATTTCTGCATTTTGTTGGGGACATATTTGGTTAGTGATTTCCGGTCTAGAAATGGGTCCATAAGTTGGTTACAGTCGCCACCTACAATTAAATCATCAACTGCATGCAATGAAAGAAGAGTAGAAATTTGTTCCAAAAAACTAAATCAATGCCATTAGGGCCATAAACATTGCAGAAAGAAAGTTGAGTATTATTAACAGTAGTATTTAAAAATAACCATCTACCGTTATTATCATGAAACTTGTTTTGTAACTGAACATTTAACGACTTATGAAACAATATGATAACACCATTCTTGTTATTCACTGCCGGAGAACAAAAGATTTCTCCTACCCAATGCTTACGCAGTGAAGACAAATCTTGCAATGTGAGATGTTTTTCTTGCAACAAAGCAACTTGACTTTCAATCTTGCTAAATGAGATAAGATTCGCTGTTTTTTACAGGGTAACGAATGCCTTTAACATTCCAAGAGATAACACAAAGACCACTCATACAAATGTTTTAGGGAAGATTAAGCACAAGAGTAGAGAGAAGTTAGAGAAAGGAAAGAGTAGAGAATAAAAAGACAAGGAGGGGATGAAAAAATGGACCTCCAAAGGTAAAGTTATTAAAATGGATGGCCACCACTTGTGCGGGGACAAAAAACAGCAAAGAACCATGAGCTGAAAAAGGAGAAAAAGGGAAAGGGGAAAAAGCAAAAAGTAGAAAAGAGGAATGTTGCCAGAAAGACAATAACGGAGAGGGAAGAAGATGACTAGGAGAAGCTAGAAAAGAAGAGACGACAGAAAGCCAAATGGCTTTAGCCATGACAGCAACAACAAAGAAAAGAACAATAGTGTGAGGGGGGGGGCAGCAATAAGCAAGACGACCACTCCACTGAGAAGAAACACCGAGAGAGAATTATACTGATATGGGAAACAGTAATGGAAGGAGGGAGAAGAATAAAACTCCAAATTGAAAATAATAATCAAGAGAAACAAAGAAGGGAACTTACCAAACCGTAAGAACAGGACAACAGGATAGGCGGATGAGGTAAACATGAGGTTAATGCAAGGATGAATCTTCAACAATGGGACAACACAAGGGAAACCTGAAAAATATGAACAGGGTAAAGAGAAAATCAGGAAGGATGATACCACATACCACAAGCATTAAGCTTCAAGGAGAGAAACGAACATAAATGACAAATACCTGGACATTCAAGGATTGCTAAATTCCATGAGTTATCCACGGTGAGAATGGATGAATTTCCGAAGGTCAGCTGAATCTGCAAAAGAAAATGTTCTGTCCTTATATGTCACTTTAAAGTAGCATGGGTGTATGAGACCATAGCGAGCGTTCATGGATTTCAGGGGTGGTCTGAGATCAAGAAATTATTTTCGTCTATTGGCTGTCGGTTTGGATACATCTTGTCTGAAGAAGATTTAATGTCCACACCATGACAGTTGTTTATGTTGTTTGGCAGCGTTAAGTATTGGCATGAGATCAGTATACAGCAGAAAATATGTGATGATGCCTCTTGGTTTTGTAGAAGAATAAGCAGATTTAGGTATAAGTCTGTGCGCCCTTTGAATATTAGAATATTAAAGTCTATTGATTTAGGAAGGCCAACAATCTGTAAGACTGAAGTTTTCAAGAAAGAGATCATGTCAGAACCTTCGGATCCCTCCGGAATACCGTAAATGCGTAGGTTATTACGCCGGTTTCGATTTTCTAAATCCTCTGCAGTCTTCTTAAGTTGAGTAACTTCTTTGGTGAGGGTGTCAACTTAACCAATGATATCCTGCGCGTCACTTATCTTCTGGTCGACGTCAGACAGTCTCATGTCAAGGCCGGACCATTTTTCCTCGATTCTTTGAAGAGTAGCGGTGGTGTCAAACATAAAGGGACGAATAGGGCGTAGTTCTTCCATAATATCCTCCAGCGTAAGGAGGGGAGGTGATTGAGGCGGAGAACATAGGTTCTTCTTGAGATGCTTGCCAGAATTAACTGTTGTATCTTTACGACCTCCGGAGACAGCCCCAGCAGCAGCCTGAAGCTTGAGAGACTGTAAAGGATCCATGGTATACAGCCAGAGGTAAACTCAGAGGTCAAATCATGAAAAAACACCAAAAAAAGACAAAAAAAGGTGTTTTGAGTATAATTAGCAGCGCATGAAGGTATGCGAAGATGGTAGTCCAAACAGGTATTGCAGAGAAAAAAAGGAAAACAGACGTTCGTCATAAAAAGCATCACTAAATGGCAGATAATCAGATTAAAGCAGCCAGCAGAAGTATTCATCCTATAAGATATTAATACAGTATAAAGTATATATTGCCACTTTTAAATTGATGGGCTATACTGCAGACTCCCAAAAAAATAGTATAATGCAGGCGTGTGCGGAGCGCGTCAGAGCATGATGACATGATGAGGTAAAAATGCACAAAGAAACAGGAAATGCTGTATAAAGGAAAGCAATGCTGACATGGCACTGAGGAAAAATATTTCCAAAATGCAGAAGACAAAACAGGCCCTCCAGACTGTTAAAAAAGAACAATAATTGAAAAATAAAACGACAAGCAGTCTCCTAAATGAAGTGGCAGGAGGCTCAAATTCCAAACACATTAGCCAACAGTCATTGAATCACTGGTGCTGAGGAGAAATATCCCTGATGTGTTCAGGAGATAATAGGACCTTCAACAGCTAAGCAGTAGCATCAATTGGAGAAAAAAAAAAACGATGAGTCAATGCACAGTTGAGACAGCAGGAGGGTTAAAAGCCACTTTAGCACAAGGCAATTCTCCAGGTTAAATGCGCGATATATCGGGAGCTCATAAAATGGCGGTCGCCATGCATGAGGAAAGAACAATGCAGGAAACAAAGAGAGCCGTTTGTTGAAAAAAGCTGTCGGAAACTTGCTCGAGTGCTCCTGGCAGTCTACGACGCGCTTGCAGCCGTCCGCGGACATCAGCAACGAGGTAAAACGGCTCCTTCAGAAGAAAGCGAAGCTCGGTGTGTCGGAGCTCCTCAGGTTGCGGCCATCTTGTCGCCGCTCCCGATACACATTGTTGATGAGGGAACGATTAAAAGCCCCAGGCAGCTAAAAACTCCTAGAAGGGCCTCAGAAACTTTGTCCAAGAAAATGCCAACTTTCTAAAAGTTGGCTATAAAGAGGGGTTGGCCCTAATACACTGAGCTAGAATGGGCTGGTAAATACTGTAAACACACAATATCTAGCTGACCGTTTATAATGCTAGCACCTATTTCAACAGACTCACCTTAAAATATAGAATGCCTTGGTCTACATCATTTAATATGTCAATTATTTCGATACATTTTTTTGAAGACTCATTTTTTGAATTCACAAAAGACAGATTTGGACAAAACTTCAAAATTATATGACATCAAAACAGACTAACAAAAAATCAAAGACAATTTAAAAAACAAACAGATGCTAGTGTTAACCAGTCAAAATCAACATGCTAACCCATATTTCATTTCATCACAATGTTAGTAAAACATACTGGGGTTACTGACCAACGGGGATGAAACCTTTTGGCAACAAAGAGTTTTTACATTTGAAACACAATATTTCCCTCCGTAGCTAATCTTATTTTTGGAAAAAAAACTATTCCCCCAGTGGTAAAGCGTGCCAACGCATTTCAAATCCCACTTCAATTTAGGGGATTCTTTTCAGGGCTAGGACTGGAAAAGATCTAAAAGATCAAAAAGGAAAGAAAGACAATTTCATATCTTAAATCTGCCCTGCTCGTCTAAATGTGCCATTTAAATCTTGCTGAAAAGGGGTCAGTACATGTTAGCTGGACATTTTTAGAGGAGTCTCCGCTATGTCATTAGACCTGAGTCGCTCGTGTAGCTGATCGGATGGTTTGAAATCGGAATGAGTCTGCGGAGCTAAAAACAAGTCATTTGTTCAGAAAGCTGCTAGAAGCAGCATGAAGAAGCCACTTGACTTACTTATTAGAACATTGTTTGATTTATTTTTGTTGTACAGCGGTCTATGAATTTCAAGGATGAAACGGAAAGAAGAATTATTTGTGTCTCATTCAAGGTAAATCTATGCTTCAGTGAAGACGCTTGCTGCATTCAGATTTGTATACACGTGACAGTTTCCCGAAACAACAAACGTGTGTGCTGATTATTTTTGAAGTTCATGCCCTTGAACTTATTGGGTTGTACATCTCACAAGAGGCAGTGCTGCAATAGTTCTAACTTACTTTTGACAAAATTCATACAGCCGTTAGTTTACTGCGTGCCACTCCAGCGTGCAGTGCGGTGTTCTGCCGGTTCAGCTGCTCGTTCCTGCATGCCATATATCACCTAATGGAGACTTCCGGTTGTCCAGTACGCAGCTCGTTAGTCCAAAGCATTAGCCTGATGCATTCTGGTATTGGTAGTGCATCTGCTGCGAGTCAGGGGAATCCAATAGAAAGTATCTTGCCAGCTATTGGATGGAATAAAAACCAATCTAGATAATATGTTATATTCATCGGTGCTAGTTCAAAGTTATGTTCTCGATATTTCTGACATCTCGTTTAGCCCTGATATGGAGCTATTATACTTCAGTATTAGGAAGGCCTGCTTTTGTAGCAATGGAACCTTAACATCTCCACCTCTAGGCATCTGTTTTATAACGCTAAGTACGGTCCATGTATTGTCTTTCTCATTATCATTAGCTAGTATTAAGTGGCTGACAATAGGTGCATTCACAACCTTCGTTCGAATTCGTACACGATGCTGAACAATTCATAGGTTGACCTCTTGGTTGGTTTTTCCAATATAAATGTTGCCACAAGGGCAAATGATTGCATACACAAAGTTTTTCGTTTTACAGTTTGAGAAGGACTTGTGAGCCCATTTAATGTTGTTATTTTCAAATGTAGATCCTTCCAGGGTATATTCGAAGATACACAATTACCACACTTGTGGTGGCCTTCAATTGGTTTTAGATTCTACTGAGAACAAAGGTCCTTTTTTTAGTCACAGGTGTTAAGTCGGCCCTCACCAATTGCTGTCCAATGCTTGTGTCTTTCTTCATGGCAAATTGCAGCTGTTCGAAGAGATATTACAAGTTCTGTAAAAGCTGCCAATTTCCTAGAATTGCTTGGCAAAATTTGTTTGTGAGTGGTCCAAAAGTGGACACACACACCAATTTCTACATTGGTTCCTTAATTTACTTACATAGGAGATATTCTCTTGGTTTGAACCAAGCTCTGCGCTTTGCTTGCTTGAGCAGTTTTTTTGGGTATCCTCTATCCCTCAATTGATCACATAGAATCCCTGCATGGACCTCAAAGTCTTCCTTGCGTGAACAGTTATGTCTGATCCTCAGTAGATGGCCTTACAGTAAATTATCCCGCAGGTTCCTGGGATGTGAGCTTTTATAGTGGGCGATTGTGTTCCTGTCTGTTGGGTTTAGGAGTAAAGTGGTCCTCAGTTTATCATTTAAGGGTCTCACCTCTACGTCAAGAAATGTTAAAGAAGTCTTACCTTTGTCTCGAGACATCCACATATAAAATTTACTGTGACCAAATGTAAGACTTCTTTAACATTTCCTGACGTAGAGGTGAGACCCATAAATGATGAACTGAGGACCACTCTACACTGAAAACCAACAGACAGGAACACAAACCTCCACTATAAAAGCTCACATCCCAGGAACCTTCTGGATAATCTACCGTATGTAGAAACCAATATGAGAGCAAGGAAAGGGAGAGGTGCATCTGTATCCCCTGTGTAATATATATTAAACAATGATGGACAAACCCAAACTATGTGTGGTACTATCACTGGTAGGCAGTGTTTGGGACCAACTGGGTTTGTTAAAAGACCCCTCACACACCAACCTGGTTGGTGTCATGCTTCATCATTGGGTCCCAACCGGGTGGCCGAATGCCCTCCTGTTGTGCTACGACTCCTGATTACAGCGGAGCAGGTGTGGTGTAAAAATGTGATGTGGTGTGAATTAAAAATATCTCTGAGAATCCTTGTCTCTTCGTATTTAATTTTGGCAGCTCAGGATATGGTTAAAAAGTATGTGTGATGCAACTAAAAAAGAATGAATTATCTTGTAGTTGGCTATGTGGTGGGTTTACATGTTTCAGCCTGCAGGGGTATGTAGGAGGGGCCAAACCCGGTGGAGTGGGCAGGTCAAGAGGCACACGCCAAGTGAGCCAACGTTCTCCACACACAGGAGACAAGCCTTGTGAGTGAATCCACCGGGCACTGTTGAAGCCTGGGGTCCACATTGTTTGGGTAGTTCCAGGTTGTATTAAGGTATTTGTGTCTAATTGACACTTCTTGCACGCGCGAATATGTACGCCGCGTTCAATAGATGTAGATTTCATTGAATTAGGTCCTGATGAATCGCTAGTTCATTGAACAGGAAAGCGAGAAACATGTTGACCAATAAAATCCAACAAGGACACCACCACATGAGCCATTAATCTCGGCGTGTGAGCCTTGTACACTGTTTTTAGCGGGGATAGGAGACCCCCAGAAAAAAGCCGTCCTTCTAGGTACTCCAAATCCTTTTTTTAATCACTTCATCACATCTAATAGTTCTGGCCCCACAAACGCACTTCACCAAACGGCAGTTGGATAGAAGATCTCCGATAAAGTGCCCCTATTTAGGGAGCCCGTTGGGTATTGCACCTCCGACCCAACAAGGAGCATCACATATGATGAAGCATGACACCTGAAAGTGTGTGTGAGGGCATTAAGATCCAACATATCGATCCCCACCTATATCCTTCCTCGATATAGTGGGACCTAGTTTCTTGTGGCTCCCCTTGTACACTCTATAGAGGAACAGCACAATCCCTCTTTTTGTAGGCAAAAGATGTGGTGCCACGTGAAAAGTGAAAGCAGAAAAATTAGTACCTACACACCCGCTAAGGTGTGTGGACTGTGTGTCGCCGTACTTACGGACATGTATGAAAAAATTACCTGTGGGGAAAGAAAGAACATCACAGGACATTATAGCCGAGATACCCGCCACCCCCTCTCAACACAATCCCCAAAAGGAGTGAAACCGGAAACAGTTCTTGAAGTTTTTGGAAGTGGGATGGAGTGACCATCCCGGCCGTATTTATTAAAACATAATTAAAACATTAAACGTTTCATGTTATGTACAATTTCATTACCATATTGCGATGTTTGGCTAACCTTAACAGATTCTCTAATACAGAGGTTCTCCTAGCCGAACTAGCAACCTACAAAACATTTCTTGACATATTGAAATTGTACAACCTAACGTTTAAGGGCCAACGGCAAGGTCATAACCGGTGTCAAGATCCCTAACCGGACTTACCCCTCCCACTTGGGATGGGCGACAGCACGGAGGCGTACCTCAAGTGCAACTACTACCAATTTCCCTTGACTTGACGGGGGCACCTAAAACTCGACGCCAGTTAAAGGTCGTTCGAATACTCGTGTGAGGTATCTAGAAGGTATCGTGGCCCTTATCCCAACCCCACACAACTTACCGCATCTGCCGTCGCAGATGTCACTGGCCCCGGGAAATTCCCCAGGAGGGGGCTGTAACCCCTCCTACAAAGGAAGGGGCCTTGACCGCCTTTCCTTTACTTCCGGCGACCCATCCTTAGAAGGGACCGCCTCCCCATTGAGGGGCCAATGGCCACCTCTCCCGAGCGCTCCCATCCGTGTTGGGTGACGCCCACTCATAGGGATCTACTAATTAGTGCTCACCGATCATGACCTTACCGCCTACCAAAATAAATACGACAGTGCAAATTAACCTAAGAATATATTGGCCACTATGACTGAAAGAGCATACATCAAAATTCGACACTAACTGGATATCTTTAATGGCAAACATACTCAAAACGAACATTCTTTATTAACTCAAAATCAACATGGCACTACAACCTGGAAACGAAAACAAAACAAAATTAATCAACTTTATTATATACAACTGGCTGTCTTCAGGGGCTGGTGGGTGGGTCAAAATTGGCTCTTCGTTCTGTCCCGAGCTCACGTGCAGCGAGGAGGTGCAGCTTCAGAGCACAAGAACAAGAGGATGTCTTCTGGTCTTGCGCCCCTTTTTATCCGTCTTCAGGGCGGGCGTATACCTGCCCCTGCCTGCCCCTGAGGGCGTGGCTGGCTGCGTCGGTGTCTAGGCCAGCCCACTCTAGGGCGGGAACGAGCGCGCCCCAGCTACGCCGCTTCGGGCATACCAGCTGAGACGCGCTTCCCGCCCAAAATGGCTTCCCGGGGGGATCGAGGCACTCGGCCATAAGTTCGGGGGGACCGATTCGGTCGCCCCTTTCCATATAGCCGAGATACCCGCCACCCCCTCTCAACACAATCCCCAAAAGGAGTGAAACCGGAAACAGTTCTTGAAGTTTTTGGAAGTGGGATGGAGTGACCATCCCGGCCGTATTTATTAAAACATAATTAAAACATTAAACGTTTCATGTTATGTACAATTTCATTACCATATTGCGATGTTTGGCTAACCTTAACAGATTCTCTAATACAGAGGTTCTCCTAGCCGAACTAGCAACCTACAAAACATTTCTTGACATATTGAAATTGTACAACCTAACGTTTAAGGGCCAACGGCAAGGTCATAACCGGTGTCAAGATCCCTAACCGGACTTACCCCTCCCACTTGGGATGGGCGACAGCACGGAGGCGTACCTCAAGTGCAACTACTACCAATTTCCCTTGACTTGACGGGGGCACCTAAAACTCGACGCCAGTTAAAGGTCGTTCGAATACTCGTGTGAGGTATCTAGAAGGTATCGTGGCCCTTATCCCAACCCCACACAACTTACCGCATCTGCCGTCGCAGATGTCACTGGCCCCGGGAAATTCCCCAGGAGGGGGCTGTAACCCCTCCTACAAAGGAAGGGGCCTTGACCGCCTTTCCTTTACTTCCGGCGACCCATCCTTAGAAGGGACCGCCTCCCCATTGAGGGGCCAATGGCCACCTCTCCCGAGCGCTCCCATCCGTGTTGGGTGACGCCCACTCATAGGGATCTACTAATTAGTGCTCACCGATCATGACCTTACCGCCACAGGCCCGGATAGTTGACCGGCTATCCGGGCCCCCCACCAAAACTCCTAGCTAAAGGTCATGCTCCAACGTTTTTAACCATGCTAAGAAGTCTCCTATGAGTAACTCATTTCCCACCCGGGACAAATGCACACCATCCCCCATATACATACTGTCATCATTAATACAACCGTGCGAGATAGAATGCAATGTCCTGGAACGGAACAACCTACTCATTTTGTTATTAAGTTTCCTAACAGAATGGTTCAAAGCAGGGATCGAAATAGCCCCCCGCCACACTTTTCGTGGGATCATATGAGACCACGCAATTATGCACCCCGGAACTTTCCTCGCCAACCAACTTACGGTGGAAAGCATTGCCTCCAGGAGAAGTCGTCTACCGGTGGTGACCAAATCATTGCCCCCTAAATGTACTATGACTATAGACGGCGGTGACCTCATCCGCCCTAACAAACCCTCAAAGTAAGCTTGAAACTGGTCAATACAGAGACCGCCCCTTCCGTAGAAGGACATCCTGTACCCGTATTCCCCAGCTACGTGAATCATGTCACCTGCTTTGAATACGTCTGCGGCACGCCTCACGTATGAGTGGCCCACGACCCACACCTCCTTTCTCACAGCCGGTGATGTCTGACCGCTGGCCCGGTGTTGGGTCGACTGCATAGTCCGCCCCGCCTCGAAGGCTTGCGTAACTGAAAACCAAACAAAAGACAAGAAGCGTGAGTACATTGTTACAGCTTCACAACATGTGCAACCGCACATACCTCTTATAACAATTGGAGGACCAACGCCCCACTCGTTTTACTTGTTCCACATTAAGACCCCTGGCTGCAGCTTCAGTGGCAGCCCCTATCCGAAAGGAATGGGTCCCAAACTCACCCGGGTCCAAGCCTGCTGCGGTAATTGACATCGCGAGCACCCGCTGAAACTGAAACTTTGTCAGTGGGGTGGCGTCCGCGTGTCTCAACATTGTCCCTCCCCATGATGCCACCCTTTGTGCTAGGTAATCCTCTAAACACCTCACCGGACACATGGAGGACCCTGGAATCCTGCGAATGACTATGCAGTCTCCCACCCCACTTTGATCGGTTTTTGACTTGACAAAGGATACCGTCATAGTCTCACCCCTGATCTGAACGTGTTCCCGGCACAAACCCCCCGCCACATCCCGCTTGCTCCTTGCCACCAGCTCACTTATCCTCATAGCCCCGTGAAATGCAAGCGTAAAAGCGGCTCGGAACAAACAGGCCTCGAACTGAGACGAGCATATGTCGGGGAGTGTGGCCAGCAACTGGGACAACCTATCCAGACCTATCGGGCGCCTCTCGTCTACCCTGCGACCCTCAAGGCGTTGCCACCCACGCAGCGCTTTTTGTACAGCAAAAGACGCTGTCGGGTCCTGGATATTATGAGCCCTGGCAACAAAGGAGATGGCAGCACGATGCCTCTGGGCTGTAGCCACCGACTTCCCAGCCTTACGCAAGGACATCAGAAAATGTACTACCCAATCCTCATGCCCCCAAAGTCCCCCTCTCTCAGTCCCCAAAAAGGCCAAATAAGCCCGAAACGCCCCTTCGTATGCCTTCCTCGTCCTTGGTGCTAGACTCTCTCCCACGAGGTAACGAAGTTCGGGGCACCGAGAGACCAGAGAGCTTCGGGAAAGGGTGCTGGCTCGGGGTCCGCTGAGGGAAGGAAACCCGAGAAAGCCTGCATTTGAAAACGAGACAGTGCATCAGCAGCCTGATTCATCACCCCCGGGACATGTTTTGCTCTGAATACCACGTTCAGTTGCATACACAGTAAGACAATTTCTTTAAGCAGCCTCAAAATCATTTTACAACGTGCTGCCTGACTATTAATGCATTCTACAACGGTCATATTGTCAGACCAAAATATGACAGAATGATTTTTGAATCCATCGGGCCAGGATCTGAGGGCCACCAAAATAGGAAACAGCTCAAGGAAAGCAATATTACTCGTCAGCCCCTCATCGTGCCACCATGTTGGCCACTTTTGTGCCGACCATTTTGTGCCGAAGATGGCGCCGAAACCCATGCTTCCCGCTGAATCCGTCCATAGACCAAGCTCTTCAGAGGACAAGGCCGGTTTGTTCCAGACGACTCGACCATTGAAATCCGCCAAAAATGCTAACCAAATACGCATGTCTTGGCGGACCTCGGCCGATAACCTCGTGCGATGGTGACCCTCCCTTAGGCCGACCATCGCCTGTGCAATCGAACGGGAGAAGGGGCGGGCCATCGGGATCACCCTTAAGGCAAAATTCAACTTCCCCACCAATTGCTGCAATTGATGCAGCGTAACTTTAGATGCAGTGATACACATTTGCAGGGCTGTCTTGAATTTCGATACTTTGGAAGCTGGTAAACGAAAACAACCCTCACTAGAGTCCAACTCGATCCCGAGGAACTCGAGGCAAGTCGTGGGACCCACAGTTTTACCTGGTGCCAACGGCACGCCAAATTGATTCATTAAAACACAAAATTCAGTCAAGGCCCGGGCACATTCATCATCCCCAGCGGCCCCCAGGAATAGAAAGTCGTCGAGGTAATGCATCACATTCCGAAAACCTGTTTTCTTCGTGTAAACCCATTGCAGAAAACTACTGAATTTCTCGAAATAAGCACAAGATATCGAGCACCCCATTGGCATACACCTGTCCATGTAATACAAACCTTGAAACATGAATCCCAAAAGACGTTGGTCTTCCGGGTATACCGGGAGCAAACGGAACGCTGACTCGATATCTGATTTCGCCATCAGCGTCCCGGGCCCCAGGCGATTCAAAATGGCTACGGCCTCATCGAATGATGCGTACCGCACCGAACATATCTCTGGATCAATTGCGTCGTTTACAGAAAGGCCATGAGGCGCTGATAAATTGTGAATCAATCGAAACTCACCTGGGTCCTTCTTGGGGACCACCCCTAAAGGAGAACAAACAAAATTCTGTACCGGGGGAACACTAAACGGGCCGGCAACCCGACCTCGGGTAACCTCTTTCCGGATCTTATCCTGTACTACAGTCGTATGCTGCAAGACGGAAAGTTGGTTTTTGCACGTCCCGACCCCCTGAAAGTTACCCACCGGGATGCGGAAACCATATGAAAAACCGTTTCGTAGCACCCCAGCAGAAGTACGATCTGGGTATTCGCTGAGCCAGGGAATCATTGCCAGGGTATCAATCGGGGTTGGTAAAGGCGCCCCTCGGACTATATTAGACCTGTTTAGCGCCTCCTCTACCCCCATTTTCACCCAATTTGGCTCTGCACGAGGACTCAGGATGGGGTGCCCCACAACCACTACATTCGTGTTTGAACTTACAAGATCCCAGGGGCCTAGTACATTTGCTTCTGTTGAAATTGAAACAGAATCCCCTCTTCCCTGTATTACCGGCGGGTCTCGGGTAATCGTCTGTACCCGTACCCGACCGAAAGGGTGTCCCCCCATTTTGGCGGGAGGACTCACTAACAGCACTCCCCACCAATGGCACTTTCAACATTCCCGACTCTTTCATCTTATTCCATGTTAAAGAATCGTAACAGTCCCAGGTTAAACTTTTGTTATGCTCCATCGCTTTCCTGAAAAGGTTATCATAACAGAACCATTGGTTACCTTGGTGTGATGTCGAGTACCCCATAATTCGTGACTGATATACTGGAAATTCAGGGAGTAAATCAGGCCTACGTTCCCCCAAAATTGCCGTGAAAATTCCCCAAGCATTCCCCCAGTTACCAATATTTTCATTCACTTTAAAGGCGGCCATTTTTGCGCGCCAAACACTCGGATGCATCAGATCCTTTTGACCCTTAACAGTTTCGACCTCATAGTGATCAACGAGCAGGGAGAAAATGTTAACGTATTCCCCCGCCCAAATCGTTTCCTTTATTGGAAAAGGAACATGTTGCCCCAATCTTTCTCTACGAGAGGGTGTTGACTCATCCCTTGCAATCGGCAATGGCCGCTTACCTGCACCGGACGCAGCTTCCGTCCCTCGTGGCTTGTCTATCGCCGCATCCGGCGCGGGCACCTTGGCTGCCTCACGTTTCTCGCGCAACTGTTTTATGAGTGCTTGCGCTTCGGTAGCCATGGCGCCCCCATTACTGTCCCCCAACCATGCTGCTAACTGTGCCGCCAATTCAGGAGGCATATCTTCGGCAGCCGTCGGGGTGACTATCACGGGAATCGGATTCCCCTCAACCGGTACCGGGGCCGGTACCGGGGCTGGTGCTTCGAGCGGAGAACAGGGAACCGGGACGTCTCCCCCGACCGGCCCCCTTCTCGGCCTCTTTGGCTTCCCTCCGGCCGGTGGACGCCCCGATCCCTCCTCGCCGTCTCGCTCCGCCAACCGCTTCTTAATTTCGGACATGTCCTTCATGAGTGCCCGAACCAACTGGTCAGTCGACATTCCCTTTGCTCCTTTCTTGGGCATCCTTTCGACGAAGTATCTAAAAGACAAAGAGAGAGATTAAAACGCTCAAAATTGGCTCTTCGTTCTGTCCCGAGCTCACGTGCAGCGAGGAGGTGCAGCTTCAGAGCACAAGAACAAGAGGATGTCTTCTGGTCTTGCGCCCCTTTTTATCCGTCTTCAGGGCGGGCGTATACCTGCCCCTGCCTGCCCCTGAGGGCGTGGCTGGCTGCGTCGGTGTCTAGGCCAGCCCACTCTAGGGCGGGAACGAGCGCGCCCCAGCTACGCCGCTTCGGGCATACCAGCTGAGACGCGCTTCCCGCCCAAAATGGCTTCCCGGGGGGATCGAGGCACTCGGCCATAAGTTCGGGGGGACCGATTCGGTCGCCCCTTTCCAATATACATACATAGTTATGGCGAACAGATAATGATGTTAAGCAACATAAAATGCAATCTTCACAATCATCCCAATTGACCTGCCTACTGATGGTACCTGCAAATAGAAATACATATATATCTATAGTGCGCATGCTGCATGCAGAAATGGTGCAGCAGCTTTATTGCTTAGAAGGCTTAGCATTGTAACGAAGCTGTTAGGCTTCTGTGCGATAGTCTAGTGGCAACATGGGGTTGTCACGATGCTGGCCGTGATCACTGTTAAATTATAGTGTTGCAACGTAACTAGGTGCAAGTTTAGCTATGGTGTAGGTGAAAATAATGTATATAATGCGCATGAGGTAGCTGTGTTTTGTGGCATCCTAACTCTGCCCAGCGCTAGTTGTACGACGTTTGCTGCTGCTATTTTAAAAACTGTCAGTTTTCCATTCCTTTGCATACATCTTGTATATATTTGTAAAACCACGAGGGTATACCTGATGTTACGAGGCCTCCTTTCTTGATCCTCACTTCCGGTTCAATTCCCCGGTCCACCGCGTGTCCTAATCCTGATTGTGTGGAGGGAAGCTACTTCCGGTTGGCGGTCTAGTCTTTGCCTCTGATTGACACACAAATAGGCATGCAGAGCGGAGCGCGCAGCGAACGCTCGCAGCGGGCGCAACGACGATGCACCAAAGGCAAGCCCGTCTGCGCCCATCCGAGCCAGACCGGGCTCCGGGCCCAGAACCCCTGCTCTTTCCTCCTCCGCTCCCCTCCAATACTCACGAGACACACTCCCTCAAATCAGGAAACCCTTAACCTCACTGTGTAAACATTCCATTGCCTTGGAGGAAAGGCAACAGAAATGCTCGCACTGCCCATACGAGCTATCTCCAAGGGCGGGAAGCCAATCGAGGGGTGGGAATCAGCTCGGCATGGCACCGCTCAATTGTAGATCTATGCCAAAGCATGCCACAGAAATCTCCATCTTATTACAAGATACCGCACCTGATGTGTTATTCCTTACGGAAACTTGGTTGGTATCTAGCTCTGACCCAGATGTGGTTCAAGTGCTTCCCCTGGGATATCTGATTCAGCGGGTCGATAGAATAGGTAACAAAGGGGGAGGGGTCGCTATTATTTATAAAGACCATCTAGTTTTCCGCATTCTGGGTAGCCCCTCCCAGGCTATTAAAATGCCAATTTCTCCCTCTCGCTCACCCCCTTAGTCACGTTTGCCGCCTGGGAAGTCGCTGGACCCGGCAGCAAAACTTGGAGCCGAGGTTTAATCAACCCGAAAGAGATAACAATTGCCATAAAATAAAGCCCTGGTCCTCTACAGAAGAACAGTTCGGGGATAAAGTGTTCAAACTAAATACTGTGACCGGTCCTCGAGGAGTGGGGTGGACTCTGCACTACCGGGAGAAACCTGACAAGTCACGAAGGGGCTAATACATCCCAGTGGCAGAAGTATCCTGGAGCCTACCCCCCACCCCCAACATCAAGCTCAATAACCCAGAGCAGAGATGACTGGGGAAACAGGAATCAAAAATACCCATCAAATAAAGCTTGACAAATTTTCCCTCCCCAGATGGCAGGAGGGCCCGGAAAACATAGACAATGGCACACCAGGGTCATACCCTCAGCCACAAGATGGTGATAACATCTCCCTCAAAGACATAATGGCGGCTATCCAGGGTGTTCGCACTGCCCTGGAGGGGCTCCGAGGTAACATAACCTCAGAAGTGTCCCTGATTTGCGCAGATATCGGCAATATGAAGTCAAGTAGAGGGCCAGGTGAAAGAATTACAACAAGTGACTACAACCCACAAGGAACAGATGAAAGAGCTTCAAACACACACAGCCCACCTCGAGGCGAGGATAGAAGACTATGAGGGTAGATCAAGACGTAACAATATACGGATTTTGGGGGTCCCAGAGCGGGCAGATGGTGGGCCAACTGTGGATCTCTTCATTGAAGATATCATCCTCAAATACCTCCAACCTAAGGGTCTCTCAAAAAAACGTTTTGGTGGTAAGAGGGGGAGGTCATGTCCTGGAACACAGCCTACCGCTCTTGGCTTGTCTTTTTAATTTCAGGGACCGAGACGTGGTGCTGCAGTCAGCCCAGGCTGTCCCACCAGTCCTATATGAAAACGCCACTATAACTTTCTGCCCATACTTCACTCTAAAGGCAAAGACACAGTTTACTATAAGTCAAACAAGTATTGGGGGAAAAGGGACTTAAATATACCATGATCTACCTGGCAAAGCTGCGTGTCGAGGATAAAGGCAAAGCTTGGTTTTTTTGACTTGCCGGAGGCAGGCTGGGCATGGCTTGAGGGGTGGCACACGGTAGGGGCCTCTCCTCCTGACCACACCAAGAGAGGCAGAAGAAAGGAACATCCGCCCCAGCCGGTGGAGATGCTGTGGAATTACTGCAGGGGAGACTCTCTACAACAAACCCCTGATTCAGACCAAGGTTCGAACTGATCTGAACGGTTTACGGGGAGACCCAGGTTTCTTACTTGAGGTGGGCCTCCAGGAAAGACCGCCTCCACCCGCCCAGGAGGAGGAATCGCCTTCGTCCACAATTCTACCCTCCTCCAGAGCACACTCCCGGGCGAACCCACAGATCTGACGCAACACCTTCACTTCAAGATACTGGCCAGCTCTACCACCACCCTCCGAGGAACCCTCATCTACCGGCCCCCTGGATCCCGCGGGCCATTCGCCAACTTCATCACGGACATCATCTTCCTGCATGCCATCGCATCCACCACATCCGTCCTTGACAACCTCCACAACATTGGACTCCGCAAGATCATAACCGAACCTCCCTATTAGCGTATGCGCCGTTATTTGTTCTGTATTTTTGATGCAACATTGTTGGGCCCAGCGCAGTTTAGGCGCTGTGCCGGGCTTTGTTACAGTTTAAGGTAAAAGGGGCTCCTGGTCAGATCTGCTCTGCTGCTTCGCACTGATGAGACCATCATGTTACACACTGGAATATGGCAGGGTACACTAACATAATAGGATCATACAACCTACTTACATGGAACGTACGGGGACTGGGAGCGATTCAGAAACGGCACCGCATTCATGCATTCCTTCTCAAGTGTAAAACACAGTTAGCGTTCCTCCAGGAATCCCACCTAACTGATTCCGAAACACAAAAGATGCAAAAGAAATGGAGGGGATATATTAATTCCACTAATTATTCGGCCTTTGCTAGGGGGGCGACTATCTGGGTGCGTCACGGAGTCCCATTTGTTGAACTAGAGCGCTGGGTAGATGACCAGGGGCGATACATACTGGTGAAGGGTACTCTTGACGGCTCCCTGGTGGTCCTCAGGAGCGTTTATGCCTCCAACTTTGACCAAGATCGCTTTTTGAATAGGTTGGGAGCGGTTTTGGCGTACTGGGACGGGATCCCCTGGGTGCTGGGAGGGGATTGGAACTCAGTGCTGGACACTGGCCTGGATAGATCCCACCCACCCATTTCAGGGCACAACTGCTAGCAAACTGGCGGAACAATTCGCTACATGGGCAAGTGGGTGGACACTCTCCGATGCATGGCGATGCCTTTACCAGACTCACAAGTAATATTCCTTTTTTTCTCCGGTGCGGAAGCCTTCATACTAGAATAGACAGGTTCCTTTGCTCGAGATCCATCATCATGAAGGTTCATGAATCTATGTACCTGGCCAAGATCTTTTCCGATCATAGGCCCCTAGAACTTACACTTCGCTGGGGTATGGTGCCCACCTGGAGATTGCACCCACACCTGCTTGAGGATGCCCCCTTCCGCACGACCTCGTCTAATACTATTTCCAATTACTTGGCTGAAAACTGGAATACAGCCTCCTCTAACCTGATTGAATGGGACGCTCTGAAGGTGGTGATTAGGGGGGCCTCGATCGGACAGTTAGCAGGGGCCAGACAGGAGATACACCAGAGGTTGAAGGACATCGAGGGCAGATTACAGACACTGGAGAGGGAGGTAGCCCTGGACCCTGACAAACGGGAGGCATTGCAATCTGCCCACATAGACCATGTGGAAACACTGGAGACATTGAGGGCGATAGACTACAGGGCGCTTCTTCAATGAAAACACACGAGGCGGACAGATCCGGTACACTACTTGCCCGCATAGTCAGGGATAGACCTGACCCGTCAATCATATCTAGTATTCGTACCCTGAAGGGACATTTAGTCCACACACAAGCAGAAATAAATATTGCCTTTCACGACCACTTGAAGCACTCTATGCACCCCCCGCTCTGATAGAAAGCTCCTCGATTGCTGAGTTTTTACCGGACCTTCCTTTCCCGGTGCTATCGGAGGGCTGTACAGAAAGATATTGACGGTCCCATTACTCAACAAGAGATACGCGCTGTGATTAAGGGTCTCAATCGTAATAATTCACCTGGGATGGACGGGCTCCCTGTGGAATTTTATCTTACCTAGTACCTACACTGGAAGCGGTCTTCACGGCGGCATTTGAGATTGGCCGTCTGCCTGATTCCACCATGCAAGCGCCGGTTGCATTCATACCCAAGCCGGGACGGGATGAGTTAGAGATGTCCAATTATCAACCCCTCTCTATGTTATCTACGGAATATAAAATCCTAAGTATGGCCCTTGCCAATCGCATGCAGACACATTTTCACACACTTATTCACAGTGCTCAGTGTGGTTTCCTTCCAAACCGCAGCACCTCTTTGAACAATCGGCGAGTACACTCTTTAATGATGGCCACCCCATGAGACTACCAATATGCAGGATGCATAGCATTAGATCTTAGACAGACATTTGATTCCCTATCATGGGATTTGATGTTTGCGACATTGAAACGTTTTAGATTCCCAGATAACTTCCTTAAATGGGTTCGCTTGCTATACACATCCCCAACGGCCAGGGCCGTTACATCTCTGACCAATACACCGTCCACAGAGGCACAAGACAGGGATGTCCCCTGTCTCCTTTGTTGTTTGTACTCACACTGGAGCCCTTAGCACTGGCTCTTCGAGTATCAGCGGACCGACTAGGCATCCATCTCGATGGAGTACATCATCTAATACCTATCTACGCAGATGACATACTCCTATATTTACTGGACCTGACTGCTGACAACGCCCCCCTCCCTACCATTTTTGTCACTTTTGAACGATCGTCGGGCCTGGCCATAAACGCTGAAAAGTCAACAAGTTATTTCTTCCGAGAGACGCCACACCTAACTCACCTGCTGTTCAGAACTTACTCTTTATCAGTAGCCCCCACCACCTTCAAATACCTAGGTATACACGTGTACAGAACACAGGAGGATCAAATAGATGGCAATAATTTACGGGCGATAACAAGGCTCCGTGCTAGTGTCGGATTCTGGTCTTCCTTACCCTTATCAGTGATGGGACAGATCGCCATTTCGAAAATGGTGATGCTCCCTCGCCTGTTATACTACTTTGTGAATCTGCCGGTGGTCCTCCTGCAGTCCATTTTTAATACATTGAATACCATATTGACTAGTCTCATCTGGGAGGCTGGCCGTAGATGGCAAAGCCTCCAGAAACTCCAACTAGGGACGTCATCCGGCGGCCTGGGGGTCCCCGACTTCCGAGGGTACTATTTTGCTGGTCAGCTCCAGTGTCTCTCATACTGGACTGCGGGAAGGAATCTGCAGGAAATTGGATTTATGCTGCAAAGACTGGACTGAGGTGAGCTACACTTCTTACTGCTGCCAAAGGCTAGGATCCCCCCGGACTGCACCCCTCTGTTGAAGACTGCTTTGCTCTGCTGGAGGAAGGCCCTATACTACACCTATGCAGTGATACATACGCTATGAATATACCCATATTGGGCATTCCTACACCACAGGGGAGACTTACACAGGCCAGAATACGGGGCTGGACGGACAGTGGGGTGGAGGAAGTGGGAGCGTTCTTTGATGATGGTGCTATGTTAGACCATGACTCCTTCTTGCAGGCCACAGGGGTGCCACTGCACTATATAAGAGCCACATGGGCCCCACAGAGGAACAAACCCATACAACATGAATTTTGGTTGGAGTTCGACATGCCCTGACCGTAGTGACACAACTGCCGGTCCCAGACGAGGCCTTGCATTGCCTTGTAATACAAAAGGGGATGATGGACGGAGCGTTTTAGCAAATCAAACACTCACCCCCAGTCAACTGATCTGGGTTTAATCCATCACCATTCTTTAGCTCACTCCGCCACCCCAGTTCAGACATGGCCAAATGCAAATCCGTCTGACCCTGTGCCTCATGGGAACAGTCCAGCCCGAACTGCCAAAGCCATATCTTCCCTGGACCGGAAACAAGCATCCTGGGACCGGTTTCTGGCATTTCAGCCATCATCAGCCAGGCTAGCTTGAATCCAGTGGCAAAGTGAGCAAGGGACTCACGTCTGATCATACCCTGCCAACTTAGGGCAAACAAAGCGATACAAAAGGGGATGATGGACGGATCGTTTGAGCAAATCAAACACTCACCCCCAGTCAACTGATCTGGGTTTAATCCTCTCCAGCGTAAATTCACACTCCTATGTGAGACCCACAACCTTAGCCAGACCGCCAGTGTGTATTGCTTGAGCACATGAATGTACATAGAGTGTGGAGCACATTTATAGCAGTAGGACTCCACAACATGACAAAGAAAGGTATCTGAACAGTGCGGCATATGATGGTACAAATGAAAGTGGGACTGAGTTCCCGTTAGCTACCACTCTCTTCAACCTTTGCTGCTCGGTCTTCTGAAAAGTGAATAATCCTCCGAATTATGGCTCTTTATTCAACATACTGACTGTCAATATGTATTGATATACATGTGCCACTTGTTAGTATTTCTTCAGGATTTGATTAATAACTGCAGATACATGTGAAGAAAGGTGTATGGTGGGAAGTAGAACCCAGGACAGAAGGGACTAAAGGTCACCATAGACCACTGGACAGTAGCAGAAGGAGAGAAGGGGTTAGGGGGAGAATTGAAATAACTAAAAGCAATCAGAATTAAATAAATAAATAAACAAAGTGTAGCAAGACTCGAGTTCCAGACTCGTGTCCTTCAATCTGCATCACATTCCGTCCCGTTACGAGGCTAAATTTGGCAAAAGGTACACATGAGATAAAATCCATTCCAGCTGACACCGACCTCAGAAGACTTGAATCCGAGCGTTTTATAGGAAGTTCTAATACGTGGATTTAGGTTCTGAAAAGGTCAGTTTTCAAAGCTTAAAAATAATGACCACGAGATTGTCAAATTATGTTCCAGCATTTAATCTCCAAATTGCTCCTTATTAAAAACAATACGAAATATCCGCGAAATGAGTCTTAATAATAGAACACGTAAACATATTTCAGATTCTGTAAAGCAGACAGTTTTCAAGCAGCGACGTGCTTTGGATATTTGTTTTTCTTTGCATCAGTGGTCATGCCAGGAATTAAAACCACATTGATTGCCATGTTTATAGGAAAAACCAGAGGCCTGTGTCACAAAAGGCTGTAGCCGGAGGCCGTGACGACACGGCAGGCGCGCGGTGACTAACTCCGTGACGGACTCTGACAGGACTCCCGTGGAGCGCGCGCCCCACGCGGGCACTGTGGTCTTGTTATGCAGTACCACAGAGGCTCGGCAGCGAGGGACAAGCTACGGGCACGTAAACAAACGGTGGCACATTTCAAATGTGGGCCCGCCGTGGGATACTGTAGAGCCAAAATACTCAATTCTCGCGTTTCTACATCCTTTTGGGTTTGTGGATTTTCTTAGCTGTGATTCTTCTAACAGTGATAAGTTTAATGCTTGGAAAAATGCTTATTTTGTAAATCCAATCCGCTGCCCACTTAGGGTGACCAACTGGCATGGGGGCAAATTCAGGATGGTGAGTGTAAAAATACAGGACAAAGGGTCAAAATTCTGGACAGAAGGTCAAAATTCTGGACAAAAGGTACGGTTTACAGACACATCAGACAAGATCACGCAATAGTATATGTAAATTGATACTTGTATAGCGCACTACTCACCCGCAAGTGTCTCAGGGCGCTTGTACGAATACCGCTGTGGAACCCATCCTGGCTTTCCCTGTGAGGTGTCCACTCCTGGGCACCCCCAAGGTGGAGGCCAGGCATCCTTAGCATTGTGGGGGCCGTTGTGGAGATTAAGCAAGCTATTGCCCAGAGTTGCAGAGTGGGACTCCATGATTGGAATAGGCACCGAGGCGAGAATTATCAGGTCCGTGGAATTTTGAGCCCAAGACTCGCCAAGGCAGGGAATTGAACCGTGGTCCCAGGCTAGACCTCTGCATCAGGGTCTGATGCTCTAACCATTGAACAACACTTCTCCAAGTAAATCGACAAACAACATAAGAACAAGTCAAAATAAGTTTATATTAGGTTGAAATAATCGTGCACTTCACAGTTTTTTGGTATGTGTGCAGCTTTGAGCAACTGTGCAGGTCTTTTTGTGGTATTTCATAGGATCATAATCTGTTTATACGGTTACTGCTCTAGGTTGTCAAGTCTGATATTTTGTTTACTGTTCATGGTCCTGACCAGGCATGTTTGGTGAGAGAAGTGGTTGGGAAGATCTGCTCAGATGAACTTTGTTACTAGCATCTCATATCTGAGTGTCATTGTAAGATGTAAAGCAGCACGCATAGAATGTAGCTAATTGGGGCTTTCAGTGCTGGACTAGAGCGCAGTCCTCCGAGTGACCAGCTTTATGTTTCAGATCGCTTTAGGTATTCCATGTCTGTTCAGTTGGTATGACTGGCTGTGGCGTAGTGGACAGAACTGCCTACTTCAGAGCTAGTGGGATCCAGGTTCGAGTCTTGCCGTCGGCATCAACATCCTGTGATTCTGGGCAAATCACATAATCGTGATCTGCTGCGGTTTACAAATGCTGCATATAGGAGCTGGTACTGTACTGAGTGATGGATAAGATCCATGGTGGACAGGTCTTGTGTGAGGGTAAGAGAATTAAGCAGGAAAAGGGAGATATTAACCAGCCTACATGAGCTATAATTTTCTGCAGACTGCTGTGAGTTATGGTATTATTGTGGGACAGAACAGTTAGATTTGAGTTCCTGTTACAGAAATGACATGTACAAACACACAGACTGACAGAAAATCACTGTTTGTTAAGAAAAAGCTATTTTTCAAAGAATGGGGAAGAAATGTATCCAAGGTTCCAACCCAGAGCAGTTGTCCGGCAGGTCACAGTGCAGCGTAGAGGAGTCTGGGTTTAGAGTACAATGATAATATTATGTATGCATTTCTACTTCTGCTCTTTATTTTCCATTAACTGTTGGTTATTGCTATATTTGGGTATTGAACTGGTGCAACCCATGCCCAGACAGTGTGAACAAGTTTAAAAATGTAAAAATAATTTAGTAATACTATTACAAAATGTGCTGTATTACACAACATAATTTGCCTCATAATTGACTCAACCCTGACACATTATTAAATTATTTATTTAAATATCCAAAGGAACCCTATTTATCAACCTTAGAATAATCAAATATTAGACAAAAACATCACACAAACATATTTGGCACACTGTCACACTCCCTATTATACACACTCTCCCTATCACATGCACCCTAATGGTACTAACTGTACTCTTTCACATCACATACATCACCACACACCAATACTCATACACCGCTGGACACAGACAATGGTATACTCCCATCACCCATACATCATAACACATCTTGACATATTAAACTAATACACTCAGGCACACATTCAGTCATAACACGATATACTTCTCGGGTCTCTGGCAGCCTGAAATCAGTATGGGAAGTAAAAGAGAGAAAGGAAGAAAGAGGTGAATGTACGTCTCCCTAACAAACCCCGAGAGGGGAGCAATCACTTTCAGGACGAATGCCCTCACCCACCATAGGTGGCAAGCTTCATCATATGGGCTTCTCCTCCCAGCGGGAAAACCTAGTCCCACTGAGGGCTACAACTCCCTCACTGTGAGGTAGGAACTCTGGGATGTTTTTGTAAGTTGTCAACTGTTGTTATGGATGCTAAAATCCCATATGTGAGCAGTAAGGTGTTGTGAGGGTGCAGCGCAATAGGTGAGTGAAAGTGAGTTAAAACTGCCTAGTGTGGATGAAAAGATTCTTTATTGGCTCTTCCAAAAAGCAGTGCAAAGCAGTATCAAATTAGAATGCTAGGGTGTATAGAGAGGTCAACATGTTTCAGACTTTGCAATCTATAAAAGTATAAAGTATATAGGCTTTCGTCAGGACCAAAGGGTAAACAAAGCTGCTGCTGAAAAATAGTGAACAAAAGATAAGATAAACAATGACACAAAACCAGTAATTCTGTGTTTGATTCAGTATTACTGGAACTTTGTCTGTAAGAATGAGACACAGAAAAATAACAACAAATCAAAATGGTGTGTAAATCCCAACATGATAAAGACTTATATGGTTATGACTTATGCAGACGCAGCACTCACTGAACAAATTAGATGCCGCTAGCTGCTTGGAAACGCAAAGGTCACTTAATTTTTAAGGAGTTGTGTTTTTAATATATTGCCTATTGCTCACAGACTTGCTTACCTGCCATCACTTTTCTTCCCTAAGCCCCGGTTCCAACACAGCTTATGCCGATTAATTGGAGGGCTGTTGGGACTCTTACTTCCTCCTTCGCCCATGCTGGGGTCAGCGCTCCGGTCTTTGGCGCCACGGATAGTATTTAATGCAGAGAGAACGCGCACGCGCAGCGGACGCAGCACTCACTTAACAAATTAAATGCTGCTAGCTGCTTGGAAACGCAAAGGTCATTTCATTTTTAAGGAGTTGTGTTTTTAATATATTGCCTGTTGCTCACAGACTTGCTTACCTGCCATCACTTTTCTTCCCTAAGCCCCGGTTCCAACACGGCTTGTGCCGATTGATTGGAGGGCTGTTGGGACTCTTACTTCTTCCTTCGCCCATGCTGGGGTCAGTGCTCCAGTCTTTGGCGCCACAGAGAGTATTTAATGCAGAGAGAACGCACACGTGCAGTGGACGCAGCACTCACTGAACAAATTAGATGCTGCTAGCTGCTTGGAAACGCAAAGGTCACTTCATTTTTAAGGCGTTGTGTTTTTAAAATATTGCCTATTGCTCACAGACTTGCTTAACTGCCATCACTTTTCTTCCCTAAGCCCCGGTTCCAACACGGCTTGTGCCGATTGATTGGAGGGCTGTTGAGACTCTTACTTCCTCGTTCGCCCATGCTGGGGTCAGCGCTCCAGTCTTTGGTGCCACGGATAGTATTTAATGCAGAGATAACGCGCTTGCGCAGCGGGCGTGCCGGCGGCACGCCAAAGGCGCGTCGAAGGAAAGCCCGTCTGCGCCCATCCGCGCCTGGACCGGGCCCAGGGCCATACCCCCTGGTTGTCAATCTATAAATTTAAAGAAAGCCTATTCAGGCAAGGAACTTCGTCAGCTACGCCCACCACTTAATTACGCCTGTACATTGCTTGTATTTGATGGTCTGGTCAACACGCACGAATCTCGATGCCCCAACTGAGAGGTCAACCTACCCATTATACCCATTATACCAAGTTTTAATATTACTAACATGTGTTTTAGAGACAACAATAAGGGACCTCCTATAGTAACTGCTCTTATCAATGCTCGTTCTCTGAGCAAACATAAGCAAGAAATAGCCGACCTGATCACTGACCGCAACATTGATCTATTGTTTATCACTGAAACATGGACCGACCAAGCTTCTGAGCCAGATTTGTTGGTAGCCACCACTGAAGGCTATGCTTCTCAGAGACAGCATAGAGTAAATAAAAAAGGAGGTGGACTGGCCATAATCTTGCGTAGGAATCTCTTCACTAGAATAGTACATGTGCCTTCCTCAATCAATCAATCAAAGCATTTATATAGCGCACTACTCACTCAGAGGGTCTCAAGGAGCTAGGGGAGGGGGGTCCGCTACTGCTCGAACAGCCAGGTCTTGAGTTGCTTCCTGAAGGCGAGGTGGTCCTGGGTCAGGCGGAGGTTGGTCTGGAGGGAGTTCCATGTCTTGGCGGCGAGGTAGGAGAAGGACCGTCCCCCTGTGGTGGCTCTTCGGATGCGGGGGACGGCGGAGAGGGCGTGGCCGGTCGATCGAAGCTGGCCTTTGGGAGCGTAGAAGTTGAGGCGGCTGTTGAGGTATCCTGGGCCTTGATTGTGTAGGGCTTTGTGTGCGTGGGTGAGGAGACGGAAGGTGATTCTCTTGTTGACCGGGAGCCAGTGCAGGTCTCTCAGATGTCCGGAGATGTGGCTGCGACGGGGGATGTCCAGGATGAGTCATGCTGAGGCGTTCTGGATCCGCTGGAGTCTCTTCTGCAGTTTGGCGGTGGTTCCGGCGTAGAGGGAGTTGCCGTAGTCCAGACGGCTGGTGACGAGGGCCTGGGTGACCGTCTTCCTGGTCTCGGAGGGGATCCACCGGAAGATCTTACGTAGCATGCGCAGGATGTTGAAGCACGACGAGGAGACGGCGTTGACTTGTCTGGTCATGGAGAGGGAGGAGTCCAGGATGAAGCCCAGGTTGCGTGCGTGGTCTGTTGGTTTGGGTGCGCTGCCTAAGGCGGGGGGCCACCAGGAGTCGTCCCAGGCGGAGGTTGAGGATCCCAGGATGAGGACTTCCGTCTTGTCCGAGTTCAGTTTCAGGCGGCTGTTCTTCATCCATTTGCCTACCTCTTTCATCCCTTCGTGAAGGTTGGCTCTAGCGGTGGCGGGGTCGTTGGTGAGGGAGAGGATCAGCTGGGTGTCGTCGGAGTAGGAGATGATGTTGAGGTTGTGCTGGCGTGCGATGTCTGCGAGGGGGCTCATGTAGACGTTGAAGAGGGTTGGACTGAGAGAGGAGCCTTGAGGAACGCCGCAGATGACTTCGGTGGCTTCAGATCTGAACGGGGGGAGGCGGACCCTCTGTGTCCTTCCGGCGAGGAAGGAGATGATCCACTCCAGTGCCTTCTCCTGGATTCCGACGTTGCTGAGGCGCTGCACTAGTGTACGGTGGCAGACAGTGTCGAAGGCCGCGGAGAGGTCTAGGAGGATGAGGGCTGTTGTTTCTCCGTTGTCAAGCAGGGCTAGGATGTCATCGGTGGCTGCGATCAGGGCGGTCTCTGTGCTGTGGTTGGCCCGGAAGCCGGACTGCGAGAGGTCGAGGGATCCGTTCGTCTCGAGGAAGGCGGCCAGCTGCTTGTTGACGGTCTTCTCGATGACTTTTACAGGGAACGGGAGCAGCGAGATGGGGCGGTAGTTCTTGAGGTCGGTGGGGTCGGCTGATGGCTTCTTTAGTAGAGCGCTGAGTTCGGCGTGCTTCCAGCTCTCCGGGAAGGTAGCGGTGTCGAAGGAGGTGTTGATGATGTCCCGCAGGTGGGGTGCGATGACAGCGTCGGCCTTGTTGAAGATGTGGTGAGGGCAGGGGTCGGTCGGAGATCCGGAGTGGATGGAGTACATCGTGCGGACGGTGTCTTCGGTGCTGATCGTGGTCCAGGCGCGGAGGGTGGTGGTGGGGGGCGTTGGTTCGGTCGTGGCGTGCGTCGGTTGAGTGCTGAAGCTGTTGTGTATGTCCGCGATCTCGTTGTGGAAGTAGGAGGCGAGGGAGTTGCAGAGGTCTTGCGAAGGGGTGATGTTGTTGTTTCCGGCGTTGGGGTTGGAGAGCTCTTTAACGATGTTGAAGAGTTCCTTGCTGTTGTGTGCGTTGTTGTCCAGTCGTTCCTTGAATGTAGTTTCCTTGGTGGCGTGGATAAGTTGGTGGTGTTTTCGGGTGGCGCGCTTGAGGGCAGTCAATGTTGTCCGGTGTTGGGTCTCTGCGCCAGGTTCTCTCGAGGGCTCGGCAGTTCTTCTTGGAGCTCTTGAGTTCATCGGTGAACCATGGGGCTTTCTTGCTGCTGGGTCTGCTAGGCGGGGTCCTCAGGGGGGCGAGGTCATCTGCGCAGTCGCTGATCCACTTCGTGAGGTTGGTGGCCGCTTGGCTGGGGTTCGTTGCGCTGGTGGGCCGGTTCTTGCTCAGGGAAGTCGCGAGCTGGTCGGCTGTGATCTTGTTCCAGCTTCTGCGTGCAACCTGTTGCTGGTAGTGGTGGCTCGTGGTCCTTCTGAAGCTGAAGTGGACGCAGCTGTGGTCCGTCCAGTGGAGTCCGGTGGCGTGGCTGAAGGTGATGTCCTTGCTGGATGAGAAGACGGGGTCGAGTGTGTGTCCGGCGTAGTGGGTGGGGGTGGTCACCAGATGCTTGAGTCCGAGGTTTGCGAGGTTGTCCAGCAGGGTGGTGGTGTTTCGGTCGTTGTTGTTCTCCAGGTGGAAGTTGAGGTCCCCAAGGAGGATGTAGTCAGCGGAGGGGAGGGCGTGCGGGCTGATGAAGTCGGCGATGTCTTCGCTGAATTGTGTGCGTGGTCCCGGGGGTCTGTAGATGAGGGTGCCTCTGAGGGTGGTCTTGGGGTTGATGTGGACCTGGAAGTGCAGGTGCTCGGCGGGTGCGGAGGTGTCGTCGGTGTTGGTCGTGATGCGGATGGTGTTCTTGTGGATGATGGCGATGCCTCCTCCGGTCTGGTTGATGCGGTCCCTTCGGATGATCTTGTAGCCGTCTGGGATGGCGATGTCGAGTGCTGAAGAGGCGTTCATCCAGGTTTCCGTGAGGAAGGCGACGTCTGGTGAAGTTGTGTCGAGCAGGTTCCAGAGCTCGACGGCGTGTCTGTGGACGGAGCGGGTGTTGAGCAGGATGCATTTCAGGTGGCTGCTGCTGTTGCTCGTCTTGGTCTTAGTCGGTGCTGGAGTAGTGCAGGTCCGGATGCAGGTGAACTTGCAGGAGTGGCAGCAGAAGGTTCCGTGGGTGCGTCTCGGGGTGGCTCGGTAGCAGCCCGGGAGTCTGCCAGCGTTGAGTGCGTAGAGTTCAGTGGTGTCGTAGGTCCGGCGGGTGGGCTGGTGTCTGTGGGGGTCAGGGGTCCTGGCACTGGGCGCGGTCCAGGCGTGGACGGGCGCAGACGGGCTTACCTTCGGCTTACCTTCGGCGGTCAGTCGGCGCGCCCGCTGCGCTTGCATGCTGCACGTACGCGTGGGCTCTGCCATAAATGGCGTAGTGGGGGGGGAGCGAGGGCAGAGCAGCTGGGAGGCGGGAGCGGGGTGGACCAATGGGCGGGAATTACGAGCGAAGCTGGGCGGGGCCGCAGGGGAGCAGCGGCGGGGAGCGGGGAGGGGGACAAGCGGCGGGAGGACACGAGGACGGCACAGGAGGCACAATTAGGGGAAAATACAAGTCAACACAGTACAGAAAACAGAATAACCAAGCAAACGGTGTACACAGGCGAAAGGATCGCTACGCCGAGCAGGGGCACAATGCAGGAAGTGAGCCGGTAGAGTGACGGTCCAGGCACACGCCTGTGCGAGGCAGCAGCGGAGGGGTCGGGGGTCCCGGCACTCAGTGAGGGAGCCGCACGGTGTGTGGAGCGACCAGCCTGCAGACAGGGGCAAAGGTCACAGCTCACCACCGCGCGGCGACCTCCTTAAATGGACCGTGGGAGGGCGGAGCAGCTGGGAGGCGGGAGCGGGGTGGACCAATGGGCGGGAATTACGAGCGAAGCTGGGCGGGGCCGCAGGGGAGCAGCGGCGGGGAGCGCGAGGGGGACAAGCGGCGGGAGGACACGAGGATGTCTCTGAAGCAATACATTTTTCTATCTTATTAACCCCTTCACAAAGTTTTAAAGGAATGCTACTTTACCGACCCCCAGGAGCAAGGTCAGAATTCCTAGCCTCTTTTAACAATATGGTGGAATGTTTGGTGGCTGAAGACTCCTTTACCATCCTAGGAGACATCAATTTCCACCTGGAAAACACTCATAACAATGACACCAATACGCTACTAGCAGATATGGAATCCATGGGTTTAGCACAGTTAGTTACGAAGCCTACCCATGAGGCAGGACATACCCTGGATGGCATTTTCTCTAACTCTAAAAATATTTTGGTAACAGACATTCTGCCTTTAGCATGGACAGATCACCACGCCATAATATTCAATATTTTACCTGATAATAATCAGCTCACTAATGCGCCGATAACCGGCCCAGAGGTGTTCAAAGCTTGGAAAAACATAAACAATGAACAGTTTAAAAATCTTCTGCTTTCCACACTTCCTGAGGCTCCATCTGACCCCAATACAGCTGTTACTGAATATGCAAACTGGCTTCATAATGCGATCAATTTGCTAGTGTCAAACAAAAAGATCTCGAAAAATTGGATTTCCCCATCAGCACCCTGGTTCACTGACTCTCTCCGGGTACAAAAACAAAAATGTAGAAATCGAGAAAGACATTGGCGCAAGCTCTATGCAGGCGAAGATAAACTTCGTTATAGGGAAGAACTCGCCAAATATAATACTATAATCATGCACGAAAAAAGCTAATTCTACACCGCCCAAATCGAATTAGCCAAAAAGTCAAATAAACAACTATATCAAGTAGTTAAAAAACTAGTGGGTCAATCATCAGTGGCAGCTCCTATACCATCACAATCTTTTTGCAACTCACTAGCGAATTATTTTTATGACAAAGTAAACATGATTTACCTGGAGTTTTTAGCACACACAAATCATAATACTACGCCCAAAACTCCAATCCCCTCAGATCACGTCCTCGGGCAGTTTGAAACAGTCTCCGGGGATCAAATTGCTGAGGTAATGACTATCATTAAAACAGGATCAGCTACTGACCCCTGTCCACCTAAGGTCCTTGCTCCTATCACGGACTTAATAGGTCCGGTACTGGCAAATATTTGTAACACCATGTTTACATCAGGGATTTACCCTACCACATGGAAAAAGACCATTTTAAAACCTCTGCTAAAAAAACCTCATTTAGATCCCGACGAGACTAAGTATTATAGGCCTATAGCTAGTCTACCTATCCCGGCCAAAGTGGTGGAAAAAGTGATGAACCAACAACTCTCCAAATACATAGAACATCACCAATTGTTAGATAACACCCAATTTGGGTTCCGAAAAGCATATGGCACAGAAACAGCTCTAATCAAAGCCTCAGAAGATATAAAAACCATCATGGATCAGGGAGGTACGGCTGTGCTCATACTGCTGGATCTGTCAGCTGCATTTGACACGGTCGATCATACCATCTTGATCAACCGTGTCACTGCACTGGGTATTCAGGACAAGGCAAAAGAACTTCTGTCATCCTTCCTTTCCAACCGGACTCAGGCTGTGACTCTAGGCACCTTCCATTCTGCCCAATTGACACTGCCGTGTGGAGTCCCGCAAGGCTCATCCCTAAGTCCGACACTCTTTAATATCTATGTGTTGGACCTAGCAAGTGTCATTAAGCCATATGGGATGGACCTTACATCATATGCTGACGACACCCAGCTGGTGCTGGCGGTTCATAACAACGGAGAAAGGGTGGCAGCCAACTGTCAACAGGGCATGCTGGCCATCAGTGACTGGATAGCCAGCAATTGCCTAAAACTGAACTTTGAAAAAACGGAGGTCATCATCTTTGGTAAACTATCCCCTGCTTGGTCCAGCTGCTGGTGGCCTCCTTCACTAGGCTCCCCATCCCAACCCAGTTCCCAAGGTCAGGAACCTAGGCATCTTGTTCGATGATAGACTGACTTTTGCACCCAATGCGAATTGGGTGGCATCAGCAGTGTTCCATAAACTTCGACTGATTAAAAAGATTCTTCCATTTCTCCCTTTAAAATGCTGGTAAAACTTTGGTCAGCACACTAGTGATGTCATCATTGGACTACTGTAATGGGCTGTTTGCTAACACTCAAAGCAGGGTGATCCAAAAATTGCAGACCATTCAAAATGCGGCTGCCAGAATGTTGTCCAGAACATCCAAGTTCAAATCGATCTCTTACATAATCGAAAGATATCACTGGCTGTCAGTCAGGAATCGCATAAAATTCAAGACACTATGGAGTCCATTAGGATGGCGGGCGGAAAAAGTCCGCCCGCCACCCTAACGGAGATCGGGACCGCCCGACTATAGGGCGGGGGTCCCGATATTGGCATTAGGATGCGCCCGCCACAGTGGCGGGCACATCCTTCATTTTTAGCATTGTGGCGGGCGGTGCACTCTGCACCGCCTGCCACAATGCTAAAAATGCATTTTTGCATTTGCATATACAAAGCGGCAGGCACCGCGCGGTGCCTGCCGCTTTGTATATGCAAATGAAGGGGGGTACCACAGGTACCCCCCGTGTGCCACCCCCCTATGGATGTCACTCTGGGGGCCCACATGGGCCCCCCAGAGTGAACACCGCATGCCTTCATTGATAAATGCCTATTGTAATATGGCTGGCGGTGTCTGATAGACACCGCCACCATGTTATCCCTTTTCCGCCCCGGCCGCAAGGCGACCGGGGCGGAAAACAGGCGGGCGGTGTTTCCCACCGCTGCGATCCCCTCCGCCATCGTAATATGGCGGGGGGGAATGCAGGGAAGGATGTCGGGCAGATTGCCTCCGCCAGGGTGGCGGTGGCCACCGCTACCCTGGCGGAGGCAATCTGCCTGACATCCTAATGGGCCCCTATGTATTGCCTACAAAGCCTCATGTAAAATAGGCCCTCAGTTTCTCATAAATCAGCTGGCCTCCTACCGTCCAAATAGATCGCTTCGTTCCTCCACAGCATGTCAGCTAATTGTACCACGTACAAAAACTGTATCCTGGGGTGACAGACGCTTTGTCGTCACGGCAGCCAGACTCTGGAACACTCTCCCATTGGAGATAAGAGAGTGTCAGTCATTGCTTCTTTTTAGAAAGATGCTAAAGACTTGGCTGTTCAATCAATAATCTTGTTCACTGATTTTGCTTGCGGTCCGCAGCGCCGCAATGCCCCAGGGCATTTGTGCGCTTTACAAATTTAAAAAATAAATAAATAAATATAATGACTAATTAGTCATACATCAATGTAGGGTCCAACAAGGTATTCCTATGTTGTCTACTCACCCACATTTGTAGGACAAGCTAACCCACCTCAACCTGGGAAGGGAGCTCGCTCTGAAACAATAAGAATGTGCCACAAAACCTCTGGTAAGTAGTATGGACAGCTATCTATTGAAATCATACTTCAGTGCTGGTGGTGTACCTAACAGGTAACGATATAGTGAAACACGGTTTTAAGATAACACTTTGGCTGTCAATTTGAGCAGAAACCATCGCGTGCAGCAATGGTGGTAGCTAAAATATGATATTACATTTGAATAAATACATTGGGGCCGATTCACAGAACTAACTTAATACAAAATCCTAAACTTACTACTTTTGATATTCATAGAAGGCATTTAGTAGTAGTAAAGTTAGGATTTTGTCTTAAGTTTGACTTAAGACAAACTTAAGACAGACTTAAGACAGACAAGACAAGCTTAAGACAAACTTAAGACAAAATTAAGGCAGACTTAAGACAGACTTAAGACAAACTTAAGACAAAATCTTAACTTAAGTGTGTCTTAAGTCTGTCTTAAGTTTGTCTTAAGTCTGTCTTAAGTCTGTTTTAAGTCTGTCTTAAGTTTGTCTTAAGTCACTTTACTACTACTAAATGCCTTCTGTGAATACCAAAAGTAGTAAGTTTAGGATTTTGTATTAAGTTAGCTCTGTGAATCAGGCCCATTCTAGTAACGTTCATGTGACACATGTATCTATAGTCAGTGTCTCCCTTGTTAATGAATGAAATGTAAATTGTATTTGTATAGCGCATTCTACCCTAAGGCCTCGTAGCGCTTGCGGATTGCAGGAAGAAGGCAGAGAGATTTAAGGGAGAGTGCAAAAGAGATGAGTCTTAAGGAGCCTGCGGAAAATCAGAATGTTAGGTTTGCAGCGCAGAAGAGAGGGCAGGGAGTTCCCAAAGTTGGAAGCATTCAAGGAAAAAGATCGGCCGCCCCATTTGGCCCGGCGGACTTTCCTGGTAGTGGCGAGAAAGGCTGAACTGGACCGGAGGTTCCTGGGGGGTTTATAGGGTGTGCTAAGAGGGTGTAAAATGGCTGGGCCGGTTTTCCACATGGTTCTGTGGACATTACACAGGGATTTAAACTGAACTCTGGCATGGATGGGGAGCCAGTGCAGCGTCCTCAAGGCGGGTTTGGCCGATTGTCTCCGGGGGATTTGGAGCAGAAGGCGGGCCGCACTATTTTGGGCCACCTGGAGTTAATGGAGGGTGGACTGTAGGGGACCCAGATACAGTGCATTTCCATAATCCAGGCGTGACAGAATCAGGGCCTGTACCATAATCCTTCTGGTGTTGAAAGGAAGTAGGGGCAGGACTTTCCTGAGCATCCTGAGCAAACCATAACAGGTTGCTGCTAGCGTGGTGGCCTGATGACTGAAACACATGGAGCTGTCGAGCCAAATGCCAAGACTCTTAATCTGCTGTTTAGGGCTGGGCATTGGGTTCAGACTGGTCGGCCATATCTGAGATGGTAGGGGGGATGGTAGTTTGCCCAGAAACATGAGCTCGGTCTTATCGCTGTTTAGCTTTAAATGGGAA